>NC_090925.1:979389323-979695573 GCF_040938575.1 Ambystoma mexicanum
AAGCCTGGCTGAAGATGGAAGGAGAATTGAGAAAGTTTGTCTGGCCCAGTGTCAATGATTGGGGCAGCCAAGAAACTGGTTATCTATTGTGGAAAGATACAATGAACGAGAAGGCGAGAGCTGAGCTCCTGTTAAGGTGCCGCGGAAGTACAATGAGTGCCAAGTTTTATTCATTAAATTGCATTAAATATAACAAAGGAGCTGAAAATGTGATCTCCAGTCACATGGTCAGATGAAATAGACTTTGGGCAAGCTACACCGAGACCAGAAGATAACAACATGCTCACACTCCCTTCTATTCCAAGGAGCAGTGATACTTGCAAGGCCAAGGTCAAAAGACTATTCTCATGGCAGACAGCTTGAGTGGTGACAGAGGATGGACTAATTGGGTGGGGAGGCCTGGTCAAGTCCGACCCACCAGCACCTGGGGTACCAGCTTGCATGCTGCTAATGAGTGGAATATTCCAGAAGGGTACAAGCGTGCCAACCAATTATTAAGGGCCACATACCAAAGAGCCCTATAGTTTAGAGACCCAATGAGATGTTGTGTATTTGATGACACTCACAATGACTTGCACTAGGGGTGGGCAGAGTTGTCTACATGACAGTAGAGACCCAATCACAACACCATCCCCCATAGAAAGTATACCTAGATGTTTCCTGTTCCCAATCACAACCCCACATTCGTTTTCTTAGTTTGCCACGTAGTATGACATCAATGATGATGAGTATTTAGTATATAAGTGTGTGTTTCTGAAATACTCGGAGATCTTACTGCACTATGCCGCTCTGCCTTTCTGTGCTGCTTGCACGCTGCTCCATTCACTCCCTTCCCTTTCCTTGTCAGACAACTTACAGGTGGAGAAGGCTTTAAGGATTCGAAAGACCTGGTTTTGGCACTGCTCTCACGATGACTTTTATTATGCTTTATTGCTAGATGTCGCATCAGGTTTCTCCTGGTGCTACTACTGATAATATTGAGTCGGCAGACCAAAATATGTCTCTTTAGTTCCCCTAACTACTACTTACATAGTTTGCCTACTTGAATGGCAAACTTTGTAACAGAAATAAAAAAGGGATCAAGAAACAGGGGATAAAAGGGGATAAAACAAGGATCAAGACGTATCAGAAACACAACAAATAGACAACATAACTAACAAACTCATCCAAAATCAACATTCTGGAGGCCTGTATTATGAACCCTTATTTTGCTAGACAAACCAAACCTAAAAGGAAGCAGGAAATAGTCTAGAACTTTGGAAGGCCCCCCAAACCTGATTTAGAATTGCTCATGTCCTATGATTGGGCTGGTTGAACTCTACTGTCAAGCCTCAGGCCATTGGATTATGAGCCTCAAAGACCAACATGATTCCAAAGGTGGGGTTCAACCTTGGAATATTGGGGGGTAATCCCACAGGGCAGGGGAAACCCACCCAGAAATACTTCATGCAGATCATGTGGGAGGTTCCATCACTTCTACAGATGACAACAGTAGCAACAAAGTCAATTATTACAATCATGTGAACCTACATAGTAGGGAATGCTGGATAGAAAGAGACATATAGTTCCAGATTTTAAAACTATATTTGGAGAGTGACCAGGATGGAGCAATCTGGCAACCCTTGTTGATTTCTCCACCCAACAGAGAATGCAGTGCTGGGTGTATGAAATTACAATTCCAAGGTCCTTGGGGCAGGAAGGGGTCAGAAATGGGAACTAACCCTTTTCAAACTGGTGGTGGCTGCAGCTTTGGGACTGCCACCTGCCACTTTCCTCAGCCCTCTACTGAATTGAGTGTCACTGTTAGGATGCAACCACACAAAGAACAAAGTATTCCGTGTTAATGACTTGATATTTGTGGTGTCTTAGGGTAAAAGTAGACTTTACAGTAGCTTTCTGTAGCCATACAACTATTCATGCAAGCAGCCCTCTCTCTCTTTTAAATAAGCTAATGACCTCTGGGTGTAGCTTCTCTCGAGGAGCCGAGATATTTATGAAATTGGAAATAGCACGCTTTGAGAGAGTGGCTACATAATCGCAATCTTTATAAGGAATCACACAACTATGTTTTAGCATCTATCTTACAGTGCATGGTCTGCCATCTATATTACACTATAAGATGTGGTAAACACGAGTTTTCCAACAATACTTAATTGCATTGTAATGGTATGCATTTATTTTTAATGTAATCGCTTCTTTTATTTAAATATACTATGATTATCTTTTAGCATTACATGATTTCTAGGGAGATTTTAATAATCTGCTGTACCTTGTATTTTAATTTTGTTTTATATATTGTACGATTTTATGTATGCATTTTATTCATACATTTTGAAAGGTTTATTTATTTCAGCTAATTCAAATAAAAAAAAAAATAATAATCAATACTTGTGTTGATTTTGAAGCAATACGAGACATCTTGGGTGCTTTAGATGCCATTGAAATGTTATTGTTGGTATTATTTGTATCGTTATTATGGTTACGTAAATGCCTCACAATTTGACAGATGAAATTACAATTAAACACATTACGAGCGTAGACCGATTTCAGAATGTAGTGATACATAAATGCAAGGCTCACAGCAAAGGTCTAGTGGCTTGGTTACAATTGCAAAGGCAATATTGGGCCGATTGTGAGGGTGGCAGGAGGAGAAAGGAGATCTCTTTATGTCTGCCACACCACCTCGTTTAGCGGCAGTGTACTTCCAGTTCTGCTTATGGTAGCTCCGTCTCTACCTGCTTTTCGCCACATCTGCTCCACCTTAACTAAATCAAGCAGCAGAAATCTCTGCTCGATGTTGTAGTTGGCAGAGGGCTTGGTGAGTGGTTGCATAATCGTTACTGCCCATGTCAGCTTGGAAATGACAGTGGTTCCTTGCCCTGCTTGAGGAACCTAAAGGGATGCCCTTCACATCCCAGCAAATGGGGAGGGAGGGGATTGGCGACTGACCCACCAACCTAAGAAGGTGGTTCAATGTTGAGGCACTACCAGTGGCTTCCTGATTGGGCAAGCGATCCACTTGATGGATGCACTTTCGCCAGGTAGATGTCCCATTTCTGGGCTGCCGTTGGTGGTTTTCTGTGCAGAGGAGACCTGGCCTAGCAGTTCGGGCTAGGCTGCTACCTTCGGTGGCGGCAGCTGCTGACTGATTTGCACATGGCTGGTCCCCTTTTGCACTGGCGCAGACGGGCTAAAAAACGGTGGTGTGGAAGGTTGCCCAGAGCAATTGCCAGTCGTTTAGATTCATTCGAAACCTTCCACCCATCACTTTTGTGGTCAGTTTGTTTCTCCTTGTGAGAGAGGGTATGCCCAGACGTGGATCTCTTGCTCGCTGCGCCACAGGGAACCAGGCTGCACCTCACTGAGGAGGTCCAACAAGGCCGAAACTTGTCTGGGGTTGCTTGGTTTTCTGTGCAGAGGGGACCTGGCCTAGCAGTTTGGGCTGGGCTGCTACCTTCGGTGGCGGCAGCTGCTGACTGATTTGCACATGGCTTGTCCCCTTTTGCAATGGTGCAGACGGGCTAAAAAATGGTGGTGTGGAAGGTTACCCAGAGCAATTGCCAGTGGTTTAGATTCATTCAAAACCTTCCACCCATCACTTTTGCGGTAGGCCCATTTGCTTCATCGAGCTGGACTTCTAGCTTTAAGGCCACAACAAGGCTGCTTAATGAAGATACATGCATCTGTACATATGCCTTCCGCTTCCAGGCAACCTAATAACGTCATCAACCTGACTACCACATGCTTTCTGAAATTCAATTGAATAGTTGTTCCTCATGACCCCTCAAATATATATATGTATGTTTAGGATATATAAAACCTTGCTGGATAGCAACAAAGTGCTGGTCAAAGGTGAAGCACCCGATAGGTTATAAGTAGGGTGCAGAGGTAGCAGAAGAGCTGGAATGAGTAGTGAGAGCAGAGGAAGGTGGAAACTCCACATGGAGTGAAATAGTGTTGAGTGGCGTCTTCAGCAACTGGCCAGATTTGATTTGAAAAAGTAGGGTCCTCAGGTATGGTTGGTGTGCCTGTTTTGTAGGTAATGCAGGCCGTATTGAACATAATCAGTGCATGACATGGTAGACATTGCAGCTCCTTGAGGATGTGGTTCATGTGGTTAGATTTTCTTTGTCCTCCAATGAGTCATGTTGCAGCATGCTGGGCAATATTCTGAGGAGACAAAGGGGTATCTGGGACTCCTGTGAGTACGGCACTGCCACCATCCAGGTGGAACATTGACCAAGGCTTGGACAACTGTTCTGAAAATCGTGGCATGGATAGAAGTCTTGATTTTGCGGTGAAGCGCTAGATGGTACCAGGCTGCTTGTGTGCTCTTGGTGATGTGTGTTGTGAATGTGAGGTCTCAGTTGATAGTAAAGCCGAGAAATGTTCCACTGTAAGAGAGTTGAGGCATGAATCTGTGGAGAAGTCACATATGAGTTCACTAACCTGAGGTCTAGATTGACAAAACTGCTGCTTGATGTCACTGTTGGAACCCTGTTCAGCCCTCAATGTGTTTAGCCTGTGCGTTTAATGCTTCTGTATATAGACAAAACTAATCAGGACTTTCGCAAAAATATTCAAGAGGTGAATGCTTCCTGTAAGCAACTTCACTCCCTTCAACCACGATTATAGGACAAGCGTGAAAGTCATATTTGCTCCTTCGTTTCCCACTTAGGAGGTTATAATGTTTTAAACAAAGGGTCAATATAATGTCCTTTTCTAGAAAGGTATACATATAACATGACAGGACCTCTGATACTGTAGGCTAATTTTCAGTCACCTAAGGTTTCCCCCCCTAGGTGAGGAGAGTAATCCAGGCATGGACATGATGCACCAAGCGCCTAAATAGAAGGTTGTGCCTCACTGATGATCCCCCAAAAAATAATACATATATATTGGGATGCAGTAGGTGCTCTGGCTCAAGAGGAGCTTTTCCTTTGGGTGGGATCAGACTCATAGGTACATGGATCATCTCCTCTTGTGTGAAACAGAGAGCTAAATAGTGATTGAGATCCTCGTGAGTGTATTGCAGTCTATACAAATAAAGATTTCAGCTTATCTTCATTTTCTAGTACAGCACTTCTCACGCTGTTGACTAAAACATGAGTTTATCTTTATGTCTAATTACTACTTGAAACAATGTCTTCAGAAATGTACAATCAATCCCCAACCTTAGCCTTCATGTTACATTTTAGGCAAAATATACTTCTACATCTTGTCAATCCGCCTGAGAAGCAATATAGTGTGTTAGAGCATGTGCGCACGCGCCGCGCACACACCTCACACCACCAAAGAAAGTTAAAAAGGATTAGTCTTTCACTGCATCAGTGGTTGAATAGCTCTGCATACATTCTCTATTTAACACCGAGGAGTTTTCGCAAACCCTCAGGCTTCATAAAATCCTCAGATTGCAATGAATTTTGCGGTGTGTTATTGCAGACTTGTTCACACCAATTGCCCTAGATTGAAATGTGTATTCTATTGGCTAAACAAGTGTGATCATTTATCTCGGAAAGTAGGCCTGAAAAATGGAAGACGAATTTGAGAATGTTTTTGTAATATCATTGTTTTCTTCTGCACTGCAATGTGTCCTTTACCAACAAATGCATACATACTTCTCTATATATTTATTCGAGGACAACACTGTCATAATATAGGTGTTCCTGCTCAGAAAGGAATGCATTATGCAGAGCATATGCATAGACCTAATCATCTAAATGCCAATAATCTAAATATCTTCTACAGTATCAGCATTCTATCTCACATGGAAGTTATTCTGGAATATTTTTGACTTTCCATTGAAGGAGCACAGTGCAAAGAACCCAGATAATTCATAATCCTTGTCTCGCTCCAATTTTGGAAACTAATGCAACGCTGACGAGTGATTGGTTATGGGTTTTGAAGGAATCACATCAACTGGAGGTTCTCTGGGCACCACGACACAAATTATTGTTTCACTGTGTCATGCTTTTAGAGAAAAGGAAATAAAGCATATGGAAATCAGACTTGGTCCCACCATAAAGAAGGCATCCAACCCAAATTACTAGGTCACATCCCTTCTGCACGAGGCCACAAGTATTGGCAGACATGTTTCTGATTCAAAATATAAACAAGGAGAACCCAGTTTTGATGATTGAGGATGGCCCAGGAAATATACTACACAGACATACAAACCCTCAATTTTATTGAAATACAATATATATATATATATATATATATATATATATATATATATATATATATATATATATATACAAAAGAAAAACTTTTTTCATGTCATCTTTTATATCGTGGGTGTTAGTCTTAGCAGTGCACGGTGGTGGTGCGAGTTATGGTTGCTTAGCTGACATAAAAGAAAGGGGCTAAAGATGTGATGGTGTTAGTGACAGCATCAATGACATGTGTTGTGGCATCTTTTATGTTTGGGGTGGTAGTGGTAGCTGTGGAGAGTGCTGATGGGAAAAATGGGTGATTAGCCTACCATAACTTCCGAAATTCAGGGGTTTTTAGATGTTACTTGTAATGATAAGGTGTTTTTGTACAACGTTTTTGTGCAGAATGGCATATGTTTTTAATAGGGCAACTTAACCATAACGTCCCTTTAACAAAGTTTTTTTTGTAGTGAATTTTGTAAGTTTTTAGTAGGGCAACGTAACCGTAATGTCCCTTTGAGAAATGTTTTTTCAATGATTTGCATAGATTGTCAGTACTGTAAGTGATCAATAACATTAGGTAACCAATATTTTTACTGAGTATTTACAAGGGTTCCAATAGTAACACATAAACATACTGTAAAGCAACATTTTACTTCACTGCCCATCGTTCTACGAATTGCAGAGTAGCATATGCAGTTGCACAGCATTGCCACATGGTGCGGAAGTCATACACACTTCAAAAGGGTACGGGTGAGTCGTTGATAGTGCAGAAAGACATTGGGCCTCATCACGACTTGGGCGGTAACGGTAACGCTATTAGCGCGGCGGTATAAGCCCTACCGCCGAACTCCCCGGCGCTAATGGCGCCGGATCACGAGTTTGGCGGTAATGTCAATCCCCATTCCCCATTGAGCCCATTCGGGAATGCCCCATTCCTCATTGGGCTCAATGGGGACATTCGGTAATAGCGCGAATTTTCGGCGGATTTCCCCCCAGCTCAGAGCTGGGGAGAAATCCGCTGAAGTCTTGCTTTGGTGGACCCTTAAATCCAGCAGTAATAGCGCTACCGCCGGATTTAAGGGTTACCGCCAAAGTGGTGATGAGGCCCATTGTATATTGTTGTACGAACTTGTAACTGAAACAATTCCCGTGCACAACTGAACAGTGCAAGTTTAAACGACAATAGAAGCAAGACTGCATACCAAGGTATTTTATTCAGTGAACCCCATTGCACCCTAGAAGAATGTGGGCTGAATGCCATTGCCAATACAGATTTTGTGGCATTAACCCATTGCACCAAAAAAAAAGGATTTTTTATCTTCAACCGGAACACCTCTGGCATTCCCGATTGAAGAAAACAAATCCTTTTCCAAGATGGCCACCATTAAAAGGGAAGGCGGCCGTTGCATACAAAGTCTTTTTTCGCTTTCCATTACAGATTCCAGAAAGTGAAAAAGGGAAACATGTGACCGTAGTGGGCGAAGAAGATTTGTATTTGTTCTAAAATGTGAGGTTATCAGCAACACCTGTAACAGCAAGCCAGTGCCTTGTGGATATGGCGACTGCAAATAAATGTTTTATCTGAACTGGTAATTGGCAGTATTTATCTCCCCGACATTGTGGTCAGTAAGCATACCTACAGCGTACCCTTCAGAGACGAAAGGCATACCGTTGATTTCTTATGTACATGACGACACTTATGAAATATGAAAATAGTACCACATGCAAAACACAAAAGGTGTTTTTTTGTGCACAATGAACTGTGCATAAATGTGTGGAATATACAGGGTTTATGCTTGGCAAAAATGCAGTGATGGCAGAAATATTGCAATCAAAACCATTACCACTGACCTGTGCACACATTTTTGTATAAGTGTCACTAGGTGAAATGGGTGAAGAAAGGTGTACTGAGAAGTTATATGGATGCATTGCTTTTGAAACGTTTCTGTACAGCAAACACATTCACTGCACCTGATCTCATTTTTCCACTTACAGAAATATACCAAATCTGACAACATAGCATCTTCATGCACAACTGATGTTGGTAATTGGAGCATCTGGGTTTCAGAAAGTACCCTAACGGCACAAAACCATAATAGATGGCCCTGAGCCTAACGTTGGCAAAGCAAGTGGTGTCCAATAGCGCTCTGGAAAACGTACCTTGGCAGCGTAAAGAAATGATTCCATAAAGGCTCACATAGTGTCATACGCCACCTATTAAAGAGCATACTACAACCTGCAACATTGCATGGCAGAATATGAAGGGGAACATGAAATGGTTAAAAAACACACTACCGTGTGAGCAGTAGTAAGGGACTTTTATTTCACAATGCACAGTGTTAAATCATCGCCCTGTTCTCAGTTGCAAAGAAATTGGAAGTTTGTGTCTCAGCAGCACAATTAAAATGTTACTTTTGCCAGTCACGTAGATGTTTCCCCACACAGTCACCATGCGTTAGTGCCACAGTTTTTAACACACACACAGTATGCAGTGGCGAGACAGTAGTCGGTTTCCTCTCACATTCATTGTCAATATGACGTCAATTGCTGTGATGAAGTCCATCAGAAAGTACTTATAAAGTTACTGCCAATGGTGATGTTGTTGTTTAACCGCACTGAAATTATGTGTTGTTGACACAGAAGGTGTATTCCTGTCACACTGATTTAGAAGGTGACGTGAATGGCTGCAAATTATGACACCAGAAAGGATGGTATGTTGCTTCTTACTGCTACAACTACGTACGGACATAGAGGTCCGATGCGGTCATCCCATTCAATGATGATGCACATACAACCGGTGACGAAAAGCTGCACTTGACGATTAAAAAAACCGTCAGTCGGACGCTGTATGGAAGGAAGTAGCTGCGGGTAAAATGAAAAAAAAAATCTATCAATAAAAGGCTTTGCGGAAATGTAAAGGTGAAGACATTACATTTCTATAAACAATTGTTTTTATATGGGGAAATGTATGGACTCCTTAGAAAAGGGGACAATGTACAATATACATAGTAGGCAAAAAAAATGGATTGTCACATAAATGTCATAGGTAATAATGGAAAGTGTAGTGACATTGTACAGACGGCGCTAATGTGCGATATGAAATTAGAATGGCATACAAACCTCCAAAAGTGCGGTAATGTGCAATATGAAATTTCAACGACACACAAACTTCCAAAAGCATTAATAGTAATACATTTCTTTTTTTTTTGCAGACTAAGTAAATAATGGCAGGTTGGTATACAGGCCTCTAAAATAATCTTACATGATATGGACGGCTCCATTTTGACCTCTACACTCACACAGTAGTTCTTTGCTAGATGAGTTCCACGGGAACTGCTACTTCATGTGCCTCACAAACCGTTTTGAAGCAAGAGTTATCGAAGGGAATGTTTCTCAAACTGTGACTCCCTACATTCTTTCTGTCTGTGGTCCCTGTACGTGAAGGTCGAAAAACAATTGACCCTTATGAGGTTTGGTGCATCTGCGACCATAATGAGCGCCTACTGAAAAATTTAAATGAGATGAACTGACCTTCACTCCGAACGTAAACACATTCTCTTTTGCTACTACATATCAGCAGTCACTCATGAGAACCGTTGCTCCCGGCCACGTGCAGACGTGCTCTTTTTATGAAACCGTGCAAGTGGCTGCCTCACATTCCAAAATATAGGACGCCAGTCTAACCACAGTAATTTTGATGGTGGCTTCTTACATAGACGCAGTAAATAATTGTAGTACGTTGTCTACCAGGTGCAGTGCACGGTACGATAGTAGTAACAAGATTAAAGTACTGTTTCACTTTCTACTGCCACTTATAAGTAATGCTTACCTTTTGACACAAGGTTCCAAAAGGGTTTGTGTGCAGTGATTTCGGCATACAACTCAAAAACTAAGTGACCATGGCAGCCGTATCAAAAGAATGCTACACACTTGATGCCACGGCAGACCCAATGGGTGAAGGTGCAGCATCTTGACGTACAGCATGCCATGGAGTAGCCAATAGAAATATTCTCCACTGAGCGAACAGGGAAATGGGTCCACGGAGCGGACATAGATATCACTAATTTCTAGAGTGCTATTTTTTGATAATTTTGAAGGAAACTACAATAAGATGTATCACAAAATTTACAAAAGCACGCTTTGGGGAACAATCCCCTGCCCCTGCCGCAAAATTGATGACAATCCGTCCAGTGGTTTGGCCTGTAGCTGTGCGCAAAGTTTTTGCCCCATTCAGTCTATGGGAAAAGAAAATACTTTTTGGGACCCCCCCTATAACTTTGGCCCCCCTTGACGAATCCTTTCCAAACTTTGGAAAAACATTCAGAGTGGCCCATATACTTTTTTTTTTCGCAAACTTTGGTAAGGATTCGTCCAGGGGGAGCCGAGTTATAAGCCCCCCAAAAAGTGCTCTTCCTATGGAAACAGCAACTTAACCATAACTACATGGCCACTACCGTGGCCATGTAATATCGTAATTGTAATGGTTTGTAAGCACGGACCTGGCTCCGCATCGTCTTGCTTCCCAGATGAGCGCATCGCCCCTGAGCTATCCTCCAGAGACGATATATATATCAAACACAAGTGCCTAAAATGTTACTGAAACCACCAGCAAAAAGGCTTATCCACCCCGTAACCTTTTATCTATTCAAACAAATACATATATTAACTGACAGAGCACATGCTTAGTGCCTCTACAAGATGTAGTTGCCTTTTCTATACATACAGTCAAAACCATAAAATCATGATAAATGACATCAATAGCCAAACCAAAACACATGTAAGCTACGTGTGTTGAACACTGTACATATCCCACACAATATAAATGCAATACATGTATATACAATTAGGACAACCAAAGGTTGTTGGAGAGCAATACAGAACTCCTTATCCTAACATGTTTCAGTTCTCCACTAACACTATGGGCCTTTCTTCAGTGTGGACAATCAGTTGTACAAGTCAGTGTGTTCCATCTGTGAAAATACAAAAAGCACATTGAAATCAGTGATACAGAGGGGAGTAATGTGTTTTAAATCAAATGCAAAAAGGAGTGTGGGACTTCCTAAAGTCTTCAATTTTGCCTTCTGCTTTGGTAGATTAAAATACGATGCTCCTGTTTTGAATTCCCTCTTGCCTTGCAAAATGCACAGTGTTCCCACATGGGAAGTGTAACCCAATTACCTCAATTAAATACAAAAATCTCATATAAAATGAGAACCACTTTGGGGGACTTCACTAACTTCATACTTGAAATGGTGATAATGCCTAATGTTCTGATACATAAAGTCTTGCCTAGTTCACAGTACACACATGTTTTAAAAAGTATCCCTCAGGTAAAAGAATACAACTTACAAATAATTTTAAGTCTCATAATATTGGAGAGAATACTTGATCAATGTATCACAAAAAGAAGAAACAAGCTTGACGCACTCGCCATTCATGATGTTGATTATGTGCTGAATGTGTGACTCGCACTATCTGTGAAATACGCCAGACAGTGCTGACACTATAATATGGAATCAAAGTAGAAAAATGCATATTAGTAATTTCACTGATGATTTGAATACTTTCACTAAATGAGGAAAACACTTCAAGGATTTTATTTTCGGTTTATCAGACCGCAGGATGGTTCTACAATGGTAAGAACACTAACTAATCCTTTGACCTCCTGTAGCCTCCCCCATCCAAGACAAGGCATCCCTCTTTTTCTGCCAGTAATGTAATATACCTATTGTTCGGTAACCCCTACTGTATAATACAGTCTATCCTGTTGGTGAGGGCATACAGGCTGGAGCCTTATATATTGTACAAACTCCAGGATGGTCTAAGGATTCCTTAATCATCTGATGCCTTACGTTGTGATCAATGATTACTAGAGGTATGCCTGCTCTTGCACACTTTCACCTGTTCTCTCTCTCACTCCTGTGCCTCATCTCGCCCTTCTTATGTCTCTCCTCTGTTCTCTTCCTGCTCTCTCTTTACCACCTCAGAATTCATAGTTGTTCTCCCTTTCTCTCTCTGCTGTCACTCCATTCTCTCCTACTCCTCTTTCTCTCCATTTCCCCTCCTTCTTCCACTATCTCTCATCTGTCTCCTGCTCTTTCCCTGTGGTCGTCTTACACTCCTCGCCTCTCTCTGCACTCCCCATCTTCCTATTACTCACTCCTGTCTCCCACTCCTCTCCTCCTCTGTCAGTCATCTTCCCTCACACTTCATGCTTCCCTTTGATTCCGTCTCTCACTTTCCACTAACTACTCTCACTCCTTCCTATCTCCCACACCCTTCCACTCGCTCCAACATACACTCTTTCAACTACACCTTCAATATATCACACCTTGTAGAATTCCCTCTCACATCCAATAGCCCATCAGCACTTGCATCCAACATACATCTTAGTCCTCTGCTCCACCTTACTCCTGGTCTCTAGGTCTACCCCTACACCTCCTGGCCTACCCAGAACACCTTTTACTCTGTGTGCGGCTTGCAGGCTTTTTGTACCTGTTTGCTCTGTTTTCTGTGGTACCTCCCCCTTCCCATTTGCTCCCTGCTTGACTTGAGTATGCGAGCCAATTTAACGCCAAGGTTTTCTCAGAGGCAGAGCAAACACAGTACACAGTTTTAAAAAACCCTGTTAGGCGCGGCCACTTTTGCATTCATCTCTGTTTATATTGTCAAGTGGTCCAGTCAGGTTGGCTGTCGTCAGTCATCTCATGTTCCTTCTTTGTTGTTTTGTTACAATTTAAACCAGTATTTTGGAAGTTACTGGAAATGAGAGCTTGTTGGTCATTGTCCTTTTTCCTTTGTTAATGTTGCTTGGTTGTAGCTACAGAGGATTCTGGATCTTGCAGTCCTGCACAAGGAAAAATAAAATGATGGCCAGAAGAGAGGCCGGTAGACATTGGGTGGTTAACAGTTGAACCCATATGAACCAACAAGGCAGGCTCAGGGGGGTCAGGGACTAGGCCCCCAACTATGTCACCCCACATCAGTGATAGGGTCGGATTTGTCATATGACTTGGTAGGTCTCCTGCCCAGGTCGAGAGGAGTCCCTGTTCCCCCCTGACATCGTCAAACCTCAGACCCTGTCACAGCTGTCAAACCTAGGAGCATTGTGATCCTCTCACTTGTAACATGCCTTTAATTTAGTAGTGTGTGTGTAGGTGTTCCAAACCAGAACTTAGTAAAGAAACGGAGCAGAGTCTCCCATGAAAGAGGAGCAAATCACAAAGTGCCTCATGTGAAGATGATGGAGGTTCATGTCAATGGATGCAAAGGTAATCAAAATGTTTGACTTCTTTGTGATTCTTACTTCCCCCCAGTAAAAATGAGGCAGTTTAACAGCTCATAAGCCTGCCCTGGAATCCTTGACTTGAACTCTAAGTACTCGATGCCTATCTTGGCAGAATACCCCCATTCATGGCAATAGTGCATGGAGGCAAAGGACTGTCCTGGTGATCGGCTGGTGATCGGCATAGTTTTGATTTTTTTAAGATACCTAAATTTGTCTCACAGGTCATTCATTGCTGTCTTACTTTTTTTTTTTAAAGCTCCTGGAATTAACATAAGAAGTTCTTAAAGTAATCTTTTAAAAATATATGTGTTATGTTTGCTCTGTGGGTTATACGAGTATGTACGTTTTTGCATGTATTGCGCTTTTATGTTTGTAACCGAAATATAGCAATTAATACATCTTCAAAAAACAATATAAAAGTTAAAGAGAAGGGGGCACTACACACAACCCTGACTTACCCCTCTCTTTACATTGGTAATGGTTACAGCTCAGAATCACAATAACTAGTATGTTACAAAAGATTTCAAGGTAATCAGTGAAATTTAAATTGTGAAGGGAACAGAAACATAGTTTACCATAACCGAACCTCTTAGACATAGTAAAAACATCCACAAACACTTACAGGCCGATTCATGGAATTAATGTGCGCCGAAAAACGGAGATTTGTTTAACAAATGGGGATTTACAGGCAGAATGGCGCACAAATCCCTGTTTTTCGGCGCAAATAATTCCATGAATCAGCCCCTTAATCTCCTTATGTATACCTGTTCTGTGATTCTGAGTTTTGAAAATACGTTTCTCTTCTAAGCGCATCCCACTTGGCCATGCTCCAAAGCTCCCAAAGCCGTCTGAAGTGACCAATGGCCACTTCAGGTGGCAAAGTAGCTAGTGCCCACTGTGTCCAGGCAGCCTTTTAAAGTGACAACTAGGCCTGGCCACAGCCTCTCCCCACTGCCTCACTGTGGGGTTAAAGGCCACAATTGACCCACAGACAACCAGTTGGGACCACATGCTTTAAGCGGGTCTGAGACCCATCTCACACCTGCAGACCCAGCTGGTAACTTGCAGATGACACAATCTAATCTAGTTTCTGTTTAACGTTTTGTGAGCATATTACACACCTCGGGATGCTTCTCACCTTCCCTAGGATGCAGGCAAACACAAAGAGCTAAAATATGCCGAAGTGTGGCAATTTTCCAGGGCAGTCCTGTTGACCCACCATGAAAATCTGAAAGTCACAATGACAGTTCATTAGGAAATGTTTGCTTCCCTGACCGATAAGATTGGCTGTTTCTGGACTTACCAATTTGGTTGCCTTGTTCTGTATCTGCAGAACCGGTCGAGGCTTCCAGGGACTTCCAGGCAATTCAATCAACTTCCCAACGAAAAAGGTATATGGGTCGGCAGATAGTCTGAGCAAACCCACATTTCCACTTTTTCCCAATTTTAAAACATGTCGCCGTAAGCGTAAAATCCCTTTAACAAAAGTTGTTCACTTATTTTCAAAGGGTACATTAAGATAAACCACACCATAAATGCACCTAACAAAAGATTTTTCCGTGAATTTGTATGTTTGTTATTACTATAAGTTTACTCATAACTATACTTTCCAAAGTTAATATCACTGGATGGTTTTTTGTTGTTGTTTTTTTAATGATGTATGCTGACGTGGATTACCGACTGTGTATGGGCCAGGCAAATTCAAGCATCCCACTGTATCCACTGGACATGGCCATGCAAAGTTGTCTTTTTTCCTGGGGGGGGTGGTCTTCCATAATGCCCCAAATAACCACCTAGGAACTCAATGTGCCCACTGTGCTTGGCAATGCCCAGTGCTCCCTTTGTCTCGGGCACCATATGCAAGGCACCTACTAGCCTCTACCTGGTCCACTGGGCATAGCTTGTGGCCTATGGCCCTTTTGGACATGATCCAGGCACCCCCAAGCCATCCGATACAGGCAATGGGCATGACCTCTGGTCAAGGTGACATGGAACTTTCCAAAGGAAACCGCAAACATTGTTTCCTCTGATATGTCTCCACGTCAATGAAAATTCACCAAATGGCATACAACAGATTGGACCGAATATGAAGACACATACCAACATTCAGGATGTTTGTATGCATAAGATGTATAAAGGGCAAAGTTACATCTAGGCTGTCATGCCTAGAATGACTGCAGAAAGTAAAAAAAATGTTGCATAGATTTTTGCACACTTTAGCACACATTGGCCTCATTACGAGTTTGGCGGTGTGTGGGTGATAAAGCATCCCGATGCCACAAAACTGTACTACCGTTAGCACCACTTCGTCCGGAAGCATTACTGCCGGATTACAAGTGGCGGTGGCGGTGTATATCCCATTTTTTTTAGTCCGTAGTGCTCATTTGGGCATTTTTGCTGGAATTGATGGTTGCGGTAATTCTAGAGAAATTTGTCGGAAAGCTGTCAGATTTACCTCCAGCTCATAGTTATAGTTGGGTGGTGGAGTAATGCAGTGGTATACGGTAATACTGCTGCATTTTGCCCGCACCGCCCAACTTGTAATGAGCTACGATCTATATTGACTCTTTCTATTTTCGATATTTTATTAACACACATAAGCCTTAGTCTGAAGTAGTGCACACTGCAAACATTTTAAACTTGCGTTATTACCTTTCTTAAAGTAAAAAAAAACTACTGATATTTCCATATATGTGGCGTAGATGAGGAGGGCAAAACAGAATTAAGTTTATACCACCCAAAAGACACAGATATCAGCCCCAAAAAGGAACACATGCACAGTCAAGTCAAGTCAGAGAGCCAAAACGAAATGAAGTATATACTGCCCAACACATACCCCATACTCCCCTCAACCACCGTCCACGCCATTTCATTCAAAAAGACATAGGGAACCAGTCTCATACCAGATATATTAAAAAAAGGAGCCAAACACAAGGTACCAATTAGAAAAAAGAACAATATGCAGCACAATCCATGATATAGGAGCAAAAAAGATGAGTTTACTGCAATACAGAACCGTTCTGGTCTCCAACCCAGGCTTCCCTATCGCCGACACCTACATCAGTGCCTCCTCCAAGGAAACTCTCACAGACATTCCCTTTTTCATGCCTTCACCAGATCTATGGACACTTCATATGGTCTCTGTTCTCTCTCCTTTCTCCTCTTCTCCCACTAATGGTGGTACTCGTTGGGACGCCCTCCTGGCCTCCTTCCTATCCTCTAAAGTCATCATTAATGTCTATTCTAATGGGACCGTCTTGGTCCAAGGCCCTCAGGTCAACCTTCATCTCTTTGATAGATGCTTTCAGCGCCTCATCAACTTCCTTTCTTCTCCTGCTTTCCCCTCCCCCTTTCCTTGGCTACCTTGCCTCCCCCCCACTCTCTGCCCCTTCTCGGGTGCTTTCTACACTTCCTCAGGGTGTACCTCTGATCTGTACCCCTCCCCGGAAATCCTTCAAGGCGGGCAATCTTCTCCACTTTGCCACTCTTAACTCCTGCTCCACTGTCAAACACTCCTCTGATATCTGCCGCCTTCTTGAAGAACTTGACCTTGATGTCCTCTGTCTCAATGAGACATGGTTTACGGCCAGCTCTGTCACCAGCTTTGACACGCTCCTACCCTATGGCTACAAGATCCTCTCCACTCCCAGGCCCAACCACTCTGGTGATGGCGTAGCCCTTATCTTCCCGGAGTGGATTCCTGCCTCTGTCATTCCTACGCATGCCTACTCCTCTTTTTAATGCCTCGTCTGCAGGCTCTCACTCTCGCCTAGCCATTCCTTTACCGTGGCTACTATCTATCGGCCACCTGGTCAGGTCTCTTCCTTCCTCTCTGAGTGGGCGGATCTCTCCTCCTCACTCCTGGTCTCAACCACGCAACTCCTCCTCCTCGGAGACTTCAACATCCACCTGGATAACTCTTGTCCCCCCTCTGAACTCTATCACGACCTCTGCGACTCTCTCTCACTCACCATTCAACCCTCTGCAGGGCACACTCTCGATGTTCTGATCTCTTCAGACCTTCCCCTCTCTGTCCCTCTCTCCACTCCTCTCTCCTGGAGTGACCACTTTCTCCTATCCTCCCACCTCACTCTCCTTACCCCGCAGGCCAAGACACCTCCATCACTGCCACCCACCTTCTCGGTCATCCGACCCATGAAGCGCGTGTCAGTTGAGGCTTTCGCCGCCACCGTCTCACCCCTTCCTCCCCCCGGCTGACTCTCACCCTGACACAGCCCTCTCCACTCTCCACTCTTCTATTTCTGATACTCTGGATATCCTTGCCCCTGTCACGAGAATCTGCCTGAAGCCCAAAGCCAAGTGTAACTCCTGGTATGACTCCGACCTTGTCACCCTAAAACGCAAGTTTAGGGTTGCAGAGAGAAAATGGCGTGCCTCAAGTTCAATCTCTGACAAACTGGCCTGCCGCCTGCTACAAATGCAATACCAGCTCACCGTCCTCACCAAGAAGAGAGCCCATATCCAAGTCCACGTCTCTGCGGCATCTAACAACTCGGCTGAACTCTTTAAAATCTGCAAGGAACTGGCAAATCCTGCTGCAGTCTCTACCTCTCCTATCCCTTCCCAGGCCCTCTGCACGGCACTGGCTTCTCACTTCATCTTTAAAACTCAGGACATCCTGTCCTGACTCTCCTCCTCTTATCCCCCTCCTGCTATTCCCTGCTCTTCCTCTGTCCCCTCTGTGACCACCCCTCCCCCTCCTTCTCTGCCTTTCCCCTTTTCTCTCCAGACAAGGTTTCTAGACAAGTCCGATCTATGAAAGTCTCGTCAAAACAGGTTCACCCCTGTTCCTCCAAAACCATCAAGGATCACATCGACTCCCTGGCTCCTGCCCTGGCGGAGTTCTGCAACCACTCCTTCACCACTGGTGTCTTCCCTTCCCCCCTGAAGCACTCTCTTGTGCACCCTCTTCTTACGAATCCCTCTGCCAACCCCTCCTGCCCGGCTAACTATCGCCCAATCTCCATCACTCCCTTCCTGGGCAAGCTCCTGGAGAAACTGGCCATCTCCCAGCTCAATCTCCACACTGAATCTGTTGGTTGTCTTCATGACCATCAGTCTGGCTTCATAGCTGCCAGAGCACGGAAACTGCTCTCCTGAACATCAGTGAAGACCTGCTCTCCAACCTCGACTCTAACACCCCTTCCGTTCTTATTTTGCTTGATCTCTCTTTTACCTTTGACACTGTCAACCATGCCATCCTGCTCAACCATCTCCGTGATAACCTGGGTATCACTGGCCGGGCTCTGGCGTGGCTGACTTCTTTCCTCTCCGACCGACCCTCTTGGTCCAACTTGGGTCCTTCCTCTCCGACATCTTTTTCTCTACCTGTGGTGTCCCCCAGGGATCTAACCTCTCTCCCTTGCGGTTCAACGAATACCTGGCACTACTTGCCCACCGCATCGCCGCTCTTTGTCCCAACTTTCAGTGCTATTCGGATGATACCCAGCTCATTTTCAGGCTACCCTCAGCCTCCTCCTCCTCTCCTTCTCTCATCTCTGACTGTCTGTCTGCCATCCAGAAATGGTGTGCCGCCAACAACCTCTGCCTTAATGCCAGTAAGACTGAGATTCTACTCATCAGCACACCCACTCCCTCCTTCCCTACAGCTCTCTGGCCGGCCTCTCTTAGCCCTCCTCCCACTCCCACCTGCAAGGCTAAAAACCTCGGGGTCATCTTCGATTCTGCACTCTCCTTCTCCCATCACATCTCTGACGTCTCTAAAAAGTCACACTACCAGCTGCACCTCCTCAGATGTATTCTTCCTTTCCTCTCCTTCCCCCAGAAGCTCTCTATCTCCAGAGCCCTGGTCCTATCTAAGCTGGACTGCTGTAACAGCCTCTATCTAAATCTGCCTGCCTCCACTCTCCGCCCTCTACAACTTATCCAGAACAGGACTGCAAGACTTGTCCTTGGCCGCAAGCCCAAGGATCGTATCTCTCCAGGACTGAAATCTCTGCACTGGCTCCCAGTGGCTGCAAAAAATTAAGTTCAAAACCCTCTGCATTGTACACAAGGCCTTCTGGGGTCTGGGGCCGCAGTACCTTCAACTCTCTCTCCCTAAATATCTTCCTTCTCGAGCTCTTCGCTCATCTGCCTCCAACTCCCTCAGGGTCAGTCGCTTCTCCAAGCAACGAGTTGGTGGCAGATCACTCTCTTCTGCAGGGGCCTCTCTCTGGAACAGCCTTCCTGCCCCCCTGAAACTCGAGGAGAACCACCTCTAGTTCCGGAAACACCTCAAAACTTTTCTCTTTGCTTCTGCTTTCTACCCACCCCTCCCCTGCTGAATTCCTGACTGAAAATGCACTGGTTACCTGGCCACCCTTTCTGATCTCTGGCGCAGGCCCCATCAATTGGCCACCTGCACTGCCTCCCTGGCAACCCCTGCACTTGGGGACCATCTTCTGTATCCCTTCTGTCCCCCTACCAGCACTTATGTCTGCACTTCCTTGCACTTGCCACTAGCTGGCTGTTTTATTTGTCTTATTTATTCCGCTTTTCCATGTACTGCACTTTCCCCTCTCCCTTCCCCCTGCGCACTTCTGCTTTCTCCCCCTTCCCATGCACTTGCGCGATCTGAATGACACCTGGCCTAGAAGGATCGTTGTCTGTCCTCCCTCTGTTCCCCCCCTTGGCATGTCATGCCTTGAAACACTTGTTTATAGGCGCGTTTTAAACGCCATATCATATCATATCCCAAACAAGATATATGTTCACTATTATCCATGGCACAAGGAACTAAATATGTAATAAACAATATACGGTGCAATGGCTGATGCAAGAACAACAGTCGAGCGTTTACTACAACACAACAGACAAACATCTAATATATTTTGTTAATATGAATACAGTTAATATGGTTGGTTTAAATAAAACATCTGGATCTTTGCAGCAGAAGTTAAAGTGGCAGATGTGAGACATTCTGCAATCCCGCACAAGGTGTGCTTGTTTACATTCCAAGAGCTTTTTCAATTTTGTGACGTGCTGCTATGTCTCCGGCTAATGATAAACTAGGAACAATACACACAAAAATAATGCAACGAGATGGAAACTGCCAAAACAAACACTTCAGGTCAACCACCATGTGTCACAGAACCTCTGTGCACTTGGTATAGCCAAGGTAATTCCCAATCACATGTTGGAAGAGCACATCAGGGACTGATCCTAGGACTTCCCCAATGAGGTTATCTCTTCTGTACCCACCAAACAGTTGGTCACCCTGTCTTATTTTATCTATACGTGATATGTAAAAACTCAGTGCCCTTTTAGGCTCGAGTCTGTGTAGTCTTTATTCCTCCTTACCAGGGTATGGAGGTGGATAGAATGTAGACAGAGTATTTTCTTTTGTGAGACGTGAAAGTCAGAAGCCATTTCCGGAAGAAAAGTAGGTTTAACTCTTAGGACATCTTTGTCCTTATAAATAGATACCCTCGCTCCAGCCCTTGCCAATTTCTGTAACTGTTCCTTTGCCTCTGGATCTTCACCCTCCCCTCTGAAGCACTCCATTGTGCACCCTCTTCTCAAGAAGCCCACAGCTGATCCCTCTTGTCCGGCCAACCATTGCCCAATTTCCATTACTCCCTTTTTTGGGAAGCTCCTGGAAAAGCTGGCCATCTCTCTGCTTAACATTCATTCTCTCCATGACCACCAATCTGGTTTCAGCGCCACCAGAAGCATGCAAAATGCCCTCCTGAACATCCGTGAAGACCTGCTCTCCAACCTTGACACCAACATTCCCTCCGTCCTCATCCTACTTGATCTCTCCTCTGCTTTCAAAACGATCAACCATACCATCCTGCTCAATCGTCTCTGTGACAACCTGGGTATCACCGATCAAGCTCTGGCCTGGCTGACCTCTTTCCTTTCTGATCGACTCTCCCAGGTACAACTTCCTATCCTCTATCTCATTCTCTACCTGTGGTGCTCCCCAGGGGTCTAACCTTTCGCCCTGGCTTTTCAACCAATACCTGGCAACTCTCACCTACTGCATTTCCATCATCTGCTCAAACTTCCAGTGCTAAGCAGATGACACCCAACTCATTTTCAGGCTTTCCCCATACACCTTCTCTCCTTCCCTCATCTCTGATTGCCTAATCGCTATTCAAAATTGATGTGCTGTCAAATATCTTTGTCTAAATGTCAACACTACTGAGATCCTCCTCATTTGTACACCTTCTCCATCCTTTCCCCTCAATCTGGCCTCCCTTGGCCATTCTCCTACCCCTAACTGCGACGCTAATAGTCTTGGAGTCATCTTTGACTCCACACTTTCCTTCTCCGCACACATCTCTGACATCTCTAAAAAGTCAACTTCTTACTGCACCTCCTTAGAGGTACTTTGCCTTTCCTCTCCTTCCCCCAGAAGCTCACTGTCTCTCAAGCTCTGGTTCTCTCTAGGTTGGACTACTGTAACAGTCTCTTTCTAAATCTACCTGCCTCGACTCTCCGCCCTTTACAACGAATCCAGAATAGGACTGAAACACTTGTCCTTGGCCTCAAGCCCTGGGATCGTATCTCTCCAGCTCTGAAATCCCTTTGTTGGCTCCCATTGGATGCAAGGATTAAATTTAAAACCCTCTGCATTGCCCACAAAACGTTCTGGGGCCTTCTGGGGCTTTCTGGGGCCTGGGTCCAAAATATATTCAACTATCCCTCTGTAAATACCTCCCCTCTCGAGCCCTTCCAACTCCGTTAGGGTCAGTCGTTTGGCATAGAAACGAGCTGGGGGAAGATCTCTGCCTTTGGAACTGCTCCTGACCACCTTGAAACTTGAGGAGAACTATCTCCGGCTCTGGCAGCACCTCAAGACCTTCCTATTCGCTTCTGTCTCTACCCCTCTTGTCCCCATGTGATGTGTTTTCTATCTTGGCACCTTGAATCTGGCCACCCTCTGTCCTTCGGGCCCGGGTACCTGCTCACCCTGCCTCCCTCCTGAACTGCCTCTGGGCCACCCCTCGCACTGGGATCTGTATCTGTACCCATACAGTCCCCCACTTCTCTTCTGCACTTATCAGATATACCTTATTGGACTAATCATGCAGTTGCCACTTGTTGGCTGCACTACCGCATTTGAATGCCTGTATTTATTTATTTCACTTATTATTTATTCTGTTCTCTCCTCTGTTCCGCACTTTCAACTTCTCCCCCTTCCTCACACTTTCCTCTTTTTCCCTTTTCCATGCACTTGTGCGTTGTTAATGTCACTGTGCTTTGTAAGATTGTTGTTTTTGTCCTCCCTTGTTCTCCTCCCTTTTGCTTGGTCGTGCTCTGAAACAATTGCGTATGACCGGGATATAAATAAAAAATCATATCATATAATATCATAGCACCAGAATCCTTTGTTTCATCAATATTGTAATGGTCTAAAATATACTTTCATCATCCTATTGAGACACGGGATACTGTTTTGCTCAAGGTAAAATCGCTCTTGGCATCAGCTTTATTTTAACTTCCCCTATTCCCTTTAATAAACCTAAGTCACAAGGGCCTCTGGTCCAAAGGAGGCTTGGCACCGTCTCCAAGTCTTCCTGAAAAAATTGTGGACGCCTCCGCATTATCGCCATTCGCTGTGGGACTTCCCTCTTTTCTATCCTTATCCAGCATTTGATGCTCATAGAGAACACTACTTAATCATCTGTTTGGTCTTGCCTGAACATGTCGTCATCAGTGATGTCAGTCAATCTGGACCCTTCCTCGAGAGCTATTACTGTCCTCCATGGCCTACCCTCATCGTCTACTCCTTCTGTTTCCCTTCATAGTATGGCGGCTTCAAATTCTATAGGGATAGTCTATCGCCCTTCTTCATCCATAGGTATTTGTGGTCTAAACAAGAACTCATCAGGTATCCTCACAATTTTTCCCACCAAGCCAGGAATCCATGTCAGTAAAATGCTCACTCCATATAGAACAATCTCTTGATCTACTGGAACACCTTGCAGAGCCACTTGCCCGGTGAACGCCAGTATAAATTCACCCACGCTTAAATAGTGTATTCCTGGAGTGGAACACACTATTCCGTGATCAGTGAATGACATTGTCATGTTAACTTTTGTCATTCAATCTATTCCCAAAATGTTAACCGATGTCTGTCATGAATGTAACAAAGGAACAGACATTTCACATTCTCCTATAGAGACGGGTAGTTCATTAGTAAAAGGAACTTGACTCATAGCTCCAGAGAACCCTTGAGCATTCATGTCAATTCCCAACATTGGAGATTTCCCTCTTATATACATGAAAGAGTATCTCCAGTGCCTACTAGAAAAGAAAAGGATTTGCCTCCTATGGTCACACCGACCCTTGGTTCCTCTTGGGGGTCAGGTTCACAGATAGTACTGAGCACATCAAGTCACCCTTTGAGCTGTCCTATTGTGGGTACAGGCTCATCCCCGTCCCTGTGAAAGGATTTTCTCCTACCACAGTGACATGACCTTTTCTAGGTATCAGTACTTGTCCTGTGTCTGCATACTGCTGTTTTTACATGGGGTTTGTTGTGACTGCCCTCGTTGTGGATTCATTTGCACTCGTTCTTGTTGCTGAACCTGCTGTACTTGCGGAGCTTGTGTCTGATAAAATGCGTGATCTTGCGCGAACCATTCCCTAGTTTACGTGCTATATGGTGGAAAATAAGCTGCCCTCTCTCTCGAAAAATGCCCATGTTGAACATTCCCTTGGCTTCCACATACGCATGCAATATGTTCTGTCATCCCACAAGTTCAACAAACTGGGGATGCCCGTCTGACAAGTCTTACTTGGTTATATCCTTCCTGGGTACTCTGATTCTCATTTTATAAATTCTGTATCCCACCTTGATTATTTTGGAATCCACTTACTCTTCCTCTATAGCCCATACCTCTGCCTCATGGCACGACCCCATATCCACCTTGATCCATCGGGCACTGATTACTCACCTGTGATGCACCTATTGCTTCCAGCATTCCCAATCCTTCTCCACTTGTCAATACCGCCCCTGCTATGGCAAATTTAGAAAAAAATATCTGAACTAACTAGGCCTCCTCGATTTTCCTAGTCTCATCTTTCTTATTTTTCTCTTGTAATAACCGACAATGGTGTACTATCGCCAGCTGTATCTCAGCCCAAGGTTTCTCTTCCACCCCCACTTGTTTTTTCATCTGCGTCTGTACTGACACAGGCAACCCCTGGCATAAAATGTGGTAAAATCATGCCACTTTATTTTCCCACGGCTCGCAGGTTTCAAGGTGCCATTTCGCCCGAATACATGTCATAATTGCACACATATCTGATGTATCGGGCTACTGTACCCTGAGAGCCCTCCACACGTCTACAATTATTAAACAGCATTCCATCATGCGCTGTGTTTTGTGGTGTCACACTTGACCTCCATATGTCATCAGCCCTTTCCCCAAGAATAGCTGCCAGGAGACCTTTTATGTCCCCTATGGCCAACGTGTTTCCTCCGGTCATTTTTTCTAATTAATATATCCATTTCCCAGTGCCTGAAGTCAAACTCCGCAGCTTACACCTTAAATTATCCTCATCCCTCTGCAGCCATGGGTTATAATGTGGTCTTGCTCCCCCTTTTTCCAATAAGGGAAACTGTGTGAACCCCAACCGAGAGTCGGCCCCATCATTAGTATGTCCATGACAGGGACGATTGTCCATGTCTATCTCCTTGTCTGTAACGACCTTCACCTGCTCACATATGGCGGGGATTCTCCCTTCCCACTATATAATCATCCTCGGGGATGCTCTGCATATGCTATGGGATCTGGCGGCCGATCCTTAGGTTGTTCCAGATCCGATCATCTTACTTCTTTATCAATTTGCAGGCTTCCTTCAGTGGCACACGCGCTCCCCTTCTACCCCAAGACTGGATTCTCTTTCCTTGCCATCTGTATCCGTACCCATACAGTCCCCCACTTCTCTTCTGCACTTATCAGATTTACTCTATTGGACTAATCATGCACTTGCCACTTGCTGGCTGCACTACCGCATTTGAATGCCTGTATGTATTTATTTCGCTTATTATTTATTCTGTTCTCTCCTCTGTTCCACACTTTCAATTTCTCCCCCTTCTTCACACTTTCCCCTTTTTCCCTTTTCCATGCACTTGTGCGTTGTTAATGTCACTGCGCTTCGTAAGATCGTTGTTTTTGTCCTCCCTTGTTCTCCTCCCTTTTGCTTGGTCGTGCTCTGAAACAATTGCGTATGACCGGGATATAAATAACAAATCATATCATATAATATCATAGCACCAGAATCCTTTGTTTCATCAATGTTGAAATGGTCTAAAATACACTTTCATCATCCTATTGAGACACGGGGTACTGTTTTGCTCAAGGTAAAATCGCTCTTGGCATCAGCTTTATTTTAATTTCCCCTATTCCCTTTAATAAACCTAAGTCACAAGTGCCTCTGGTCCAAAGGAGGCTTGGCACCGTCTCCAAGTCTTCCTGAAAAAATTGTGGACGCCTCCGCATTATCGCCATTCGCTGTGGAACTTCCCTCTTTTCTATCCTTATCCAGCATTTGATGCTCATAGAGAACACTACTTAATCATCTGTTTGGTCTTGCCTGAACATGTCGTCATCAGTGATGTCAGTCAATCTGTACCCTTCCTCAAGAGCTATTACTGTCCTCCATGGCCTATCCTCATCGTCTACTCCTTCCGTTTCCCTTCGTAGTATGGCGGCTTCAAATTCTATAGGGATAGTCTATCGCCCTTCTTCATCCATAGGTATTTGTGGTCTAAACAAGAACTCATCAGGTATCCTCACAATTTTTCCCACCAAGCCAGGAATCCATGTCAGTAAAATGCTCACTCCATATAGAACAATCTCTTGATCTACTGGAACACCTTGCAGAGCCACTTGCCCTGTGAACGCCAGTATAAATTCACCCACGCTTAAATAGTGTATTCCTGGAGTGGAACACACTATTCCGTGATCAGTGAATGACATTGTCATGTTAACTTTTGTCATTCAATCTCTTCCCAAAATGTTAACCGATGTCTGCCATGAATGTAACAAAGGAACAGACATTTCACATTCTCCTATAGAGACGGGTAAATCATTAGTAAAAGGAACTTGACTCATAGCTCCAGAGAACCCTTGAGCATTCATGTCAATTCCCAACATTGGAGATTTCCCTCTCATGTACATGAACGAGTATCTCCAGTGCCTACTAGAAAAGAAAAGGATTTGCCTCCTATGGTCACACCGACCCTTGGTTCCTCTTGGGGGTCCGATGTCACAGATAGTACTGAGCACATCAAGTCACCCTTTGAGCTGTCCTATTGTGGGTACAGGCTCATCCCCGTCCCTGTGAAAGGAATTTCTCCTACCACAGTGACATGACCTTTTCTAGGTATCAGTACTTGTCCTGTGTCTGCATACTGCTGTTTTTGCATGGGGGCTTGTTGTGACTGCCCTCGTTGTGGATTCATTTGCACTTGTTCTTGTTGCTGAACCTGCTGTACTTGCGGAGCTTGTGTCTGATAAAATGTGTGATCTTGCGCAAACCATTCCCTAGTTTACGTGCTATATGGTGGAAAATAAGCTGCCCTCTCTCTCGAAAATTGCCCATGTTGAACATTCCCTTCGCTTCCACATACGCATGCAATATGTTCTGTCATCCCACAAGTCCAACATACTAGGGGTGCCCGTCTGACAAGTCTCACTTGGTTATATCCTTCCTGGGTACTCTGATTCTCATTTTGTAAATTCTGTATCCCACCTTGATTATTTTGGAATCCACTTCCTCTTCCTCTATAGCCCATACCTCTGCCTCGTGGCACGACCCCATATCCACCTTGATCCATCGGGCGCTGATTACTCACCTGTGATGCACCCATTGCTTCCAGCATTCCCAATCCTTCTCCACTTGTCAATACCGCCCCTTCTATGGCAAATTTAGAAAAAAATGTCTGAACTAACTAGGCTTCCTCGATTTTCCTAGTCTCATCTTTCTTATTTTTCTCTTGTAATAACCGACAATGGTGTACTATCGCCAGCTGTATCTCAGCCCAAGGTTTCTCTTCCACCCCCACTTGTTTTTTCATCTGCGTCTGTACTGGCACAGGCAACCCCTGGCATAAAATGTGGTAAAATCATGCCACTGTATTTTCCCACGGCTCGCAGGTTTCAAAGTGCCATTTTGCCCGAATACATGTCTTAATTGCACACATATCTGATGTATCGGGGTACTGTACCCTGAGAGCCCTCCACACGTCTACAATTATTAAACAGCATTCCATCATGCGCTGTGTTTTGTGGTGTCACACTTGACCTCCATATGTCATCAGCCCTTTCCCCAAGAATAGCTGCCAGGAGACCTTTTATGTCCCCTATGGCCAACGTGTTTCCTCCGGTCATTTTTTCTAATTTATATATCCATTTCCCAGTGCCTGAAGTCAAACTGTGCAGCTTACACCTTAAATTATCCTCATCCCTCTGCAGCCAATCGGTTATAATGTGGTCTTGCTCCCCCTTTTTCCAATAAGGGAAACTGTGTGAACCCCAACCCAGAGTCGGCCCCCATCATTAGTCTGTCCATGACAGGGACGATTGTCCCTGTCTGTCTCCTTGTCTGTAACGACCTTCACCTGCTCACATATGGCGGGGATTCTCCCTTCCCACTATATAATCATCCTCGGGGATGCTCTGCATATGCTATGGGATCTGGCAGCCGATCCTTAGGTTGTTCCAGATGTGATCATCTTACTTCTTTATCAATTTGCAGGCTTCCTTCAGTGGCACACGCGCTCCCCTTCTACCCCAAGACTGGATTCTCTTTCCTTGCCTGATACGTCTGGTCCCCAACTAGCGTCACTATTATCTTCCTCACCTTTGTCTAGGTTCAGTCTGCTTAAGGGAAATGCTCTACCTCCGTGACTGTACGGAATCTCTTTTTCGCCTCATGATTGAAATGCTAGGGATTGATCCTGCTTCCCTCGAATTCCAAACTTGCTACCTTCCTTTAATTCTTGATAGACCTTATCGATCCTTTCTCGATGCTCACTGCATCAAAACGTTCTTCATCCAATACTACTCTAGATGCCATTGGCATTGCTTCCTTCATCAGAGGAATCTCTTCTATTCTGTCCCATCGTATTTCTGGACTTGGCCCTACTGGTATCAAGACCCTGCTGTCTTCTTTTTCATTCTATTTCTTCATCTAGTTCTCTTCACTTTCTCGCATCCCTTCTGATTCTTTCTTCCTCTTGCCTTTGTTCTTCTCTCTTTACTCCTTCTCTTCTTTCCTCTTCTTCCCTTCTTCTCTGTAATCTTTTGTCCATGAGTCTTTGCGCTTCCTTCTCTTCTCTCTTCCTTTCTCTTCTATCCCTACCTTCTATCGCTCTCTGTCTATGGTCACACTTTCTTTGTTCTTCTGCCTGTTCTTTTTTCTCTTGCTCCTCCTGATATATCTGTTCTCGTTGCTCCCTGCTCTCCCTTTTCTGCTTGTCTTCTTTCAATCTCTTTTCTCATTCTTTATCTTTTCTTTCTTGCTCGTCCTTATCTTCTCTTTGCCTAGCTTCCTTTATGCTTTTCCCATCTATTTTAAGTAATATCTGCCCTACCATCCATTAGTTCTGCACAAGTTCTATCTCATCAGATTTATCCTTCTCTTCTTTCCATCTCTTAATCTCCCTGTCTATTTCTGTCAACAGATTCGACCGCTCACTCCTTTCTTCTTTATCTTGTATGATCTTATAGATCTCGTCTTTTCTCTTATTCTCCTCTGAACGATCATCGCTATTATAAGTGGGGGTTCGTATATTGTATTACTATACCGCCTTGCCTCTTTTAACTCCTTTAAACAATATAACCCTATTTCTTCCATGTTAGCGCCTTTTACTTCAGGCAAGAGAAGAGGAGCTGACGGCTCAACACCTTCCTCCTTATGCTGACTAAGCATCCACTCCTCAGGTGGAGGTTCTTCCCTTTCTTCCGGGTACATTTTCCAGAGCTCTAAAATCGCTAATCTTTTCTCAAATTTCTTCCCCGTGTTTGCAGCATGCAAGTATGTTGTCATGTGTTGCAATACCGTTTATCACAACGATCCCTGGTGGCCATGGCATGAACAGTGTATCTGCCGTGCCTTTCACCCATTCCTCACTATACTGTTTAAACTTGGGCATGTGCTTTGGTAATGTTTTCCATAAGTGCATCAGAGGAGTATCTCCAATAGTGACACGTCTCAATTGACTGTCAATACTTACCCGACTTATGAAATAACCTTTATACTTTTGCTTAAATCACATTTCAATGTTTAAAAACAACAAATATGAGCATGCACCATCAATCGCTGCTCAATCCTCAACTCTCTTAATTAGCTATGTCTACCTTTTGATTGGTACCAATCACTATGCTTAATTACTATCCCTCCTCAACTTGTTCAATTACTTCCCAACTTCTATCGCTCTTTGATATTTTTACTCTACAACAACATACAGACTAGTCAATATTTATGCATTAATAAACACTGTGATGAACATTTTCTCTCTCGCCTTTTCTTCATACCCTATACAGGGTTTGAGATGTCACCTTACGTAAACCTGTTTACGCATTACATGCTTCTGTTATACCCCCATTGGGATTTGAAACATCTCCTTCTGAAACTCCATTGAGCCAGGTGCTACATTTTCTTCACTCAATATTTCCTGTTACTTCAAAAATTATCACAAACCAATCCCCTTCATTTGCCATTCCTTTTAGTCTGCTCACCATTCATTTGTTAATTGACTTGTGGCCTTTGGTATCGACTCCTGCTCCATTCCAACCACTTTGCCTTTCGTCTGCAGAGTGCCCATGGAAACCGGGCAGGGATTTCATCAAGGGGGACCTGCCACCATCTCGGTTCTTCTTGCAAGTTTATTTCTACCGACAGCTCTCCACAGGAAACCTTGCGATCTTCCGGCTAATGGCAGAGGATACTCGATCGTCAAAAAATCTGGAGATAAACTAGTTTGGATTTTTTCCAACCATTGCACAGCTACCACGTGAGCATATGGCCCTTTGGGTATCGTGCATGCAATGGATGGGATACAGAATAACTCTGACACCAAATAATCGAAACAACTCAGGAAGATGGCAAAGGTGTTGATTTATTAACAATTATCTATAAAAGGGAGCTAAAATGGACATCAACGGATGTGTGCTCGAGCTCATAGTGCATTTCTCATAAAAAACATCCTTACATGCAAAAAATACATCAGACGTAACATCATACTGTGTGGCAAATAAGAGAAAACCTATGAGGCATTGTGATACATTCAAGTGGAACATACTTTCTAAAAGGGGTGGGATTGTGATTGGCTATCTACTGTCAGGTGGACAACTTATGCCTACCTCTAAAACATGTCATCTTCAACAGTATTAAATATACAGTATGTCATTGGCTCTCAAACTATAAGGCTCTCCATTATATGGCCCACTATAATTGTTTGGCATGCTTATGCCATGTCTGGAACATTCTGTTCAATCAGGAGCATGTAAGCTCAGGCCTAGGTGCCAGGAGGTGGACTTGACTTTACCTCCCTACCCAATCAGCCCAATATCTCTCATCACCTTGCCTTCTGGCATGAATATTGTCTTTGAAGTTGGCCTTGCAAAGTATTCTTGTCTCTGGTAATATATGGGAGTGCGAGCACTCACTATCATTGTTCTAGGACTCCATGGTCAACTCTATTTCCATTCTTTTCTCACGTGACAGGAGACCGCTATTTGGTCCATTTTGCAGCATTTAAATGTCTTAAATGAATAAAACTTGGCTTGTTTGGTGTTCCACTCAAATTGAATCATCATTGGTGAGTTTAGTATCTGGGTATATCACCCTAACATTTAACTTATTTATCCAAAAACATGAATGCCCCTAACTCAATTTCTGGTCCTCTCACTCACATGGCCACATCCTTGATTTGCTCTTTGGCAATCTAGAGGCCCAAATATTGTGATATACACCAAATTCTATTCCCTGGTCGGATTATTTTGGCACCGTCTTCATCTTTCAGCCCGCACCTGGCAAAAATTCCTCCATGCCCTTCTCCTATGCACAGTATATCCAGAATCAGGAATAAGTATGCCATGATCCCTTCTTCCTCTCCCATCTGATTGTGCCCCAGATGCACATCTTAATACGTACCCTGGTTCATGCTGGTCTACTCTCAGATGCCACCTTACCGCAGATCTTGATGCAGTTGTCCCACCAAAGCAGACCATGCTCTCCATAAAGAAATCCGCAAAATGGTTTACCACCGAAATTCTCCATTGCATACATCTTCTTCATTCCCTGTAACAAACACGGTTCCAATCCTACAGCCCTTCTGCAAACCCTTCCTATCTTTTCTGCCAAAGATCCTACAAAATGTGAGTAATAAACATTAATAGGACATACTTCACTGCAGAGGTGTAATGCTTCCAACTCTTCTGACAACACTTCACAGTTCTTTCAAAGCCGCATTTCATCTCTCATCTGCCCTGACTCCTGTGACAGCAAACATTCCACCATTTGCTGTGACATCTCTCTCACCAAGTCCAAGCTTTGGGCCTCTATGCCGGATCTACCCAACGTGTTCCTGCAAACTTCCTCTCCCAGTAACTCCTCCCCTTTGAAGCACATTCCTGAGATCCACAATTCTCTCTCCCTTGCCAAAATGTCAAGATCTCTTCTTGACCTGCGTCCACCCTCCATGTTCAAGGAGATCATTGCCCTAATCCCTAATCCCTCCTTGTTTCATCTCTTTCTCAATTCCTAGCTGGCCTTTAGTAGAAACCCCTCCTTCAAGCAGGCTTTCATCACACCCATCCTGAAAAAGCCTTCCTTGGATCCCTTCAACTCCAAACGTACTTTGAGTACAATAATCTACTAGACAGCAGCAATAGACTAGTTGCAAGTGATGCACGGGTCCTTTAGTGCAGGCAGCAGTTCTGTCATCATTAGTGTCAGCCCAATGCCGAGGGTCATATCACCATTAGCACCCACAAGTAAACACATGCAGTTGCTAATGGCTAGGAAACATTTTTATAAAGACGAAAACACACTTTTCTCCAGTCCTGCGACAGTGCAGCTCTAACAGGAGTCAATTTTCAGTGTTGATTACAATGATCTAATCAATACTGCACGCGGAATCCTTTATCAGACGCCGCGTCTCTGCACAGGACAAAGGTACGTTTTCCTTTTTTTTTTTTCTATCCTCGCATTTAGCACCTGCATGTAGTAAATGCGGGTGCTACAGAGGACTGTAAATAGTGTGAAAATACGCCCTACAGACTGTGGCGTGCTGAAGCAAGGAACACATATAGAAATGTCCTTGTTTCTTTGTGGGCAATGATAAGGGACCTTGAGATGAAGAAAAGTTGCCGAATGTTGTTGAAAGCCCTTTGTGACATCCAGTGCCATTTAATTAGGATGCATTTGGTGAATGGAAGCCAGTTTAGAGTACTTGCCTATGTGCAAGTTTGATGGCATTTACTTTTGGACCGTGATGAAAGGGCGTGATCATAGTGGCAATGACACAAGAGCCACAGCCATGCTAAAGAGCATGGCACAGACCAAATAACGATTGCTTGGCACGGCACGAGTGCCAATAAGGCCATATGATGATGTTTGGATGCCTGTGAACCGCCAATAATGCCGATAACGATTCTGCTTTTAAGTTACGCTGGGTGCAATGGAAAGCTCCTCTAAAGGACATGCTTTGTGTCACATGGGTATAGTGAGTGGAATTACACTGGGCTCAGAATGGCCTGTAAAGTCATGCCCCCACGATGTACCGCTGTGAGGTTTGTTGTTAATGTAACAGACTAAATGTTTCATACTGACGTTTCATTGTGTAAAACTGCATAAGAAAATGAGGTTCCTGTGCTCTGGGAGCAACATTTTTGGACATTGTTACTATGCTGGTTTCTCGACCCATTATTACACTGCTGCATGGAAAGAAACCTTCTCTCTTCATTTGCTGCCTGTTACCCGGTTGGATCCTTTGGTGACGAGCTGTAGGTTTCTTTACGTAGCATGATAACATTTCTTGAAGTCGACAAGTTAACGTGCAGCATCTTTCTGGGATTGCTGGTGTTTGTGAACGTCAAAGGAGAGAAGGCTAAGGAAACACTGTTACTATAGTCAAGTTAAGAAGAGATGAGGTCATTCACCACATTTATTTTTTGCCTTGGCAGGAAGTAGTGGAGCATTGTGTTGAAGATGCAAGGATGACATAAGTGAAGAGCTGACTATTAAGGGTCTAATTCACAGAAGCATTTCATAATGGCACAATCCCATTGAAAAACGATCTGAGAATCAGGCCTTAAATGTTTTTGGGTGTGAGTGGGAATCTAGATGGATGCCTAGGCTTTAGTTGAGGATGTAGGTATGGCACCAAGTAAAGAGGACCAGATGGATGAGGCGAAGTATTGGGGGAGTTGTGGCTGGTAAGGGACATCTCTATTTTGCTGCTGTTTAGCTTGAGTAAATTCATGGATAGCAGACATGCAGAAATACAGAGCAGAAAATCGTGTCAGGTGGAATCAAGGCTTAACCCAATCAAGGTATGGATACAGTCAGTGTAGCATTAGACAGTGAGACAGAAACAGTGTAGTAGGCCAGTGGGAACAAGTAGAAGTTGAAGAGGATGTGACCGAAGGAGAGAGTGAGTATCCTTAGTGGATGCCGCAGATGAGGGAATGGGGCCTGGACAAGAAAGGAGTTGGAGTGATGATTTAGGATCTACTGGACAGGGCTAAGATGATCCAGAACCATAAAGAGTTGAGAACCCCAGCAATTCAGAGATGGGAGAAGGGGAATAAGGTGATCAAGTGTGTCAAAACCATCCCACAAGTCAAGGAGCAAGATAACTCCAGCATCTTGGCTATTATTGATGTTGTTGTCCATGATGGAAACAGCACTGCTCCTGCCGAGTAGATCATAGTATTGGAAATAGGTTTGGAGTTGGAGGGATCCAAAGAGGGATTGTTCATCTTAATCATTTAGAGTGTGCCATGCTCATGGGTTCAGTTTCAGTCTCCCACCAAGGAAAATGCCTCTTATGGACTTCATCACTCCCCAAAGAGGCGTTCATCTCCACTGCCATTAACTGGCCCACTCTCGACAAACCTTTGCGATTACCCTCCTCTGGATCTAAACAGGGTGAGGCGTGTTTGGACCACGCCTTTGACACGTATACATAATCACACGCTTCGCCCCTGGATGACTCTGACCCTCCCTATTTTATCGACTCACATTACTCATTGAGGAGTGCACTTCTGGTGACAGCTGAGCTACTTGCTCTGAAGAGTCGAGTTAATTGAAATACTGGGGTGTTAGCTCCTTACCACCAACTAATCATGACCCTTTAAGGCCCTGCCAGAGTACGCTCAACTGCAGATTCTCATCCAAAAAATCCTATGGTGCCATAAAATACGTTTCACAACCCCGGCGGCAGCTCTCTATCGTCCCATAAGTAGTGGTACACACTGGTGCTGCCCCTCACTTGAGAGTAGCATGTCTGTACGATATGCACACATTGTGCTCGACTCCTTGCAATTGGTTTTTTCATTTCCAAAGAAAGGAGATATATAATAACATAAACGTGTGGGGTGAATGCAAAGAACTCACCAGCGGTTACTGGATAACTCCATCAGAGGTGTCATGCAGGGGACATCAACCATAGCACTGATGTGTACTTGGGTCCACCCCATTCATCTTGCGAGTTTTGAAAAACTGGGTACTTTATCCTTTACTTTTACAATCTGTTTTGTAAAAGGCGTAGATGCTGCCTGCAAATAACGCTTTGCTGATGGCATTTGCAATTGATTTGTATGGGATCTGTCTGCTCTTAGGAAGTGCTAAATGCAGGCGGATTCCATAGGAATCCATTCTTTACGATAATCTCATGCAGGCTTATAGTGAAGAGGTTTTGCAGGCGGGGCAGGAAGGTCGAGTAGGGAACACACTCCTCACCCTGTCCTGTGTCCCACTCAAACTGCAAAATTTCCAAAATGACTTGGAGCCGTCAACAAGGTGTAAAATGCTTTACGCCTCGGATTTGCCACTTGCTGTAGCAATGTGGGCCAGTGGAAATGACCCCTGCAGATTTACTAAGAAGCTACCATAGTAACTCTGGCTTTTTACTGACTTACTACTGTAAAGGGAAGCAGAAGTCAGAAGAGAAGTAAATCCGAGATACTACCGGTAACTTCTCTGTGAATCTCTTTGTGAATCAGCCCATTGGACTGCAAAACACAGTGCAGTGTTGGTTCAGCGTGGCATGGAATAGGTTAAACGCATGCTAGGAGACAGTAAAATAAAACGAAACAATTCAACCCAAGCAACCTCTGCTGTCTTGACTGCCCTTGGCTGGCTCTGAAGACTCGACAAGTCCAAGCCGATCAGAGTAATCATCACTCTTCAGCGGAAACCCACCAAACCGGTTGCACTGGCATGGGTTTAACCAGCCCTGTGGAGAGCAGCATCAGACCACATGTCAGATCCAATAGACAGGTAAAGGGGGAGGAGCGGCAGCAGAAAAAGAACCCGAGGACTCTTTAAAAAAAAACTCCAGCAATTATAGTCGCTAGTCTACCTTTCTGCACAGCCTGTCTAAACACCTGTAATGTTCACCGAATTACGCAGACAGGTTTACAGAGTCCGCAGGGGGCTGGGAGCGTTGGAAAGAAGCACTTTCAGTTCATGAGATGACTGCACTGCATTCGACAATGGTGTGATTTTTGAAAATGTTGTTTTAGGTGAAGCCAGACATGATTTACAAGTTAAACCATAATGGTGTGTTGCTTCAAAACAGAGGTTTCAATGAATGAGGGTGTGCAGATTTAAACATAATGCAGCATTCTCCCTTTTTGCCAGTAAGGGATCTCACGTAAATTGGGTAATTCTGCACCAGAGTACTGTACTGTGGCGGTAATGGCACCTGAGACGCGCACGCATGACTGAGGACCCCGGACTGTGTGACAGCACAGGTGGGTGGAAAGAAAGGCTGTAGAAAGTGGTGGTTGGGGAAGAACTAGAGGTCACTCCCAGGGAGGCACAGGAGGGAAATGTGCGGGCAGCTGTCGGAGGGATGGTGAGCAGAGAAGAGGCTCTGTGCGCGAATGAGAACATGCGAGAGCATGCTGATTCCTACACCAACAGTCTAAGGGTGCTAATAATCATTAGAAGGATGGATGATTCGACATATGAACTTCGAATATGTCTGCAATTCTCCTGTATTATCTATAATATATATATGCCCCTTGTTGGTTTGAAGTGCTGTAGAATGTAGAGTTAGTGCCTGTCATGTAGCCAGCATATCATGACTGTATGGGCCTGCATCATACACAGCTGGGTTGGGGTATTTATTTTTATTTGCATTTATTTAAAGAACAGGGTTGTCAATTTCGATCAGAAATGACTAACAATAACACATTTATAGATGGCGGAGTCATTCCCATGACGGGTGCCTGTACAATAGCACAAACGTGAGAACATGTGTTGAGCCACTTTCTAAGGGTGTGAAAAAGTGGACGTATACCAGGTACAAAGGAAACAAACAGAAAAAAGTCATTATAATAAAACAAGTGACTTACAAAGTTAACATTAACCTAAGCAGACAAGTGGTTCAAACTAAAGGGGAGTAGTATATAAACGTATATTTATTCATTTGCATTTTTTTTAAATGTGTTTATTTTTAAAGCGCTCACGCAGCCCGGGGCATCGAGGCACTGTTACAGGAATATGTCTTAGTTGCGTATTTATAACGCGTTTAATACCCAGATGTTTCTAAGCGTGGACCCAGGTATCGAACCTGTGTTGCTTCATGTCACCTTGTTTCCAAGGTGAGCATGTTGCCACTGAGCTATCCTCCCGTGTATAAACTTACATCATTAAGCGTCACTGGAAGCAGTGCTGAGGCCAGGTAGGAAATATGGGGTAGACGGCAGGTGGAGCTTTAGCAAGTAAGTGAAGTTTAAGCCGCTCTACAATTTCCTTTGTAAGGTGCCCTCCTTCTGCAGTACTCCTCCCAGAATGAGAACGCGACAAACTCCTTCTTGCACACACATATTTCACCTGCAATGTTATGTTCTCTCAGAGTTTGAGGCATCCCTTCAAGTCTTCATTTGACATGGCTGGGATTGCATGTGCTTCTTCTCATCCCCCTATTCCAGTAGAAGGGATTTTCCTTCACCTGCAATACTGTTGGCTCTTCTTATCACTGGGCAATTATCCCCACTGCGTCTTCTGACAGGTTCCTTCTGGTCCTAATGAAAAGACAGAAGTAGTGATTATAGGACCAGTCAGGAAAGGGCTTGGTGAATTGCCGCCATCGAATTTGTGCCACGTTGCCTCTGCCATTTTTGCAACAGCTTCCACTCCTCTTCAGGGAGGCAGGCGGTAACATCCTGGAAAGTATCCAGCACCTTCTGGGTACGTGCTGCATCACATCCCTGTGTGCTGTGGCCTGCCAGACGAGCAGTTTGGGTGCTCGGTGTAGGAGGGTTAGCCTTACGCCCCAGTGCCACACCCTGTGCATGCAACTTGGATAGAGCAACACATTGCTGGGTTAAAAAGCGAAAATTCTCCAAGCTTGATTTGAGATGGTGAACGCAATGGCTACACACATGAATAACATTAAAGGTAGGGGAATACGAATGCAAGGTTTTCAGAATCGGGAATTTGTTTATTTAAGATTAGAAATCCGTTAAACATCATAGCTAATCACATACATTAAAATACAATGAGATATACCATAATTCCTCTCCATTGCATGAGTTACATTTCAACATAAATAGCAGAATGGAAAACATAGAAAGAACACACCTAAAACAGCATTATTCGCCTGGCCTCAGCATGTGTTAACAATAAAAGTCCCCACTGATGGTACAAGTTAGTCATCACTGCTAACAGTTGGATATTGCTGCCTTACTTAACAGTAAGCAGTTTAAATATCAATGTTTATGCCCATAGCAAATATTTGACCACTCCATAGATCACATGTGGTTCACTCGTTGATTTATATAGAAACACGGCTTCAAAAAAGAGAATCATTCACAGGATTACTTAGAATGGATCCCGGCCACCGGTTCCCTCCTTTCCAATAAAGGAGGCTGACAAACAGGAAATGCATTTCGTGTTCATCATCAGTTAGAGAGTACAGACATGCAGAACTAGCCTTAACATGCCCTCGAGCACTGCATTGTGCCAGCATAGCTTACAGCACCAGCATTGTACATGCAGGGTTCTTGTACATTGTAGATGAATACACGTCATTTGACTCTTATCTACAGGATTGTGTGTGAGCAAGCTGCCATGGTTAGCATTCATAATCACATCTCTCACATCCCACTGCTCTAACACAGATGTCACTATACACCCAATTGACTCCATAACAAGCTGGGGATTATAGCAGAGATGTAGGAGATCCATGATAAAGAGAAACATTCTCACCTCTAGAAACCATGGGAGTTGTTTAGACCCTGGCATCGCTAGTACATCAATCAATGCCCTCCTGAAATTGGCAAACCATGGCGACCCCGACAGCTTCATCTGATACAAATGCATTTTACACTTTACAGAGTATGCCGACTGTAACAAAAGAGACGTGCATATGATGCACAGGCAGGTAAACCCAGCAGACTCTTGGAAATTGTAAATTCTTCAATTGAAAGCTTCATACAATTACTAGCTCCCACAAATGTGGTGCTACATGTTGCTTCTGCAACCGCTTTAGTTTTGAAGCCATAATTAGCTGTTTAATAGCTCTACCTGTCTAAACACATATTGCAGCTCCTCACTGCACCACCCTGTCTGGCTAGAATCAGGGCGTTCTTGTTTATGTGATCCTTCCAGCAGTCCAGCCTATTAACCCTAATTCCCAGCCTGCTCTTCTTTCTTTCCAGTGGAGTAACTTTGCTGAAAATGTTGGGGGGACATGACTTCTAAATGAAAGAGTCCCCTGCCCGGGACAAACTAGTGTGCCACAAAAGTTGGGTGGGAGAAATACCCTTGACCCCCTAAAATTACACCCATATTTCTTTCCTTCGACGGGCAGGTTGAGTGTGAGTGTATGACTTACATGCCTGGCCCTTACATGTTGTCTTACTCAGATGTATGGTAAGGACAAATCCCTCAGTAACACTGTTGAAGACAGGAGATCGTTTAGTTTTTTGGCCCCCTAGGCCCCACCTTACCACTGCATAATTCCAGTACAAAGCTTCAGAATGACATGCAGTACTATTTTAGGAACTTCTAAATCCTGCACAGTGGCCTACAGTAGGTTTCTTGGCACCATATCAAATGCAGATTGCAAGTCCACAAAGGCCAGGTATAACGCTTGCCTGTTTAATATGCCATATTTCTGTTCAAAAGCAGGAACAGACAGAATGACTGCTCCACAGGGGAGATACCTTTCTGGAAACCGACCCCCAAGGGATGCAGAATATGCTGGCACGTACAGCATGTTTCCAGCCTGGTCGCTAATACTGTGTTACATACCTTTGAGCGAGAATACAATGGGGATATAGGTCTGTAGTTGCCTCAGTCCTCTCTGTCACCCTCCTCAAATATTGCAACAGTTTCATTCCCATTCCAAATGTGGTGGGAACTGCATGTTGTTATTCTGCCCATTAAAATGCTGTGCTCTATGAGGTATACATTTCCATACATTGATTGAGGAAGATCCAACCCAGCTGTTTTGTGCCACTTCTGTACCTCTAGCACATGGGTAACCTCTGCCAGAGTAAGCACTAGATCATTTGGAGAAGTAGACTTACTCTCTAGATCAGCTCCAATACTTATTATGACAGGGGTTTATTCCAAGATTGACCAGCTCGTGAATTCGTAGCACAACATACATCTTCAGGATGGTATTAGAAAGCACAGCATAGGTACTGAGAGATCCAGCAATCCTAGGTAGGGGTTCAAGATTTTGAACAATTTTAAAGAGAGCTCTGCCTTTTATGATCTTTTCTTGAATTATAGTCGTATATAATTGTTTTTTTTTGTTGCCAGAGGGGTGTCTGATGATAAAAAATTAGGCTTATAATCTACTGTATTCTGTCCTCTCTCAGTATCTTTGCTGCAATTTAGATGTGAGCGTTCTTGCTTTAATTTGTATTTTTTAACAAATACAGCTCAGAGGTGGTGGTCAGCAAATGAGTGAGTGATGAGAGGGAAACAGAATGAAGTAAGAGAGCTCAGCACTTGCATCAGATATCTGAGTGCACGTTGAGGTCACAGATTCATATACCAGGGACTGACTCAGTCCTTCAATTCTTTTGAGATTGATAGATTAGCTTTACATTGCATTTTATTGACCACCCCAGCAGTGCCACCCACCTTCTCGGTCATCCGGTCCATGAAGTGTTTGTCAGTGGATGCCTTTGCTGCTACTTTCTTTGCTCCCCCTACTCCTGTGAATGACTCACGCTCTGACACAGCCCTCTCCAACCTGCATATTTCTATCTCCAAAACTCTGGACATCCTTGCCCCTGCCATGAGAATCCATCTGAAGCCTACCTCCAGGTGCAACTCTTGTTATGACTCCGACCTCGCCACCCTGAAACCCAAGCGGCCATCCCAGGTCCAACTTGGGTCCCTTCTCTCCACCACCTCCATCTCCACATGTGGTGACGCTCAGGGTTCTAACCTCTCTCCCTGGCTCTTTAATGTCTACTTGACCCCTTTGGCACATCCACTCTCTACTTTCTCCTCTAATTTTCAGTGGTATGCGGTTGACTCCCAGCTCTCTTTCAGGCTCCCCTCAGCCTCCTCTCATCTCATGCTCATTCTTGACTGTTTACCCGAGATTCAGGATTGGTAAACCTCCATTGATCTCTGCCTTAAAGCCAGTAAGATGGAGATGCTTCTCAATGGGATCCCTGCTCCACATTGGGCCCTCTTCTTTCGCCTTCCTGTGAGGCAAAATACCTTAGTATCATCTTCGACTCCACTCTCTCCTTCTCTCCTCACATGTTGAAACCTTGCCAAGAAGTCCCACTACCAGCTGCACCCCCTGAGAGGTATTCTTCCTTTTCTCACTTTCCCCCAGAACCTCACTGTCTCCAACGCCCTGGTTCTCTCAAGGCTGGACTACTGCAACAGCCTCTTTCTCAATCTGCCTTCCTCTACTCTCCGCACTCTACAACTAATCCAGAACAGGACAACAAGACTTATCCTTGGCCTCAAGCCCAGGGACCAAATATCTCCAGCAGTAAAATCCCTCCACTGGCTCCCCATGGCTGCAAGGATCAAGTTCAAGACCCTCAGATTCGTCCACAAGGCCTTCTGGTGCCACAGCCTGCACTACATCCAACTCTCTCTTCCAAAATACCTTCCTTCTCGAGCCTTTTGCTCAACTACCTCCACTCTCTGAGGGTCAAACGCTTCGCTAGGCAGAGATTGGGGTTATATCACTATAATCTGCAGGTGCCACCCTCTGGAATGTCCTCCCTGACCCTCTCAAACTTGAGTCGGAGCACCTGAAGTTCCGGAAGCAGCTCATGACCTTACTATTCTCCTCTGCTTTCTCTCTCTCCCTCCCCTTCTGCCCTACCTGTCTGCTGCTCTGACTGGTTGCCTGGCTACCCTCTGAGCATAAATCGCACCAGGCTCCTCCATTATAAGTCTTCCCTGCACTGCCTCTGGGTAACGGCACACTTAGAGGCTGTAATTGTAACCTCTGCAGTCCCCTGCCTCCTTGCACTTACCCAGAGCCGCGCTGCCCTGGATGCACTTACTCAGAGCATTGCTGTCCTGATTGCACTTCACCTAGCTCTCCCTGGAACTTCCCCCTCTCCATCTCCCCTGCACTTTGGTGCTGTCACACTTGCACAATCTGAATGCCACAAGACCTAGTAGCCTGTCCTCTCTCCCTTGTCTTGTTGTGCCTAGAACATTAGTGTACAGTTGCATTATAAATGGCTTATCATATCATCATATCATATCAATAACTTGTATTGCAGTGACTAGAAACAGCAGTTGTCCAGAATTACGTTCAACATAAAAATATATTTCGAAAATGAGGGATAGAGGTGAGAGGGTTGACAGGCAAAGATAGGGAATGAGAATTAAATAATGAGATGAGAGGTGAACTAAGCAAAATGAGTTACAGATGGAGTTGAGAGGTCAACTTGGAGGGATGGGAAAGGGAAAAGGCAACCTTGAATATGAGAAAGATATGGGCAGTATGTAGCTATTGATGTGTAAGCAGGATATAGACTGGGTGTGATGATGGTGCGAGGAGTCTAGAGATTGACTGAAAGAAAGGTAGAACTGATATGGGACTAGGGAGTGGTAGGGGTGGAATCAGATAGAGGTAAAATGAAAGTTAGGGAAATGTGATAGGCAGATGTGAAAATTACATATTAGTTTGGTGGATTCTTGGACAGATAGTGTTGCGGTTTATTAGGCGGTTACTCTCAATTCAGGGAGTTCATCCCCCCGCCCCAAGCAAGGTGGCGGGCACCCAAAGCACTGATACAGATTCAGCTTTCGTAAGGCTACCACTTCTATCATACCCTATGTCAAAATACCCTTTTCACCATCAATCAGCTAGGAATCAGGCCACTGTATGTAAGAATATATATATTTATTTAAGTTTTTGCAAAGAATCATAGGCAATCACAAAAACATCAACCACCAATGATGTGGCACTACACAATATCACAAAATCAATTTCTTGCACCAATTGACTAACATAGGTTTAAAGAACTTGGAGTTGCTATAAGACACAGATAAAACTTTAAAGTTTGCAGAAACAATTTACAACATATTTCTTGCAAATTAACCAATAGGAAAAATACAAAACACACAGTGATTGCTTAGTTTGGGACAATACTGCTTTCTCCTAGCAACTCCCATCCTCCAGGCATCAATTAGATATGACCCTCTGATCTGAGGGAAAGGTACAGGTAGTTGGAACACAATGGAAAATCATTTGGGGTTTTTTATTTAGGCAAAATGCAATGTTTGGAATTCTGATTTGGGATGCAAGGGAATACATGGGGAATTTCGTTTTGCACCACTCCTACAATGGAAATGCAAGGCTTTGGGATTCTTGTTTGGCTGGAAAGGGGACATTTGTTTTGCACAATTTATTTTCAAACGGCATTAAGGTGTTGGGATTTTCGTTTTGGGGACAATAGCACATTCAATTGAATAACAGGGTTACACAATTACATTACAGACTAGAGTCATTTATAGTGCACTAGGATAATCCTTTGTCAATTTTGAATTTTGACAAAAATATCACCACATGATAATTGACCCTATGGGAATTAATTAAATTATATGTTTGCATAATTGTGCTAAGGGAATGCATGATTTCACACTCCCTCCCACTAATGGAGAGCACCCACCAATGCAAAGGAAAAGGTTAAAGGACAGATTCCAACACAATTCACTGTAACTGGATCGAGTGTTCTTTTATAGAGAATTCATTGAGCTAACTTTTTTTTTCAATATGGACAGGGTCTACACAGTTTTGCCCTTCCCTTCACCCACTAAAGGAAAGGTATTAAGGCAGGTAGCTCTCCAAACAATTGATAGCTTTGGGAAATATCTATTTACATGGGAGTCCTGGTCTTAGCTAAGGAGGCCCGTCTGATCCTAGGAACCTCTTTCAGACAGGCAGCTCACACCTCAAGCCTCTGTCAACCAATCAGGTCTCTCTCAAATAGGGCTCCCAGATTTCCAAGCAAAGTGCCTGGGTCTCCCTTTTTCCCTCCTTCTAGGTAGGCCTTGATTGGTTTAGCTTTGTTCCCCTGGCAAGGTGGTGTCCCACTGGATTAGGCAACTCAATCTTTCTCTCTCCCTAGTGGTTTTCTTGCAAATCCCCTCTCATATTTGAAATTACCAAGATATAGGGCTGATGACACCTTCATATTATCATAATTCCCACAATACGGATTGGCTAGCTACCCCCCTTCAACTCCCACCAAGATTCCCACTGGCTTCTGATAGGACCAGAAGTTGGGAGGTATGAGTTATTGAAGCTGAGGGAGGAGGAAACATACATCATTTCAAAATGACAGGTAGTTTTACACTTTTGGGTTCTGAAATTCTAACAACATCGCAGCTACCCTAATTTTTCAGTGAATTGCCTGCACATATATATTATAGAGCTCTATATTTTATGGTGAGCCAGAAAATACAAATTGCATTTCGGCATGCCATCCCTGGGCAGAGCTATGTTTTTCATGATTTTCTCATGAGCCGAAACAGACACAAATCTGCCCATTCCTGATTCAAACCTTACTTCCATAACCTATCATGACAACAACTTTCAATTCCCTCAGAATTTTGAGAAGGCCAGAATCATACGTTTTCTCATAACTCAATTTGTATCCATCACACAAAATTCATTTTTACATGGTGCTTTTAACCCCTTCAATCTGAGTCTGGGGTGAGCTTACTGGGACATTCCATTCTCTTTTAATTAAAGAAATGGTGCCCAATGTTGATAAATGGGAAGGCATCACATGGGTCCTTCAGTTTCACGTAGCCCCCACCAATTCTTTGTTTTCATTTCTCTTCTATGACCTGATCAGAACATCTGGCTGGCCCATATAATCATGCCCTCCCCTCGTGGACTTTTGTTTGAAGCTAATTCACAGTTAATGGTGAGACCTGACGTTAAGGTCACTTCTGCTGGCTGGCTTATCTGCCACCTCCACCATTCAGAGCTACACTTCTGTATTTCTTTAGCATTTAAACTGAAAACTAGACCACCTTCTCCGAGACATCCTCAGCCAAAGGTCTTGAGGTCAAGGTTTCAGAGGCCCAGACCTTCCAGTTCAATGGGAAAGAAGAAGCTACATAAATTATTCGGAAAGAATAGCATTTTAAATTGACACAATCTGTTAACATGAAGCATTTTGTATTACACCTATCCTTGCTGCTCATAAATACAATATCTCTTTTCTACTATACTAGAACAGAGGTAGATTCATTATTAATCGTATGCACACAGATAGGCAACAGTTAACATATGAAACCAGTGTTCACTTTTACAAAAAATGAAACAGGCCTTTCCCGTTACATACAGTGATTTTATTTGATGAAAATGAAGTTTATTTATTGCAAATAGATGCAATCTGTCACTTTACTTTATTTCTTGCATAAGGCATCATTCTTCCTTTTTATCTTCCAAATGTGCTGTATTTCAAATGAATATTTTCTTTCCATGTAAACTGCTGCAGTTTTAAATCTGTCAAAGTTGCCTTTTCCGAGGTTACACAAAGTCAGCATCTACCGCACTGCAGGTCTCTATTTGTTTGACTCCACTGGACACAATTAACAATATGACTGTTCTAAGGCACGCTCTCCTTCAAAATGGGCCTATTTCAACTGCAGTGCTTAATTTGTAAACAAATAAGTGCCAGCGCCCAAAAAATCTTGGCCCCATAATGCCGGCCCCGGAGCCAGCGGGCAACGCCCGCAGCGCCAGCAGCCCGGGTCAGTTCAGTGGGATAGACATTTGCCAGGTACTGCCATAATGGTGGTTCCTGGCCATAAGATGGCAATAGCAGGGTAATGGTTTGAGTACCTGTGTTGGTACTCATTTATCGACCTCAGAAGGATGAAAAGCTGAGATGGTCTTGCTGGGGATTCGAAGCTGCAACCTGCAGATCACACACACATCGCAGCAGCACATGCTCAACTGACTGATCTATCATATCAGCTATAGTAAAATTAGTAATTATTCTGTAGTGGATACCATTAAACTACTAATTGAGATTTAACAGCAGACCAGTTAAGTTCATCTGCTGGTCTGGTGCAAAGTTGGCGCATGCCAAGCCTGCATGCATCTACTTTCAGGCGTCTGAGGTTGGCAAAATAGGGAAAGCAGTGCACTCACAGGACATCCAATACTCTGAGCACTACCTCATACATGCAAACAAACATCCTGCTCCAATCCACTAACCGTGCCCGCTGCAGCATGTCCGTGTACTTGGTCTTCTTGATTTGTTCCAGGATGAGCAGGCGCTGCAGGTCCTTCTTCTGGATCCTGGCTACCTCGGGCAGCCCCCGCTTGTGAAGCAGGGCATCCCTGACATCCTCTGGGGTGAAGGCGCTGGCCAAGCAGAGGGCGCAGAGCATGACCAGCGTGCATGCTGCGGCTGCCATGGTGCTGCTGTCAGGCGTGGTGTGTGAGCACGGGGGCCGGAGCAGCTCTGCCTTCTCTGTCACCATGGTCTCAAGCTGTCTGCACTACCCACGGCTTATAGAATGGCAGCCCCTCACTGGCAGGAGCCAGAGGGGAGACCAGGGAACATCAGAGAGGGCGGCCTGAAAGGTGACACCCCAGGGACATGAAAGCTAGGCCGCCTCACACCTCCCGCCCCTTGAGCCCCAGGAGTGCCGGCGTTAGACGGGTTCTCTTGGATTTAAGGTCAGTCCTTTGCACACAGCATTACCACAGCTTGATGGAACACTGCACAAAGCCCATTCACCTTTGGCTGACACTGGCTTCTGTGTCTTAAACTCTGAATGCCTGCTCAGGACAACGCTCTCAAAATATGATTAGTCTGGACTAAATCCGGGCAGGTGGCATCACTACGGTTCTTAGCTCCTTGGTTTAATTTGTGTCTCCCAATGTCCCCTTTTCATGTAAACAAAGTCCTTTATTTACCATTTTCTTGTCATGCCTTTCACACCTCTAATAATCGCTCATGCTGCACACGTGTATGTTTCCATCTAGCCCTTCTAAAGCCTTAGATTCATCATTTCCCAGCTGTTATGCATTTGCACCAATGCTTCTTTTATGCTTTCCATGTCTTTCAAAATCGCTTCTTTAAAAAGTAATTAATTGTGCAACGTCTAACAACAGCCAACTTGAAACAAAGAACCCCTCAGGCTGGCGTGCCCAGGCCGGCCGAAGCGCTGCAAAGCCATACCAGTGGCAGAGGAGAGCTCCGTGGTACAGTCATCCGTTTCACTTGCAATATGTAAACCTGCCTGTCAGTGATCTGGCAAACACAAGAGTCCTCAGAAAATACGTCCTGACCTGCAAACTCTTGAGGGTCATCTGGCAGATCCCTCACTCCCCGACACACTTACAAGCAGTCTTCAGGCACTGACTGCCATTTCATTTTTCCATTGCACTAACACCATTATAACATTAGATGGCTAATCGTGAAACTTATAAGCAGTCAAGTCTTACCTATGTGCCACAATTTCTGAAATCGTTCCTGGTGGAGAAATCAACCCGGCTCACCAGCGCCATTTCCACCTGAGAGCAAAATGAGAGGAGTTTTGTAAACAGCTTTAGGTCCATCTACAAGACATTGTGTCATCTTATATGTAAAACAAATTCATATTGTCCTGCACTCAAATAACACACATCTCATTTGTATTCTTTTCCTCGACCTCGTAAGGGTTAGTGGTTCAGTTGGCCTAGTGGTTAAACTCACCTGCGGGTTTCAGACAGCTGAAACAGCAGGCCCATTAACCCGATCGGTTGTCCTCTAACCTGAGGTAGCTAGCTCAGCTGCCCGGAGTCTGGGAAACGTAGAGCAGAGCAATGCGTACCATCACATCATGCACTTCTCGTGGGTGCAAGTCCCTGGTCCGCCGAGAGGGGCCTCTGACTCACACACTGATCAGCCAGCAGTGACTAATCGTGCAGGCCCGACTTCCTCATCCTTTTCACAAAAATACATGGGCACACCACCACGTGGGCAAGATTGAAATGGGTGGGATCAGCCAGCAGCCCAGTGCCCACGCAGCCCTTCAGATCATAAGCGTTTCCCGCCATCCAACACATCAATATCAGGAGCCTTAGCCACACCCTGACCAAAGAGAGCCATAAAGCAAAACACCCTCCAAATACCTCAGACCTCGTTCGGGGTTGGCTAATTATTGCGACTATGAGTCCCTGGGCATCGCTGCCTGCATATCCTGCCCTTCAGAAGCCTGCCAAATGTGTTAACAGTTGACAGAAGCTAATGACAGTGAACAGACAGTCCTTGCTTGGCCTCCATGTGCCTTACACCCCAAACACTTTCTTCTGCACACAGCACACTGGCCCGCTTCCTTACACACCTAAGCAGTCTGCCCCAGCCCCCCATTACCAAGTCACGGGTGTCTGCTCTGCCCTTTCCGGCAGCCCCCCCGGAGCTCATGCAGCTTCTGCTTTGAGACAGCCTGTAATACAAATCACTGGAAGGGAGCAGCCCGGGCTGAGGCAGCCCCGCCCAGCCCTGCCGCTCCCTCCCAGTGTTTTGTAACACTGACTGCTGGCGCTATGGTGTCGCGGCCTGCCGCATTCATCAAAGAAAGGTAACACTCCAGTGTTACCTTTTTTTGGTGAATGCAGTGGGCAGGCGCCAGCGGGGCCGCAAAGGATCTGTAAGTTACAGATCCTTTGCAACTTAGGCGCCCCGCATCCGGCGAGGCCCTGGGGGCCGGTTCCTGAAGCCATGCGGGCTTCAGAAACCAGACCCCAGGGCCTCGTCATGATTTCGGCCCGGCCACTAGTGCTCTGGTGCCCAAAAAAGAGTGCCGGTGTTGCCCACCGGCAAACACCGGCACCAATTAAGCACTGTTCCGTTGAAATAGGCCCATGTTTGTTCATTCACTAGGCCTTGCTTGTGTTCAGTGAAATTTAGAAACGTCGGCAGAAGGAATACAAGCCTACTACGATTTAAAAACGACAAGAAGGAATACGAAGTAGGAGACCGGGTGTACCCGAACAGTTTCCAGAGCATCCAAACAAAGGAGCAGAAGTTCCTCCCCTCTTTAGGCAGTGCCTTTGAAATTGTCAATAAAATCTCGCCTGTCACCTATAGTGTGAATGAGATCACGTAGTCGAGGTTAAGTAATTCATTAACGTGCATTCAATACTGCGTTTATATTTTCAAAATCTTATTGTGTTTTTTTAAAGTGTGTTTATCTTGCCAAGTTCTATGATGCCAAGGACATTTGGCAAGACTCTACACAGATAAAGCGCTAAAAGCCAGTGTACTGTGGAATACAATGTGGGCATAAGTGTCATTCTGGGTAACTTGCATATTGATATTTTATGATACAAAAACAGATTCAAAAGTAACTTTTAGTTTCATTACATTTATTACGCATTCAGTTTCTTTTATTTGACATGCTTAAAGAGACAGATGCACGGTAAGAAATATCTCAAAGTAAAGTAGCCGCCAGGAGCTGTTTATCTAGAGAGATTGAATGAATGTACAGTATTTCAATTGCATGGTTTACAATTACTGAAACTCAGCCAAACAGGCGTAGTGTTGCATTGTACATAAGATACCACAGGAAGGCATGAGCCATTCATACAGAGTGTATCAAGTTCAGTATTTCGTTTGTTGTTAGTGACCCTGATAAAAAAATATGTATTAGGGAGTATGCTGAAATGAGTCTCACCACTATAAAAATACCCCAACAGGTTACCACAATATATTGCCAAGAATTATAAAATACCACTAAATACCACCATAATGAGAAAAAACACCACAAAGTAATAGATACAGCCCAAAAATATATCTAACAATTGTGAGTTTGATTCTTTAACACATATATGAAACTATGACCTCCATCATTGAGAAATGTTCCTTCCATTACAACTCTGAACCGATGAAAGACAAATAGCAAAGACAGATTATGCTCTGTTAAGAATGTGTTAATATTGTCTGAGACCATAAATCAGAATATAGCTCCCCACTAGTCTGTTACTGAGCTATCAGCATTAGAACAAGTTAAAAGTAAGTTAGCACAGCAAGAAAGTCAACTAAAAAGGATGTGACTTGACTAAAAATCATATTTTACATTTCCTGCTGCTGCTCACTGATAGGTAATAGTTTTGACATAGCTTCTAGTGGTTTGAGAATCACTCATGAGTCTTCATCTGCCTGAATAATAAGGCATCGCACTGGATCAACACCAATGTTAATGTCCCACCCATTAACCCTCAATTAGTTTGAATGGCCAGACAAGTAGACTGGGCCGGCCATAACGAGAAATAGATCAATAGGGACTCTATATGTCTTACCTTGCAAAACCCAATGGTTGCCCTTAATTTATTAAATTCCAATATTATGTATGGTGGTCAGAAGAAGGCAATAAGATTGGTGCCTTTACATTTTTTTTAGCCCACTGTTAAGTTTCGTACAAATAGTTTTGGACCTGATGGACACACTTGTAAATACAGGATAGCTTTGCCAAATATGCTAGCTGTCCAGGAATCCATGCCACTGTCTAACCGCTATGAGAATCTCACTTGTTACTAGTATATGTCATGAAGAATTAGCATGTAGTACTTATTTAAGTTCAATTGATATTCTCTCTCAGAATGCTGCTGGGATAGACACAAAACTGTCTAGGCAAGATTTTGTGTCTGTCTTAAAAAACATTTTCTAATTTTATCACAAGAAAGTTGGACATGTAATATTTTAACGTCTTGGGGGCCATTTAACCATTTACTTTCCTACTAGAACTAATCTTAGTAGCTGAAATCGGGAGAGCTGTATGTTGTGGCCCCCGGGAATGTGTTCACTTCTATGGAGGCCATAGCAAATACTGGCAACAATTGGAGCATTGAGTAACAACGTATTGTAAGAATGTTATTGTTTAAATGAATTATGATGTATCTCCTCAAGTTAATAAAAATTCAGGTTTTTCTTAAAGGTCTGAACAAAGATTTTGTGAAAATGTTTAATTCTTTTCATGATCCCGCTTCGTTAATCTTACTGTGTCGCGACTAACTCTGAAATTGGTGCTTTTGCAGAGGGTGATCTGTTGGATTCTGTAGAGGATGCATCTATTGGTCTAGATTTGCCTGTTTTTTGGACACTCTTGCTGATGGTTATGGTCTTGTTTAATTAAAATGTGCTTACGAGTGTGGTCTACTCCTAGCAAATGGAAGACTGCCCTCTGATTGCCCTGTTAAAGATACCTTTATAACTGCTAGGGGATCTTCTGTTATGGATTATTAGGACTATTGGAGATTTGGCTGGGTCCCTATGATTACGGCATGCACGGATAGTAAACATGCTTCCCTTATTTTGTCACTGATGCTTTATATTATTTTTTTTGTTGCTTAGAGCGTGAATCTAGCAAGAAAGTGGCTGAGAAATTTACAACAGGAGTGTCCCAGCATTGCACTTGGCAAGTTTTCTTAAAGCATGTAACTTGGAGGCTGATGAACAGAAAAGATCACGGTAAGATAATTTCTCTGCACAAGTCAACAAAGAACTTGGGTGGCTCAAAGTGTGTCAATCTTCTAAATGTGATGTACACTTGAAGAGGTATTTGTGCAATGCCTCGTTGGAACGTAAGAAAAAAATACTTAATTGAATCCTGGGAGGATTTCGAAAATACTGCTAGCTCCCTGAACAGATGATGAGTCCAGGAACAAGTCCCGCTAGGCCCTCATTATGATAAGAATATTGGACTTAAAAATAACAGATAAGTGAGTCCACCATTTACACCTGGCTACCAACGTCCCTGCTCATGTTTTTTGATAAAGATATGCTGAGTAGAGATTTTCTTAAAACAACAGATAGCAGAGTTTTTATTGTATAACTGTGAAGAAACTGAAGATACATTACAATCTTATAAACATAAGAAAACCCTGTTCCTTGTTTGTCACCTTCAGACTTTTATAAAGCCTACCCTGAAATTTTGACCCTTCTTTCTTATGTTTAATTTAAGATGGTTCATTTAGGCAAGTTCACATATTCCTGGAAGAAAGCTGTTATGTTTCCGATCTTTAAAAAAAAAAAGAAAAAAAAAGAAAAAAAAAGGGAAAAAGGCAGATCGTCTCCCTGTGTTTTTTTGGTTTTTAGTTTTACACTGTTCATTAAAAATTTTGGGAAGGCTATGTTGGAAAACTTGGCAACTAGCTATCTTCTAGTAATATACTTTACCCCATCCAATAAGGTTTCATGGAAGGGCTTGGTACTTTTGCAGTAAGGATTACATCTGTATTTGCTAGCAACTGAGTCCAAACATATTAAGATCAGCCCCTTTATGGTGTATTTGCGGCCTTCACAACAGATGTTGATTCTTAAGACAGAGCAATGCTATAATATACCTTGCATAAAAAGTATCTGTGTTTAAAATGTTGAAGATGCTAATTGTTTACATTGTAGTAATGAAGCATGTGCCTGACTTAGTATCAGCAGTTTCAATGCACCCCCTTTTTCTAATTCATGTGGTGTCCACTAAGTCTGTGTCTGGGTACCAGTGCTTGAAGACTGTGGGTCACCTAACTATTTCAATACTTTCTTTTGCTGACTAACGACAAAACACCTAGCTCTCTCCAGAAGCTCTTGGATGTATGTACCAAGTATATGGGAGAAAGGGGGTTCAAAGTAAACGCTAATAAATCAGCAGTTACGATTTTTGTCCCATGGAACACATGTCAAATATACTTGCTTTTTTTACAGGGATTAGACATGTTTAATTGTATTGAGAATGGTAAATAGAAGGAGAGACTTTCAGGAGACGTTTTGTCCTTTTCGTCTAGACCAGCTCGGATATCTAATGTATTTTGTTTGTTTTACCCCCTGCTTATGATCACATGATAAAGAGATTTCTAATTAGGTTATTCAAGCAGCTAACCATCAGGCAATGTCGTCTAGCTCGTATTACACTTGTTAGATGAGGCATATTTATGTTCTATGAAGTAGTATGCCACTCGTGTATTGTGCCTGTCCACAAAAAAAAATAAAAAAACTAGCTTGCTGCTATTGACTGTATTTCTTACAATGTTTTTTATTAATTCAAAAGCCCCTATGTCGACACGCATTTGGTCCTCTTCAAGAGAGGGCTCTTCCAATAAAACAAAACGTTCCACACTACATGTGCGAGTAACTAGAAATTATCAATATCGAAAAATACATGTTGATAAATTATGTATATTAATAATTCCACCATCATTATTGATGCCCATTCAGAAAATGTTTGTCAAGTCGTATTTACGTTCGAAATATAACATTCCTACATTTCCAATAAAAAAATGTATCACATAGGTCAATTGAGACATACAAACTGGGTTCACATGGGGAGGATCAAAGAGTGGTTTACTGTATATGTATTTTCTACCTTATCCCTCAAGACGTATTTTAAGGCAGCATTAAGGTTGAGGAAACTGACATTCAAATCCCTGCAACAACTGGTGATTCTTTTCAATGGCATTTTGATACTCTGTTTGAATGCTACTCTCTTCGCGTTTGCTTCCCTGCTCCTTCCATCCTCTGCACGCGCAATACCTTTATAACCCTGCCTGTCCATTCATTTGTACTTGGAGCACCAAATAGCAGCATACCCATAAAGACGACCTTAAAAAATCACCAATAAAGATGTAGTTTTCTAAATAAATTGACTGGGGACTAGTTGCCATTGTTGGCAATTCAAATCAGTTGACCAACACACACCTCATCATTGGCTGAGTATGGTTTTAACCACTGAAAGTGTATATTTTCCTGCTGCTAGCAAAACGTGGGTTTTGGCCTAATATTTCTTAAATATTATCTGTCGATGCGCAAAAAACTGTTCTTATGGTGTTTTCATAAGATTGCGTTTTAATTGATTTGTTTATGCAATGAATGGTATATGTTTCAATTGACTCATGAACAACTAATGTATTTGTTCTGTTAGCAAGAAAGATTTGATATAAAGCATTAAACACTTATAAATAAATAACATTTTTTAAAAATCTGCCTTTGGGTAAAAAACTCATGTTTTTGGATCCATACAAATATGGCATCTCAAGAGCTTAGGTTGAGCCATTTATTGGACACTTATAAGACCAGAAAAAGTGCAAGACCATGCAAAATCAGGATATAGGAAGAGATAGATGTTCAGAGATGTTAGTATACTTAAAATAACCTCCATTTTGGAAGCCACAAAAGTATTATTGAGCTGCCTGATGCTTTTGTTTACCCTTTCCCCTTGAATATCTCACTGATTGCACCCTTCATTCAATCTGGGCCTTTTTGTAAGTCCCACGGGCAGGGGCAGAGCCAGCTTTGACATTTTGTGGGGCCTGAATAGCAGTTAAACTGTTAGTGAAACGGTACATTAAACCTATTGCACTATTGATCCTCCCAGTCCTACCACCCCTCCCCAAGCCCAGGAGAATGAGTAGATATTATGCTTTCATCTGGCCCATTAGATCCATCTTTCAGCCCAACTAATCAGAGACACACCCATGATAGTTTACCAAGTGGAGCCTACAGCTAACGTAGTAGGGCCCACACTAAGAAGAGCCTGCAGAAAGAAGGGCACTTGTTCTGCCCCCAGCCAAATGCACAGGAGTGACAGAGAGTAGTGAGTGAGGGCAAACTAATCAAGAGGGGATTTGTCCCCTTGAGAAAGGTTTTTAAATAGTGGGTTAAATAGTGCATTTTACAGTACATATCCTGTGATAAATTAGGTAAAAAGCCGCAGTTTACTATCGGTTTTGTAGGGTAAGACATACAAAGATTAATTAAGGCAGTTATTCATGAGCGGCCAAACGGTAAGGAAATATAGTTGCAACACAACCGCATTCGCTGCAAACATTACCCATATTACAAGGCTTTCAGCTGACATTTTTACCCAATCATGGATGCATGTAAGGAAAAGGAATTGAGACAAGCCTGGAAAAAGACCTGTGGCCGAAAGAAACGTGTTGGCTGTGTGCTTATTACTTACTCATGTTTTTTCATTAAATTGAATGTTCAACACATGTACTGATATTAGTGCACTGTAGCTATGTACCTATTCAATGCTAAGACATAAAAAGCCCATTAATGCCAAGACACCAACAATGCACAGGAGCATTTTCAAACACATTTTCATAATGTCTTTGCCCACTTTATGCCAGTACTCCGTTTTCATATTGAGCTCACTCATGTCCATTCTGGTGCACCTATATATGCCACTATTCCTACATAGGAAAATACTCATGTTTGCTTTGCAAATAATACCAGCAACAATACTATAAGAAAACATTGTTATGCTGGATCTGACAATACATGCCTGTATCCCCATGTATGTATCCCCATGTAAGGTCATACCCCTGTAGGCTTTGCCACAGTAAGAAAACATAGCCTTGCTGGCTACACAAATCTCCCACACCCTATATAAGAATTCTCATCATGCTGTAATTGCTCCCTAACAGCAGTAAGAAATGTCATGCTAAAGAAAAAAAAACATTGCCTTGCAGACTGCACACATACCCCCACCCCAATGTAAGAACACTTAGGTTGCCTTTGGCCTTTACACCAGTAATAAACCTCAATGCCACAGTAAGAAAACATGCTCTTGCTGGCTAGATGGTAAGATAGCCGGGTGGGATGAGTGCTCACTGTTGCAATCTGAATGTGATTTGCAAGCTCAAATCCCAGAAAGGCCAACTCGTCTTTCTACACATCAAAGCTCGATAAATGAGTGGAAACTTCGGTTTGGTGAAACATTGTATGTATATATGGTCGCTGTATAGCGCTTTGGTGAAAGTACTACATACATACCATATTATAATTACACAAATTCCCCATATAAGAACACTTATGTTGCACTCATCATGTTTTATCCCCCATGTATGAATATGTATGTTGCCTTTGACCTTAACACCAAGAAAAAAAAAGCTAAGTCAAAATAAGGAAACATGCCCTCGCCATGTAAGAACACTCATCATGTTGGCTTTGCCCTTAATGCAAGTACAATATTGCATGCCACAGTAAGACCCAGTGAAGCCAGCTCCACTGAACTACCCCCCCACTGCAACCCCATCACATAAAAGTTAACTTTCATTTTCCCAAAAACGGCAAAAAACATGCCATGATCTTGTCAAAAAATGGTCACGCGTCAATGCCCCTCCCTAGGCCCCAGGTTGCATACACACACATACACACACACACACACGCACTAACGCAGATACACACAGAGATATAGGGCCTCATTACGAGTTTGGAGGTAGCCATGGTGCTACTAGCACCATGGCTACCTCCAAACCGGGCTCCATTACCGGGTTCCTGCAATGGGGACTTACCGGGTCATTCTGACATAGGAGGACCCGGTATTTCCTCCTTGTAGGAACCATTCACCATTCTCATTTGAGCCCCCTTAGGGCTCAATGGGAATGGGGAGGGAGGTAATAACGGGCACATTTCAAGAGGCCCGTTATTACCTCCCTCTTCCCCTCGCGGGACCCGGAAAAGACGTCTGGTTTTACCAGACGTCTGATCCGGGTCCGGCAAAGGGAACCTCGTAATTGGCGCTCCCGTAATGAAGGGGGGCGGTCCCATACCGACCCCCGTCATTAGGGAGCGCCAGGGTTATAAAGAGGCCCATAGACACATTCATAGACATTCACCCACCAGTCACGCACCAACACAGCTATGTCAGTCACACGAGCACCCAGAACATTTAGACATCACTTTCATTAACACGTGCAGTCATACCCATGTATACCATTCATACTGCATTCATTCATATGTGTGCACTTGCAAACACCTCCGAGTACACAAACATACCCACTTACACACTACATCCCATGCATGCACGCATACATTCATACATGCATGCATGTATGAACGTTTTGTTCGGGAGGATAGCTCAGGGGCAACTTGCTTGCCTTGGAAGCAAAATGACACGGAGCAACACGGGTTTGATCCCCTGGTCTGCGCTTAGAAACCTCTGGGTAATGAGCACATTATAAATAACCTATCATTTCATGCATGCACACAAATACACTTTTTTTAGTTAATGATAATTATTGAAAGCATGGGCCATGTAAAAGCTGATTCAGAAGTTGAGCTTTTAGCTACAACATAGGGGTGGGTGGGGAGGGGCTACTAATATCCCCATGGAAGGCTTTTTTCCTCTGCCTCTAGTTCACTTCCATGATGGTTTTCTCACCTGAGAGAGCAGTGTATTTGCTTACTTAAGTAAGTAAATACACTGCTCTTCGAGGTGAGAAATGTGACAGGTTCTAGCACTGAGCGAGTCTGGGCATCACATCGGAGTGATACCTTCTGCGTCAAAGTAGGGGGACTTCAGCCCTCCCAAACCCATGCCTGGTACCACCTATGCCGACGGATCAGTAATAATTGCTGTAGGAAGTTGCAGTACACTCTTACGAGCACTTGTACTGGTCGGTGGGATTTTCATTGATATGGTAGGCAGATTTGGAGAGCATAGAGGACTTAACACATCCAAAGTAAGCCGTTCTAACTCATAAGACTTGAAGAACAGAAGGTAAGCATTTTTTCTACCTGCTTTGATAAATGTGCATTACCATTTCTTTTTTGTCATTAGTTTAATTTACTCACTCAACTATAAGGATGGAAGTATTTGTACTGAAACCCATCATTTTATGCATGGAATTTCGTCAACCACTGTCCCAAATCATTGACCCGAAGGATGGTGAGACAGCAGCGTTTTGGACACTGTTGAACAGAGGGTTCTCCCAGCCCTTTAAGATTAGTTAGCAATACCTTAGAGATGGACGGTGGATGCAGAGTTTACTCAGACATCAATAATAGAGACAACTCAGATAGTTGGCAAAAGATACTGTTTTGATATCAATGATCTAAATCAGAGTACAACGGACATCAACAGACATCCCTCATCATGATCTCTCTTGAGACTTCTCAAAGCATTTCATAAAAAATTACGTTCTTATAGTATAAAATCGTCATAGGTGACATTTAACCTGCATATCACTAATATCATCCTACGTGGCAAACTACAAAAACCTAATGGTGAGTGTGATAGGTTATACAAGTATCATCTAGATATATGATCCATACTTTTTTAGGGCAGTGGAACAATGTGATTTGCTTCTTAGCATCAGGTGGGGCAACTAAGCCCTTCTCAAAAAATGTGTCACTATGAACATCTCTAAATATACAACATCTAATTGGCTACACAACTATAGGACCCTTGAACATGCGCTCCTCTATCATTGGTTACTTTCTAACCACTGTCAGTACCTTCCCAACCTAGATTAGCGACACGCAGGTGCAGATGAGCTAGTCTTAACCATAGCTTCCCACCAATAAGCATGACCATCCATCATCACCTCAGTGGTCCACTGTCAATTAGGTCTTTGAACTCGGCTTGAACATATTTTTTGCTCCCAGGAATTCAGGGGAGTGAAGGCAAGCTCTGCGTTCGTGCGTAGGTGTGACCATCATGCTGCTCCAACTTCTTCTCCCCACGTGACTAAAGGCCACAAAATTGAGCTTTCAGTATATTTAAACACTATTCTTTAATAGATCTCTGACATCTTCTTGTTTTTGTCCATGCTTTATGAACAGGAGCTTTGTTCTTTTCATACGATATTTATCCAATGTCAGCTCAACCCCAGTCTGATATGGCCTTGGCTTCTTGGCTCATCCAACCATGCCTTTATGAGTTTCACCTGTAATTCACTTATTTTCTAACTGCGCCACACTTGGAAAAGGGAAATAGCTGCCTTCCTTTGTTTGCTCAGCTCTGCTATCGTACGTCGTGGGAATATTCATCCTTTACTGACTCCAATATTACACGGCCCCAGGAGGGGAAAAGTTATAGGGGGAGTCCCAAAACGTTTTTTTTTTTCCCATAGACTGAATGGGGAAAACTTTGCATACGGCTACACGCGAAACCGCTGGATGGATTTGCACCAAATTTGAGGCAGTGGCAGGAGCTTGGGCGTGAAAGCGTGCTTTTGCAAATTTTGTGACAATCCCTCCAGTAGTTCCCTTAAAAACGATCAAAAATGATGTCTCTAAAAATTAGAGATATCTATGTCCGCTCCGCGGTCACACTTCCCTATTCGCTCCGTGGAGAACATTGCAATTGGCTATTCCGTGGTGTGCTGCCCGTGACCATGTTGCACTTTCACCGATTGGTTGTGGCACAGCATGAAGTGCGTCTTAATCTTTCAATACGTCCGCCATGTTTACTTTGTTTTCTGTTGAACGCGAACATCGGCGCTAACATACGTAAACGAAGAATGCACTAATGCACTTTTAACACTTATGGAACACTGTTTCGAAAGGTGAGCGTTAATGAGACGTGGTAGTAGAAAGTCAAACATGGAAGTATTCTTGTTAGCACTGTCATACGGTACAGTGGGACTTGTTACTCATTGTACGAAATGAACTTACTTCGTCCACTTTACAATCCATAAACAACATTACTGCGGTCAGAGTGGCGGAATCTGAGACAGCCACCTGCTCTATTTCGTACACACAGCCCTTTTGCACGTGTACGCCAGTAGCGGTTCTCATAAATAGACGCTGATATGTTGTTGCAAAATGAGAATGTATTTGCATTCGGATTGAAGGCCACTACATTTTCTCTTTTCAACACGAGCTCAGCACGGCCGCATATTTGTCGACACCCATAAGGGTCCCTTGTTTTTTAACCTTGAGGTACAGGGAAAGAGTAGAAATAATGTAGGGGGTAACAGTTTGAAAAACATATCATTTGATAAGGTTATGCTTCAAAAACTCTTGCACCGACCATGAGAAATTAGTTCCCGAACAGGCAGTCTTCCAGATACACTAGTGTATGACTACAGCAAACGCAATGGAGGCGCTCCACATCATGGAAGTGTATTTTTGCCGCCTATATTCCAAATTGATGTTATGTTTTAGTTTGTAAAAAAATATATATTTTGCCTAATGTTTTACATTTTATGTGCCGTTGCAATTTTTTCCCTATTATGGACATTGCACATTGTCGCCATTTGTAGGGTGCCACTACATTTCCCCAAATTAAAATAATATTTAATAAGAAAGGTATGTGTTACAATTTTTTTTGTGCACAGGTTGTGCTGTGATACACGTTTTATTTCCCCTTCCACCGCCTAGCTACTTCCAAAGAAAGATTGTGTTATTAATAACGACGTTCCAGCTTTCTGTGCTGTTCGATTTATTTTTCCAATTATGGACATTGCACATTGTTGCCGTCCCTAGGGTCCCACTACATTTCCTCCTATTGAATACATTTTTTACTGAAAATGTTATGTAGACAACTGTGGTTTATCCAAAGGTTGTGTATTCATCCATCTTTTAATTCACATTTCCTCCTCAGATACTTTCTTCCCTATTGTGATTGTCATGGATTACAGATGCCAAGTGACGGGTTCTTTAACCGTCAAATGCAACTGTTTATAACCAGCTGTCTCAGAATCATAATTCACTGGGATGATTGTGTGGGCCCTTCGTGTCCCTACGCTGCTGTCGCTATAACAAGTAACATCCCATCCTTTCTGGTGCTGTAGATCACAGCAGTTAACGTCGTCTTGCACATCAATGTGGGAGGAAAACGAGTATTGTGGCGGCAACGCTTACTTTCTGTGTGTGGAAATAAACAACGTGACCTTTAACATTGTCATTGTCATTGTCGACCAAAGAGACAAAAGTAATACTTCTATGGAAAAGTGAACAGTTCCATCTTTTCGCGCAGTTCATTGTGAAACAAAACTACTTTACTACTTGCATAGGGCGATGATTTCGCTCACTTTATTGTGAAATAAAAGTACTGGGCAAATTTTTAAATGCTAGTCTTTTCTTTACAAATGTACTCTCTGTTTGCACAATGTGGCATGCTACGTTGCAGGTCGTAATGTGTTCTTTTGTAGGTGCTACATCACGGCAGGTAGGTCCATATGGGTGCATTTGTTTAAGCTGCCAAAGAACGTTATGGAGAAAGGTACTCCATACCATTTGCATTGGCTACGGGAGGGTCTGGCCCATCTCATATGCATTAGTGCTGTCAGGCCAAATTCTGACAACATCAGCCCAATTTCAGTCACCCAGATTCCCTATGCACAGAAATGTTTGTACAATGATATATGGTTACACCCTCCCAGTACACATATCTTCACACCTTTCCACCTATGTCACTTAAAAAATTTGTGTCGAAAGGTGAGTGGTAATGGTGTTGCATCCAGTATTTCTGACGTCATTGCGCTTCACATCACAGAGTTTGTTTGGCATTTTATGTCAACGTAGGTACTCATTTGCTGTTTTACGCACATTTTTACTGAAAAAAATTAGTACATGTACAACACATGTATGTAAAGGTCATTGACAACGACTGAAAAGCTTTGTGTTGTGCATGTGATAGACTTTTTATATTTAACGGTACAGCTTCCGTCTCTGAGGGGTAGCCTCTATGTGTGGGTAGTGCTCAGAATGTCGGGGGTATGGCTACTGGCCTTTACTACAAGGGAGAAAACATTGCATTGAGGTCGCCGTGTCCACCAGGGCCTGCCTTTCTGGTAAAGGTCTTGCTCATAACCACATATTTATCAAGGAACACAAATGTGGTGCTGCCATAACGTTAACACAGTTTCTTTTTTGATTTCTGCAGCCTGCAATGGAAAGCGAAGAAGACTTTCTATCCAATGCCCTCTTCCCTTTGTATGGTGGCCATCTTGAAAAAAGGATTTGTTTTCTTCAGCCGGGAACGCCAGAGGCGTTCCGGTTGAAGACAAAAAATCCTCTTTCTTGGTACGATGAAATACTGCTGTAAAATCTCGATTGCCAATGGCATTCATCCCCCACTCTTTGGGGAGGAATGGGGGTGAATGATCCAGAAACGTTGGTATGCACTCTTGCTTATATTGTGTTGCACACTTGCATTGTGGAGTTCTGTGGCAGAAATTTTGCAGCTAGACGTTCTTACGCAATGTACTTTCGCACTATCAACCAGTTACACATGTCATTGTGAAGTGTGTATGACTGTTCGAACACGCCCCCTTGAAATACGTCAGCATATGATAATGTGAAACTTTTCGAAAGGTGGGCAGTTACTTCAAATGTTCCTTTACAGTCGTATGCTGACGTGTTACTATTGGAACCCTGGCTAAACATGTGATGTTGTCAGTGATGTCATCAGTGACATTTCAGAGGACAGCTTTCATTTTCTGGGTGTTAGTGTTAGCAGTGCACACTGGCGATGGCAAGTAAGGGGGCTCAGTCTGCCATAACTGGCAAATTCCAGGGGTTTTTCATTTTTAATTTGAACCACAATGAGGAGGGCAAACAATTTTCTTTAGTGAAGTGCACAGGTTTTTCATAGGGCAACTTAACCATAACATCCCCTCAACAAAGTTTTTTTTGTAGTATATATATATATATATATGTATACATTGGTGCATGTGGCAATCCATTCACTACAAAGGTAGCCTTTACGAATACTTCATCTGCTTGCATTTCTTTGCATCTGTACACATGTGAAATAACTTAATATCTTCATTACTACTGTAGCATAAGTTTCTTCATCTTGATCCCAGGATGTCATGTATCTCAATACTTTCTTGATGCTTCATAGAATTGTCTGCATTCTCTTGCCTCTGCATCTCTTCTCTATATGTCAACTTTGTTCTGTATGATGGTGTTGGTGACATCACCATTCTTCTTCATCATCCATTTGCTCTGTTTCTTCCGGGATTTCATTCAGACGACCATCGTATTGTCTCGTATGCAAGTATGATTTCCTCAATGGGAACCTTGCTTCCCAGTTTCTCCTAGGTATCGGTATCTTCACTGGTACTGCACGTGTCTCACACTCTGGCATCCACCATACAGCTGCTATGGGCAAGATGGTTGAGGTGGTGGTACTTAGCTCCTTCTCTACAATGTTCTGGTACCCAGGTTTGACAGTGTTCCCTTCTCCATAAACACTAACGCCGCAATGGGTGTGTTGATATAGAAAAGCATCTCTTCAGCCCCAGAAATGGGCAGAGGTGACTGTATGCATGGGGGTAGGTGGTGGGGTGGGGGGTGAGAATGGATCTAGAAACCTGTTCTTGTAACTGCATTCCATTGTGGGCTGTCTGTGTGAGAAAGAACATCAATGTTTTTGGCTGGAATTGAAGAATGTGAGAGCTGGGCAAATGAAAGCCATAAATATATTCATGCTACTGCTTCAAATGATAGGCTAGTTAGGTTGAGCTGTAAACCATTGCTTTCTGTGCTAAAAGTGGCTTCATGGGGCAATGGGAGGGGGGAGAAAGCATAGGAGTACAATTGACCCAACCCCTTCAAATTATCAGGCTGCATCAAAAAACTGTTGACCAAATTTAAGAGACTAATCGGAGCTATCACTGCAACTCCAAGCTCTAGAAATGTGACAATGTAAATAGTGGGAGGAAGCCCAGTATGTACTGCACTTAAAAGGGATTTGTCAGCCGACACAGCCATCCCGCACACAAATCTCACCACTCCTTTGGCCCAAATGCATATCTGACACACAGACGACACAGCCTTTCTTTCAGAGGGTCTCCTTGTCATTCAACGTGAGTCTGATCACTGGCAACTGGACGCCTTGGCCGCAACACGCCCAGATGCAACAATTTAATGTATGTAGGCATTCAGGTGCTCATCACTCATGTAACATTGATGAGTCTATATGGTTTCAAAAATTCATGTTGCATAAATATATTTGGAAATCAAATATTAAACAATAAGTGAAACTGAAATGCACTGAAAACTAACCACACATTTTGGAAATGTGGTAGCTGTGTTTCACTTCTCTTGTTTGGCCCTTCTTTGAGCTGTCTGCTTAAGGAATCCCCCTAAGATTGGTCTCCCACCAAATAACTTTACACATGAAACTAAACAAATGAAGGTAAGCAGAAGGGTTAGTAGAGCCAAACAAAAATACTTCATTGGAATCATGCGAAGATGATTAGGTACTTGGATATGTTGTCACATTTTTCTTTTAGCTGCTGAATAACTCTACAGGTACACAGACATACCAATAGTTAAAGTCTGAAAACATAAGAGGGAAGAAAAATACAGATTTAAAAAATCGAGGATCCTTTAAAGAATATTAAAGTAAAAATGAATATGTAAAGTTAAATTAAGAGTATAAATATAGATTACATTGACTGCATTGATAATTTAGTTTCACACTTGTGATATTTCTATACACGACACCTGGATTCATCAGATGACATATCGTTACACACTCAAGAGAGACAATGCAAATTTGTCAGAAGCTATTGATAGATGTTAAGCTCAAAAGAATATCTGGCCACACTTATGAAAGGCTATGGAAAGATATGTATCACAGTGCATTTGGAAATAAACCATGAGGCATATCTGATCAGGAATACTATAAATGAATACACTTCACATATGGATACAAAAGATGTATGTACATTGAGAACTAATAAGGAACTTTGGCTAATTAAATATGTGGTGATTACCTTTCCAAATTAAGGTTTTACTCAAGTTTAAGGAAAAAATATAAAAATGATAAAACGTTAGAATGAAGTCAAGCAATCGACAAATGTGTGTGCACTTAAATTACATCATTCGATAGCATGGATTATGTGATGTATTCATTTTAGGGGGAAAGTCTTGTTTATTACCTTATAAAATGTTTATTTGTTTAATTTCAGGATATAGGAATATTCAATATTACTTTATTGCGCAATGCAATATGTTAATTGCCTTGAAAAAAGCTTAGGAAGAGTTAAACATGTTGGCACGTGAGCCATTATTGATAAAATCAAAGAATACAAGAATGAACATGCAACCAAGTTAAATGGATTACTGATTTTAAATAATACATATATGAATGTTGTGTGACTAGTTAAAGGAACACGACTGTACTGTTCAATAACCCATAAGAGAACAGATTAAAAAAGTTAAAATGTGTTTATTTTTCACAGTCTGTACTGAGGGTTGAAGCCAGTTGGAAAATTAAAAAAAAGAGGACAACACGCCTCATCCACCAGAATAGTTGTTGGGTCATGGGTCTCTTGAAGACGGAAGGCATGTATTAACTGACTGAAGACTCCACATATTTATTTATTTATGATTTATTGGTTATTAGTATTATCATTATTTCTAGGTTTTTACACATAGACTTTCTGTATTATCCACTCAATTCCAGCAACTGTCACTCTTGCCACGTTATATATATATATATATATATCCCACCTCAGCTCTTGACAGCAACGCCCATATGAGTCAGGTAAAACACGACATGATCAAAGCTCTGTCTGAACCCTTGCAACACCAAAAATGAATATTTGCAAGTCCAAAGTAAGAACGACAGGATCACGTGGGTGTTGGTGCCCCATTCTTCTAAAAGACCACTAGCAGAAGATGAAGGGAATAACCGTCTGTGCATACAGACATGTTACTTAATGTTGCAGGTATGAAGACAAATGAATTGACCTCAAATAAATACAAATGGCTCCAAATGCGATTCAACTCATGTTCAAGGATTACACATTAAACATGAACACAGCGCCCCAAGCCAGAGTCTGTTGTCTTTTAACATTGTGGGGAAGCAGCAGTCATCAGTCCAAGCTACAATCAGCTCTAGTGCCTCACAACCCAAAGAGCTATAAAGAATGATCATGATCAGCTGGTCAGATAGCACAGTGACTAGAGCGCTAGAGCGCTTTCTGTGACATCCCTGCAGAGCCTGCTGATGTAGGTTCAAATCCGGGCAGGGCCAAACTCAGCCTTTTTCATCCTTCCGAGGTCGATAAATGAGCACCACACACCGTGGGTAATGAAAAAAAAAAAAAGCTCAGGTGCCTAAGGATTTGTAGCGCTATATAAATGAAGATTATGGGGTGCCATTTGAACTCATTGAGCTATGTGAATTCCTGAAGCCATTCTATAACCCCCAGCATTTTGTTAAATGGAAGATGTCTACAACACCCTAACAGGCACTTGGCTTGACGCTAGACACCTTAGAACCGAACACGGTTCCATCCATTCCATTCACTGAACCACAAACAAAAAGTAAATACTTCACCATCAATGATAATTCGACACAGAAAAGGCTTGTACATTTAGCCTAAATGGCCAACTCAGGAAGATCAACTGATCCACCCAAACTCCAAGAAGGTGGGTTAGCTTGTTTGTCAATAATTGAACAAGAAGTGTATGATAGCCCAAACTGGCTTTCTGTTTTTATCAGACTATTCACTTATCCTAGCCATCACTGGACCTTCTCTCTGCCTCCGAGAGAGGATGCGATGCAGCACCCATTGTCTTTACTTTACAGAACCAAATGAACAAGAAGTGGTTTGAACCGAGTTGTTCTTCTTTCCTGTAGATTTCTAAGAGAAATATAGGAGACATCAACAACTCAGTGTATACTTTTCTACCTTTCCCTTTTTCTTTGCCAAGTACTAATTGATTTGCAACACCAACTCAGTCCCTGAATAGTAAGAGTATGCAACTGTGAAGCAATATATACTGCATCCTTTTCACATACATGTTTTCAGCAGCTAGCTTCTTAAATCACGTGAAATATGAAAGAACCTTCAGAGAAACCTGCTGCAAACCAAAGAGCGCTTATTCATGTAATCGAATGCCAAATCCATCAAATGTCTTTGTTATGTTATGTTATAAAATGTATATATTTTGGAAAGCAGCTTACAAGTTAGATAATTGTCAAGTACAGGATCAACTGCTGCCAGAAAAAAAAGCATCACCCAAGACATAGTCGAGCATGCTAGATTTCAAATATCAAATGTTATCTCATACCTGCCGGAGACAAAGTGATGAGCCGTAAATGTCGATTAAACAATGCAGGCATCAAGGAATAACTTGGTCTTGCCGTTTTCCACACCAAAATTGTCCATAACACGATTTGCCCCAAAGGTTTCTGAACTCACATAAGGGTGAAAAACATTTGCCACTTTCAAAAAGGAATTGTGTTTTTGTAAGAGTCTGGCCCTCAGAGGTGACAATCCCGCAATTGTTCCATCTTTTGAGTCAGCATCTGTTGGTTCTCTGTACTTTTGGGATAGGATGGAGTAGAGCCATTCTCTTCTCCTTGGTCCACAGATATGGGAGTTCTTTCAGGGAAGCCACCCCCTGACACTAGTCAAACCAGAAGAAGATAGATTGATCACAAGCAGAAGATCTCTTTAGGGAAATACTTGCAGAAAATGTATAGGACAATGGATAGCATCCAACAAGAGCTTTAAAGGCTATAAGACAAATAACAAAGCACTGAAGAGACAGGCATCCATTATGCAGATGAGAGGATTTGTGACATGCTTCTATCCTGTTACAAGCTTCTTAAATACACACACAAACCATGTGACTTGCTGAGCATTTTGAGCAAATCCCAAATTGGATCAAACGAATGCCTCCAACAATGAGTGCCTAAGAGAGGGAACAAGTTAAAATGACACACAGCATGAAATTGGCCCACTTCCCAAATCATCTTCTGTACCCAGACCAAAGCCGCAAACGAGTGCCTAGGTGTTAATCAGCATGAGCAGCTGAATGAAACAAATGCCCTACAGTTCGACCAACCTCTTCAGAAGCCATAAGTAGCTCCACACCATTGCATATTTCAAAATGCCCTGGGCTACTAGACAGAGTGTCTGGTGCCTTGATGATACTTGTGCAACACGCGGTCAAGCATGGCCTGACCTCTGTGGACTGTGTTGTTAACCCAAACAACCATAGGCTACATGCTGTGCAAAACTCATGGCAACCATTATATCCATATTTGCCACCATGTTGGCCTAACATATGCGAGCTCCACCTTATCGCACCAGTAACTGATGGCTATGAGCATGAATTTATAATTATGGTAGAGCATGGCACTCACCAGAAAAGCTAACTAAACGTTTTGCCCTAGAATGCTCATCCTGCTATGTTTCATCCATGATAGAATTGCTCAATCTTTGTAGGCACTGCTGACCATCTCTTTTAGGCCCTAGCTGCCACCATCATTGTTCCCTATCCACATAGCTTTTTGGGAAGAGAAAATTCTCTCGTTCTAAGGCCTTCAAGACACTCCATTGGTCAAGAGAGCACTTGAACAGATCACCGCAACACCCACTGTTTGTGGTCACTCAACTGGCCTATGCAATCAATAGCTTACACCACAGAAGAGGGAGAGCTTGCTTGAACTCGCGCTTCATGTGGAGGTCAAAAAGCTCATCTGCTTCACCACTAATTTCAGGCTCTTAAGTGACTGCACACATTAAAAGGGTAAACCACAACACATTCTCTGGCATTCTTTGATTTCAAGCCCGCTCCCCTCCCCACACACAACAAACAGACCTACACGCTCAAAGCAGCCCCCGATACCATACTGGTAATTTGGTTGGGTAATGCTGCTCTAGGTTGAGGGAATGCTGCTCTTGGTCATCAAGACCCATATTTATCAATGGGGTCCTCCTACAACAAAACAAAACAATCATTACTGTAAAGCCTACGTATGCAGATAGAGTAGACACTTTGCTATCTGGCACCCCATTGACCACATAAACAGGAACTCTCTGCCAACAGGCACTTCGATTGCTGTTCCAGTTAAGAAAAAGCTGGATTACAACGTTTTGCAGGTGCTTAACAGATCAAAAAAGCAAGGAAGCTTGGTTGTCCAACCTATTTGCTTTGTTATTTTACTCAGACATCCGACATTAATTTATCCAGAATGTTTGATTATCTGCTCCATTGGGTTTCAAATGGTGCTGGATAATCAAGCATTTACTGTAAATATAAACATATACATCCACAAATCAGCAAATGGGGCAGAGAGGTTAAATAGTACCTGTGTTGTCACAGATGATGCTTCAACCAAACGTACCTCATTGGAACACGAACCAGTTGAATGAAAGCTTCAATTGAGTAACTCCCCTCAGCTGAGCCTGAATCTTTCTATAAAAGGCACCTTTGATTAGCTCCAGCAAAGTCACAGACTCACAAGGAGAGGCACATATTTGGGACCTGCGGTGCAATGAACTATGGTACAATATCTGAATAGACGTTTTGAATCAGCTCAGCCAAGTAAGATCCACGAGGATCCAATCCTTTTATATCTGTCTGTCACAGGAACTAGTTACAAGTCAGTAACTCAACTTATGACATGACTGGGAACTAACCTAACCCGACTTCTATTCAGATATAAGGCACCTCTTCAGTGTGTCTGCACATGCTGGGTGCATTCCTCTACAATTATTGATTTCCCTAAGTGCTGTTTTTACTTTGATGTCTATGTTGTTTTTGTTTTATTATCATCCATATTCATTTTACATTTGTGTTAATTATGTATTTTTAGGATATGCTAAATACAGGTATCTGATTGATTGGTATCAATAATTGGCCTTCATTTTCTTTAGTGTTGCAACATCAAATCACTGCACAGGGTTAGAGTGAGGCCTTTGACATGCACAGTTCCAGCGCTGCAAACAACCACGCTGCCTCTCTTGGCATGTGGTTGAGTATAACGCTTCATCATGATGCGCTAGTTTCCATCAGTGGCAGCCCTTTCCCATATTCACATTGGTGTGGCAGTTCTCAGGCATTACCAAAACAGCTTTCCCTGAACTGAGCATCAGAGTTGGAGCTTTAGATAGCAGCCTGCTGTTCTCTTTTTTAACAGGCAAGTTTTAGAACACAAATACCCTTTGAAGGGCCAGTCTGCCTTCTCCCCCCATCACAGGTCCAAGGAAAGGAGGCTGCCTGCTGCTTTTCTTGGTCCTACTCCCAATAGTTTGATATTCATTTAGTTTACACTTCATCTACTATTTATTTATGAATATGTATACGGCAGCTGTACAGCAAATGGTGTTAAGAGGCGCCTATGTTGCCATTTCAGTTCCTCTCTCCATTCTGTTTATTCTCCAAAAATGTACATGGATGCGTCTCTTTTGATTTTGTTGTAGTCCACTTTGCTTGCTTCCGTTCCTTGTTATAAAATTGGAGCAATTTTTGAATTTTCAATTGTCACGCCAACCCTCACTTAACCCACTTCTTTCTCCTTTCCATTGCTGATTCAGTTCTGGCCATTCAACAGAAGATAGCTCTTTGATACATTTCTCTCCACTGATCATCACAATAACCTCTTCTCTATTATTTACCTACTTAACATTTAATTATCCCTTAATACTTTTGATTATTCTATTCTTTTCTCTTCTCTGCAACTCTCTGCTGTGGTTCCAAAATTAACACAAACCCCATAATGTTGGTCTCCTGGAAAAACCGATCCTCTCTTCTGTCTCTCCTTTTGACAATATATTACTGTAGTTTGTGAGGACATGGATTGATAGAGAAAGCACAGTCATGGCAAAAAGACGACTTTTAATCAGAAAAGCAAACTTGCACAAAAATGAAACAAAAGAGAAAGGTTGGCATAAATTACATGATCAAATGATCAAATCAAGTGAAATGTTTGCTTTTAGAAACAAAGATTTTTTTCAGTTAATTGCTGGAGCTAATATAGTATTTTAACGTTGAATATTTGCTTCAAGCGAAATGTGTCTCAAGTGATCTGAAACTTTCAATTTACGTATAATATCACTTGAACTTTTCTTTATTTCCGCCTAATTAATGAGACTCTTATCAATATTCATTTACGTATGAGCATACTGCCTTAAAGGTATGTCAATATATACATAGCTTGTTGAAACAAACTGCCTCCAGCTATATCAAAAGATAAATATATTAATTAAAGTGTACTTTGAAAATATTTGATTGCTGGGAATCCATCCTTCAGGGAAAATTGTTCATGAAAATATGCACCAAAGATCTAAAAACAGCAATTTACTTGAGAAAATGTTGAACTAGAGAGATACCATCAAAGCATCGGAAAGGCTTTGCCTGCTACCCTACGAGGAAAACAGAAGGACCATCTTACAGATAGTTACATATTTTAGTTCATTTTTCACAACAAACTTTGTTACGCAACGTTTCTTTTTTTTCTCAGTTTCTTTTAGCCAAACAGGACACACTTTTAAATAATATTGAATGAGTAAATTATTTTACTGAGAGGGATGTAGAGGGTATATCGGAGTGATTCTGCAAATTCACTCCAGTACATAATCTCAAAGAAAATTGCATTTACACTACAACTCTGTAAGTAAAACCACCTTTTTGTCTGCATTATACCCCTATAAATCAGCAATTCAAAATACATATTTTTAAAAGAAAAAAAACAAATTGAGTTTGCCTCAGATGCCTGAATTGCTTAAAGCCTTGACAGCCCATTCACCATGATTATTCTGTTTCAGTTCATTTGTAATGCCTTAGCTCTCCTTTTCCAGGAAAGCTTGCATAAACTTTGAAAGGACATAGCTTCTTCCTGTCTCTCATGGGTCACTCCATAGAACCCCCTTTAAGGATTATCCGGACTGCCCTGTTTTCCTGCTGAAACATGATGATATTTTAAAAATAATTAGAAACTGTAAACCATTTGGATCACCATAAAACATCAACCATGCAAACACGCTTATCGAGAACATAGCTACTGCAGTTCCAGTATTGAAAACAATAACCTTCAGCATCGTCAGGCAAAAAAAAGACTGTCCTATACATTAGCCTTCATACCCGTCCAAAATCACGCATCCGGTTGTCACTGTCCTTTTACTAACTTATATATAACCTGCAGCTTGTATCCATCACAATCTGCAGGTTTTGGTCTAGGTATGGCACTGAGCCCATGTTGGCTAGCATTTTGTTGACTTATGTCAAGCAGCTGATGTTAGTGGTCTGGAGGCCTCGATTATTTTGATACATCAGCCACCGTTGCCGCCATCGACCACTATATGCCTGCCACTCTCCTTCCCCACTTGGGCAGTGCTGGTCAGGCCGTGGAGAGGATTTTTCAATTTCTTCGTTTCCAGGCTGTAACCATGCCTCGTATGGCTCTTCTTATATGTATGCGGTGTCCTGCAGGGCTCGGCTCCGTCCCCAATTCTTATTAATGCATGTATAACTCAATTGGCCAATCTAGTGTAGTCTTTCTTCTTATGATGTTGTATGTATGCCAATGACACTCAGATTTTGCATCAACAAGATGGCGATCAATTTGCAAAAGCAGCTAATTTTAAATCTTGTCTTGTAGAGTACACACTAACCCACAAAGGGGAATCCTGGCCCTGTGCAGATAGACAGATAGCAGAGTGTTCTTGTCAATATTGGAACCTGTGACCATGAGGTCAAGCACAAACTACTCTGACCAATGCCTTTATCAACTGATCAACAGACACACCGTGAACCATTTGCAATACAAAATGTATGGGTAAAATACTGATCTCCTGCCCCCCTTTATATATTCTGATTCTTAATCATCTCATTCTGGTCACCCTACCTTCCTGTGTATTTGCCCCACCCATGTTTCTATTGTAACAAATAATGTGGTAAAAATTAGCTCTGCTTTAGCTCTGTCTACCTACATTTCAAGCGTTCTAACGATGTGCCTCATTTACAAAGATTTCAAATTGGGTTTTCCCATTAAAAAGCGCTTTTGTAATTCAGGCCCAATGTATCTCCAGCGATTCGTGCCCCGTCTCTTTTCCAGTGGTGAAACAAATACATTTTAAATCTCTATACCTCATTTTTACAACTGTTCACACTTATCAACATGTTTTAGCCTCTAAACTGCATCAGTACCGTCTCTTCTGTCCACTCTGTTCCAACTCATCTTGTTTCCTTATTGTTTTCAATTCCAGCAAAGGTAAAAACGCACTGATAAAGAACAAGATTCTGAAACAATGTAGGATGCATGAACAAGTGTGCATGTACACCCCTCATGTTATCTCGGAAAGGTGGTGGGATTCTCAAACGCACCCATTTCTACTAGGTTTATATACACTGTGATCAAAGTGAGCGCGAATGGTCGGGAGCAGTGTTCCACTATTTTTTTCTGTTTACCATTCCTCTACATTTTATGACCATATTCACCATTCTATATAGACGATTTGCCCAATCACGTCCCTGTGCAAGTGTAATGTTGTAATGGGATTGTGTATAAAGGAGGGTAAGTCCCAATTTTTTGTTAAAGGGGGATTGAGCTAAAAACGGGACTTGGTTCTGGAGGGAAACAAAGTAACAAAAGCTCAATTACCCCTCTTTTCGTCCGCCTTGCAGGGGAACAGGGACAGAGGGATTTTTTTGATAGATATGTTTCTTATCTATCTAGAAGTCGCATAGAAGCATTTCATTATTCAGAGAGCAGTCAAAGTAAAAACACAAATTTTAATAGTTTAAGTTATACACTTTTGTAAGTAGTCGGTGCTTTCCACAAGGCACCTCCAGACTTAGAAAGAAATACATGAAATTAAAAAGTCCAGCAAAAACACACACATGTTCTGCTCGTGGTGTCTAGGGTTAGTAAAGTGACAATTCTGATAAGACACTTTGCCAATTTAATTGTTAAATTTCTTGTTCAGTTTGGGGAAACCAAGACAATAAATGTACAGCATAGAACTTTAACGCTGCAAAAAACACAATTATTTTAGTGTCAGGATGTCTACATATGTTTCGGCACACACTTTGCATCAACACCATCCCTCGTGTTCTGCTGTTTTAATTGTGGCCCTCTTCAGGACGAGATGTTGTTTTTCAAAATGACAAAAGTTCAGAAAACCCCAGGTATTCACGCTATTTTCCAGTGCTTTATATGCTTTTGTAGTCGCACTCAAGATATTTAGTTTTATTTGTAGCGACAGGTAGATTCACTGCCATTCCCTGTATGTCGTACAGTGGATTGCTTTTATCTTGTTTGGGCTTAGTAGTAAGTCCTTTCGTCGAAATAATTCAGACTTCAAACCTAATGGTTTTATCGAAGTCATGTGATCTAGTTTGACACTGGTTGTTTTCGCAATTGCACATTTCCCCTGTATGTAATTTCCTAGGGGTACCTTCTTTTTCTATTCCAAAGACCTTCTGAATAATTCAGTAGGACGATCTTTTCTCATCGCAGTGCAGCTCCTCTCAATTTCGACGCGGGAAAACGAGTTGGTTTTCCCGCGTAATTGAGCTTTTGTTACTTTGTTTCCCTCCATGTTGTAATGGGAGCCTTAGTTACTAGTCAGGAAAAGTTGCAACTGTGCCTGCACTTATTTGCGCCAAGATAAATTACTGGTGTATTTCCTTTTGCTATGAATGACAAATCCAAAAGTTCTGTTGTATTTGATAAAGTTTTTTATTTTGAATTTTCAACCCCTCTTGGATGACACGTGTTTCGGCGTACAACCTGCGCCTTTTTCAAATCCGGGCCTTTAATATGTCATTACGGTTCACACAAAGAATAATGTTCTTGTTGTAAATGAAGCACTTTTAGTCTTGGGCTCAATCCCACCTGAAAATCCAGGAGGAAACCGACGCTTGCATCAGAATTATCGGGTGGGATTGAGCCCAAGACTAAAAGTGCTTCATTTACAACAAGAACATTATTCTTTGTGTGAACCGTAATGACATATTAAAGGCCCGGATTTGAAAATGGCGCAGGTTGTACGCCGAAAAACGTGTCATCCAAGAGGGGCTGAAAATTCAAAATAAAAAACTTTATCAAATACAACAGAACTTTTGGATTTGTCATTCATAGCAAAAGGAAATACACCAGTAATTTATCTTGGCACAAATAAGTGCAGGCACAGTTGCAGCTTTTCCTACAGTTTACAAACAGAGTAGAGGAACTCAGTGTCTCCATAGTGACCTACACTCATGCGACAAAGAACCAACCACAAAAGACAAAAACCCTAAAAAGGCTAATAATCACCAAGTAACCCCGATTTGGTCGCGAAGGTACAGGCCTATGATATCTCAAAAAAGTTCCTCAATGTTAGAAAATTAGTTACTAGTCACTTAGACTATTGCAATGTCCCAGCTGCAACACCTTGTCACATGTTGCACTATGCTACTGCCTACCCTCTTCCCTGCAAAGACCACCGTTCCATGACTTTTTTTGGTACACTTCTACCACTGTTTATGCATAAAGAAATTGTTCATGAATGAGGCAAAATATGCATAAAGAATGCATAAAATGACAGCAGTTTGCGCATCTCTCTGAAAGTGAGTCCCTGGCCATTTCAATTGTGGAGGTTCAGTGTCAGCAAGCTTCTGTCAAGTTCCAATCAGCAGCCGAAAGCAATGATGAATGTCCGAAACAAGATGTACTCCAATAACAGAATGTGTTATACTTGGCCCAGTCTTTCTATGGGCCGGGATTTGGTCTATCCCCCACACCCAGTTATAGCAGAGCAGAAGGGCGTGAGAAAAATGATGAAGCACAGGACAGCCCATAACTCGCCCTGGTTGATGTATGTTCAGAGGAGAAAAAACAAACTGACCGCCTTGAGGTATGGCTGATCCCTAAATCTATAACTGGTACTGCAATAGGAAAGGGGGTGTGCTGACGCTTTACTGGTCAGATATTCACTATGAGCAGGTGGGCAAAACGTGAAGCGAAGACCCACTGCGACTTTTAGCCATATTTGGCGGCCTTGCCCTCCATGAATGTACGTTGTGCTGCCGCCAAATGGCTTTAGAATCACAGGTAAGGTGCTCGTCAGTAAAACCCAAATGCAAAAATGCACGTCACTGTTGGCAATCTGATGCTGGGACATTGGTGCTCCACTTTCGGCAATGTATTGGATTCAGTGCACCACAGAATCAGTTGTGCTGCTATTGTTTGCTGACACAACAACTGTTGTATTTACAAGAGCGCATTATGTTGTTCAGACATGGAAACAGAGCCAGCGTGCTATGGGTGGTTTAAGATGAAATGGCATTTCACCATTATTCTATTTCTTTTCAAATATCTTGCAGTGTATTAAGAATCAATAATTGTTGTGATATAATGTTTTAAAGCTTGTTGTGGTCTTCTTTTTCAAATAATTTGCTTACGTTACATGTGTATTTTTCTGTAGTTTTATTGTTTCATTGCTCTGTTGATTTTTCTGGGACATGCACCTTGCACCAGAATCTCAACATACATTGTATGCAACAGTGAAATGCAGCTGAACACAGGTGGCCCCAGGTCTGCGCATAGAGATTAATGAATTATCATGTGTATGGGTGCATATCTTTCCAATCTCCATGGTCTCTGTCGTTGTAACCTCCCGCCCTCCCACCTCGCAGCCCTCCCACTCCGCCCTGATTGGCTGCTTTGACTCCTTGGCTACGTTAGGTAGCCTAGCAGTTCACTGCGCTCGCCATTTCCATGTTGGGCTGAGCGGGTGACTGCAGGCTGGTGCAATGGTATTTGAGACCCTCCGTGGGCCTTGTTTTTTTAAATTTGTTTTGTTTGTGCCCTCTGCGTGTGCTCCCTCTGCCCCCTCTCCCCTTCCGTGGTCTCCGTCATTGTTCCCTCCCTCCCTCCAACCTCCCAGCCCTCCCACTGCAACCTGATTGGCACACATCCTGCCCCTCATTACAGACGCTACCAGGAAGCCCCTGTCCGGCAGCCCCACGGCTAAGGGCCCCTAAGGCAAAGGGTGTCTCCCACTGTTGCGGCGCGTATTGTGTCTGCAGGTGTCCGCAGGGGATGCCAGTTGCTAGTCAGTCTTCCAGGATAGTATCACAGGCTCCCCTGCCTACCCGCCTTCCACCTTCAGACTCTAAAAACTTGGGTGTGTTTTCCCTGTGTTGTTATACTATACACTGTATCAGTTTTTAAAGAAAAAATGCATTGTGAAAACTAGGCCTTTTCTCCCTCCATTCAGGATTCTCAAACTTAGTTGTGTCTTCTCTCCTGTCTTAAAATTTGCATTTTGTTAGCTCTTTAATCCTGAGTGTCGTCGTCTTGTCCTATTGCTCAACTTGTTTGTCTCTCGCTGTCTTGTCTGCCTTCTATAGTGTCCTTCTCTAGTGTCTCCCCCTCTGGATTCTACCTCCCTCCTCTCCCACCTACTCTATGGTGTTCTCTGGCTCTCCTATCTTTTCTAACTGCTTCTCTATTGACTATCCCGCTCTCCTCACTAAATCTGGTAGGAAGCAGTTTAAAAAGGACATCCTGGTCTCCAACCCAGGCCTCCCTATCGCTGACAACTACACCAGTGCCTCCTCCAAGGAAACTCTCACTGACATCCTCTTTGTTGTTCCTTCGCCAGACCTATGGACCCTTCATATGGTCTCTGTGCTCTCTCCTTTTTCCTCTTCTCCCATTAATGGTGGCACCTTTTGGGACACCCTCCTGACCTCCTTCCATTCCTTGGTCCAAGGCCCTCAGGCCAACCTTCAACTCTTTGATAGACACTTCCCGCGCCTCATCAACTTCTTTTCCTCTCCTGCTGTCCCCTCTCCCCTTTCTGTGACTACCTCGGCTCCCCCTTCTGCCTTCTCCTTGGCTACCTTGCCTTCTCCTTCCCACTCTGCCCCCTCTCGGGCTCCTTCTACACCTCCGAAGGGTGTACCTTTGATCTGTACCCCTCACCGGAAGTCTTTCAAGGAAGGCAACCCTCTCCATATTGCCACTCTAAACTCTCACTCTGCTGTCAAACACTCCTCTGATATCTGCCGCCTCCTGGAAGAAGTTGACCTCAATGTCCTCGGTCTCACCAAGATTTGGTTCACGGCCAGCTCTGTCACTAGTTTTGACACGCTCCTACCTGACGCTACAAGATCCTCTCCGGTCCAAGGTCCAACCGCTCTGGTGAGGGTGTAGCCCTGATCTTCCCCGAGTGGATTCCTGCCGCTGTCACTCCTATGCAGGCCTACTCCTTTTTTGAATGTCTCATCTGCAAACTCTCTCTCCCCTAGCCATTCCCTTACTTTAGCTACAATCTATCGGCCACCTGGTCAGATATCCTCCCTCCTCTCTGAGTGGGTGGATCTCTCCTCCTCACTCCTAGCCTCAACCACTCAACTCCTCTTTCTTGGAGACTTCAACATCCACCTGGATGCCTCCTGTCCTCCCTCTGGACTCTTTTGCGACTTCTGCGACACTCTCTTACTCGCTATTCTCCTCTCTGGCCCAACTCACTCTGCAGGGTACACTCTGGATGTCCTCAGACCTTCCCCTCTCTGTCCCTCTCTCCACTCCTCTCTCCTGGAGTGATCACTTTCTCCTCTCCTCCCACCTCACCCTCCCTACCCATCAGGCCAAGCCACTTCCATCACTGCCACCCACCTTCTCAGTCATCTGACCCACGAAGTGCGTGTCAGCTGGGGATTTTGCTGTCACCTTCTCACCCCCGTCCCCCTTTGGCTGACTCTCACCCTGACACAGCCCTCTCCACGTTCCACTCCGCTATGTCTGATACTCTTGATATCCTAGCCCCTGTCATGAGAATCCACCTAAAGCACAAAGCCAAGTGCAACTCCTGGTACGACTCAGACCTCATCACCGTAAAACACAAGTGCAGGGTGGCCGAGAGGAAATGGCGTGCTTCATGTACATCCTCTGACTGACTGGCCTGCCACCTGCTGCTAAGGCAATACTGGCTCTCTATCCTAAACAAGAAGAGAGCTCATAGCCAAGCCTGCATCTCTGCGGCAATCTAACAACTCGGCTGAACTCTTTACAATCTGCAAGGAAATGGCCAATCCTGCTGCAGTCTCTACCTCTCCTGTCCATTTACAGGCCCTCTGCACAGCACTGGCTTCTCACTTCATCTCTAAATCTCCCTGCTCTTCCTCTGGCCCTTCCGCAGCCACCTCTCCTCCCTCCTTCTCTGCCTTTCCCGTGTTCTCCACAGACAAGGTTTCTAGACAAGTCTGATCTATGAAAGTCTCGCCGAAACAGGTTAACCCCTGTTACTCCAAAAATATCAAGGACCACATTAACTCCCTGGCTCCTGCCCTGGCTGATTTCTGCAATCACTCCTTCACCACTGGAGTCTTTCCATCCCCCCTGAAACACTCCCTTGTGCACCCTGTTCTTAAGAAACCTTCTGCCGACCCCTCCTGCCCGGCTAACTATCGCCCAATCTCCATCACTCCATTCCTGGGCAAGCACCTGGAGAAACTGCCCATCTACCAGCTTAATCTCCACACTGAATCTTTTGGTTGTCTTCATAACCATCAGTCTGGCTTCAGAGCTGCCAGAAGCACAGAAAATGTTCTCCTGAAAATCTGTGAAGACCTGCTCTCCAACCTGACTCTAACACCCCTTGCGTCCTCATCCTGCTTGATCTCCCTTCTGCCTTTGACACTGTTAACCATGTCATCCTGCTCAACCGTCTCCGTGATAACCTGGGTATCGCTGGTCAGGCTCTGGCGTGGTTGACTTCTATACTCTCTGACCGACCCTCCCAGGTCCAACTTGGGTCCTTCCTCTTTGCTATCTTTTTCTCTACCTGTGATGTCCCCCATGGGTCTAACCTCTCTCCCTGGCTGTTCAAACAATACCTGGCACTCATTGACCACCGCATCACTGCTCGCTGCCCCAACTTTTAGTGCTATGCGGATGACACCCAGCTCATTTTCAGGCTACCCCCGGCCTCATCCTCTCCTTCCCTAATCTCTGTCTGTCTGCTATCCAGGAGTGATTCTCCTCATCGGCACACCCGCTCCCTCCTTTCCTGTAGCTCTGTGGCCAGTCTCTCTTGGCCCTCTTCCTGCTCCCACCTGCAAGAAAAAAGCCTCAGGGTCATCTTCGAATCCACACTCTCCTTCTCTCCTGACATCTCTGATGTCTCTAAGAAGTCACATTACCAGCTGCACCTCCTCAGAGGTATTCTTCCTTTCCTCCCCTTCCCCCAGAAGCTCACTGTCTCCAGAGCCCCGGTTCTCTCTAGGGTGTACTATTGCAACAGCCTTTTTCTAAATCTGCCTGCTTCTACACTCCGCCCTCTACAACTTATCCAGAAAAGGACCTCAAGCCCAGGGATAGTATCTATCCAGGACTGAAATCTTTGCACTAGCTCCCAGTGGCTGCGAGGATTAAGTTCAAAACCCTCTGCATCGTCCACAAGGGCTTCTGGGGCCTCGGGCCTCAATACCTTCAACTCACTCTTCCTAAATATCTTCCTTCGCGAGCTCTTCGCTCACCCGCCTCCAAATCCCTCAGGGTTAGTCGCTTCTCCAAGCAACGAGTTGGTGGTAGATCTCTTTCTTCTGCTGGTGCCTCCCCCTGGAACAACCTCCCTTAAACTTGAGGAGAACTATCTCCGTTTCCGGAAGCACCTCAAAACCTTTCTCTTTGCTTCTTCTTTTTCTCCTCCTCTCCTCTGCTGACCTCCTGGCTGTAACCGGAACTGCACTGGCTACCTGGACACCCTCTGATCTCGGGCCCAGGTCCCTCCCCTGCCAGTGTCACACACCTGGCAACCCCTGCACTTAGGGACTGTTTCTGTATCCCTAAAGTCCCCCTACCAGCCTTTGACACCTGATGTCTGCACATACCCTTGCACTTGCCACATGTTGGCCGTTACTTACTTATTTTTATTATCTATGTACTGCACTGTCCCTGCCCCCTTGCCACACACTTGCGCGATCTGAATGACACCTGGCCTAGTAGGATCGCTGTCCATCCTCCCTTTGTTCCCCTCCATTGCCTCGTCGTGCCTTGAAACACTTGTGTATAGGTGCGTTATAAATGCCATTTCATATCATATCATCATATGAATGGTTATCTTCAATGTCTGTGGGCTGTAGGTTGTGAAGTCATCAATGGTATGTCTGTTGAATGAGTCCATGATGTCAGGCACAGAGATGTACATGGATTGAAATAAGTGGGGTCCCACAATGAGGGTGGTTGGAGAGGTAAACATTTTGCTCAGCTATATTGGCAGTTATCTGTAAAAGGATATTTATCAGAGTCATTACTGTTGAGATATTCCTGTAGGTCCAGCGGAATTTAATAGCCTTCTTGCAAAATTACTAACACTAAAAACAAAAATAAGCAAAGTGTTTTTCTTAACAAACTCAGAAAGCTAGATATGGAGTAAGACTCTTTAAGGCCTCTAACTTCCCAGCACACATAATAGCTTTTTCCAGCTCTACCCAATTGGTTTCAGTTGAATAACACCAATCATTTACTCTGAACGATAATGAAGAGGTAGGTTATTGGGTTCTGAGTATGATGAAGATAAGCACAAAGAGGAACTACTATTGCAGATCAGTAACAATTGTTTCTAAAGTGTGGGATCTTGATCATCATTCATAACTACTATAATAGACTAGATAGCAGCATCTCCATAATAATGAGGAGAAAATAACTAGCTTTAACAAAACAGATTTTAGAGAACAGCTTGATCTACTTGAGAATCTGATTTGGCATCGGAATCAAAAGGGTAGTTCTAAGGAAATGTGCACCAATCTCCAGGCTACTAGTCAGCATATCGCTGATATAGTAATGCTGTCCAAATATATAGGCCGATTCATGGAATTAATGTGCGCTGAAAATTCCGGCGCAGAGGTGCCAAAACGTGCGATTCGCAGTAAAAGTGCGAAAATCGCAGTACAACTGCGAAAATCGCAGGGAAACCAGCGCACATCGATTCATGGAAGTCCGTGCACGAGAAAAATATTGGATGTGCGCTGAAAAAGTGCACGGCGCACGCCGGCGCACAGGTCATCCAACGGCGTGCGCCACGGCCGCTGCGAAAACGCACATAGCGCGGCGCACAACACAAAAGTAGGCGGAATACGGGGCGTAACACTCGGAATGGGGAACAACGCGTCAAAATATGGGCGTCACGGGGGAAGTACAGGAGTCAAGTGCGCGGAACGCCCACACGCTCGCCTACAACTCGTATTCATGGAATCGAATAGGGCAAACCAGCGCACGGTCAAAGACGCGCACAGGGCCAAACAAGTACGCCACAAGAAAGCAGGCGGTAGCGTCCCTGCGCCTGAAATAAATGTGCGCCAAAATGTGTGCTAACAAAAAGCACCCATATACAGCTATGATGAATGATCCATACTGTGGCCCTCTAGGACAAATGAGGTGAAAAGGGGTACCGACAAACACGGACACCCGCTGTGTGAAGAATAGCATGTGCATGTATTACGGGGTGCGCGGGTAGTTCCACACGCGATTGGCCTGGGCACGTGTATTCCGGGGTGCGCGGGAAGTTCCACACGCGATTTCAGCAGGGTACGTGTATTTTGAGGTGCGTGGGAAGTTTCACACGCGAATTTGCAGGGTTCGTGTATTTCGGTGTGCGTGTGAAGTTCCACACGCAATTTTAGCAGGGTACGTGTACTCCGGGTGCGTGGGAAATTCCACACGCGAATCCAGCAGCCTACGTGTATTTCGGGGGTGCCGTCGAGTCCCACACGTGAATTGGTCGTGTGGGTCCTCCCAGCTGTTCCCTCTACACCCTCCACAGCACCTGCAGGCGGCCCACACCACAGGGGACTACCCTGCACCCCTGCACATGTCCCGCAGGCAGCCCATCCACCATGGCCATGCCCCCCAGCAAACCCACATGTCACCTTGCACTACTGCCCACCAACGCATGTCTCCCAGCACCCCCACCCCCCCAGCATCCAGGGGTCACCCTCCACCAGGCCCCCACTCATGTCCCCCTGCACCCCCACCCCCCCAGCATCCAGGGGCACCCTCCACCAGACCCCCACTCCTGTCTCCCTGCACCCCCACCCCCCAGCACTGTGGGGCACCCTCCACCAGGACCCCACTCATGTCCAACTCATGTCCCCCTGCACCCCCACCCCCTGCATCCAGGGGCACCCTCCACCAGGCCCCCACTCCTGTCTCCCTGCACCCCCACCCCCAGCACTGTAGTGCACCCTCCACCAGGCCCCCACTCCAGTCTCCCTGCACCCCTACCCTCCTGCATCCAGAGGCACCCTCCACCAGGCCCCCACACCTGTCTCCCTGCACCCCCACCCCCCAGCATCCAGGGGCACCCTCCACCAGACCCCCACTCCTGTCTCCCTGCACCCCCACCCCCCAGCATCCAGGGGCACCCTCCACCAGGCCCCCACTCCTGTCTCCCTGCACCCCCACCCCCCAGCACTGTAGGGCACCCTCCACCAGGCCAACACACATGTTCAACTCATGTCCCCCTGCACCCCCACCCCTCTGCATCCAGGGGCACCCTCCACCAGGCCCCCACTCATGTCTCCCGTGACCCCCACGCCCCACCACTGTAGGGCACCCTCCACCAGGCCCCCACTCCTGTCTCCCTGCACCCCCACCCCCCTGCATCCAGGGGCACCCTCCACCAGGCTCCCACTCCTGTCTCCCTGCACCCCCACCCCCCTGCATCCAGGGGCACCCTCCACCAGGCCCCCACTCCTGTCTCCCTGCACCCCCACCCCCCTGCATCCAGGGGCATCCTCCACCAGGCCCCCACTCATGTCCAACTCATGTTCCCCTGCACCCCCACCCCTCAGCACTGTAGGGCACCCTCCACCAGGCCCCCACTCCTGTCTCCCTGCACCCCCACCCCCAGCACTGTGGGGCACCCTCCACCAGGCCCCTACTCATGTCTCCCACCCCCCCACCCCCCAGCAGTGCGATTTGCCTGGGTACGTGTATTTCAGGGGTGCGCGGGTAGTCTTACACGCGATTTCATCAGGGTACGTGTATTATGGGACCGCGTGAACTTCCACACGCGATATCAGCAGAGTACGTGTATTACGGGGTTCGCAGGAAGTTCCACACGCGATTGCCCTGGGTACGTGTATTTTGGGGTGCGCGGGAAGTTTCACACGCCAATTTGCAGGGTACGTGTATTTCGGTGTGCGCGTGAAGTTCCACGCGCAATTTCAGCAGGGTACGTGTACTCCGGGTGCGTGGGAAATTCCACATGCGAATCCAGCAGCCTACGTGTATTTCGGGGGTGCCGGGGAGTCCCACACATGAATTGGCCATGTGGGTCCTAGCAGCTGTTCCCTCTACACCCTCCAAGGCCCCTGCAGGCGGCCCACATCACAGGGGACTACGCTGCACCCCTGCACATGTCCCGCAGGCAGCCCATCCACCATGGCCATGCCCCCCAGCCAACCCACATGTCACCTTGCACTACTGCCCACCAACGGATGTCTCCCAGCACCCCCACCCCCCAGCATCCAGGGGCACCCTCCACCAGGCCCCCACTCATGTCCCCCTGCACCCCCACCCCCAGCATCCAGGGGCATCCTCCACCAGACCCCCACTCCTGTCTCCCTGCACCCCCACACCCCAGCACTGTGGGGCACCCTCCACCAGGCCCCCACTCATGTCCAACTCATGTCCCCCTGAACCCCCACCCCCCTGCATCCAGGGGCACCCTCCACCAGGCCCCCACTCCTGTCTCCCTGCACCCCCACCCCCCAGCACTGTAGGGCACCCTCCACCAGGCCCCCACTCCTGTCTCCCTGCACGCCCACCCCCCTGCATCCAGGGGCACCCTCCACCAGGCCCCCACTCCTGTCTCCCTGCACCCCCACCCCCCAGCATCCAGGGGCACCCTCCACCAGATCCCCACTCCTGTCTCCCTGCACCCCCACCCACCAGCATCCAGGGGCACCCTCCACCAGGCCCCCACTCCTGTCTCCCTGCACCCCCACCCCCCAGCACTGTAGGGCACCCTCCACCAGGCCCCCACTCATGTCCAACTCATGTCCCCCTGCACCCCCACCCCCCTGCATCCAGGGGCATCCTCCACCAGGCCCCCACTCCTGTCTCCCTGCACCCCCACCCCCAGCACTGTAGGGCACCCTCCACCAGGCCCCCACTCCTGTCTCCTTGCACCCCTACCCCCCTGCATCCAGGGGCACCCTCCACCAGGCCCCCACTCCTGTCTCCCTGCACCCCCACTCCCCTGCATCCAGGGGCACCCTCCACCAGGCCCCCACTCCTGTCTCCCTGCACCCCCACCCCCCAGCACTGTAGGGCATCCTCCACCAGGCCCCCACTCCTGTCTCCCTGCACCCCACCCCCAGCACTGTGGGGCACCCTCCACCAGGCCCCCACTCATGTCTCCCGCCCCCCACCCCCCAGCAGTGCGATTTGCCTGGGTATGTGTATTTCAGTGGTGTGCGGGTAGTCTTACACGCGATTTCATCAGGGTACATGTATTATGGGTCCGCATGAACTTACACGCGATATCAGCAGGGTACGTGTATTACGGGGTTCGCAGGAAGTTCCACACGCGATTGCCCTGGGTACGTGTATTTCGGGGTGCGCGGGAAGTTTCACACGCAAATTTGCAGGGTACGTGTATTTCGGTGTGCGCGTGAAATTCCACACGCGAATCCAGCAGCCTACGTGTATTTCGGGGGTGCCGGGGAGTCCCACACGTGAATTGGCCGTGTGGGTCCTCCCAGCTGTTCCCTCTACACCCTCCACGGCCCCTGCAGGCGGCCCACACCACAGGGGACTAGTCTGCACCCCTCCACATGTCCCGCAGGCAGCCCATCCACCATGGCCATGCCCCCCAGCCAACCCACATGTCACCTTGCACTACTGCCCACCAACACATGTCTCCCAGCACCCCCACCCCCCAGCATCCAGGGGCACCCTCCACCAGGCCCCCACTCCTGTCTCTCTGCACCTCCACCCCCAGCACTGTAGGGCATCCTCCACCAGGCCCCCACTCCTGTCTCCCTGCACACCCACCCCCCTGCATCCAGGGGCACCCTCCACCAGGCCCCCACTCATGTCCAACTCATGTCCCCCTGCACCCCTGCCCCCCAGAACTGTAGGGCACCCTCCACCAGGCCCCCACTCCTGTCTCCCTGCACCCCCACCCCCAGCACTGTGGGGCACCCTCCACCAGGCCCCCATTCATGTCTCCCACCCCTCCCACCCCCCAGCAGTGCGATTTTCCTGGGTACGTGTATTTCAGGGGTGCGCGGGTAGTCTTACACGCGATTTCATCAGGGTACGTGTATTATGGGTCCGCGTGAACTTCCAAACGCGATATCAGCAGGCTACATGGATTACGGGGTTCGCAGGAAGTTCCACACGCGATTGCCCTGGGTACGTGTATTTCGGGGTGCGCGGGAAGTTTCACACGCATATTTGCAGGGTACGTGTATTTCGGTGTGCGCGTGAAGTTCCACACGCAATTTCAGCAGGGTACGTGTACTCCGGGTGCGTGGGAAATTCCTAACGAGAATCCAGCAGCCTACGTGTATTTCGGGGGTGCCGGGGAGTCCCACACGTGAATTGGCCGTGTGGGTCCTCCCAGCTGTTCCCTCTACACCCTCCACGGCCCCTGCAGGTGGCCCACACCACAGGGACTACCCTGCATCCCTGCACATGTCCCGCAGGCAGCCCATCCACCATGGCCATGCCCCCCAGCCAACCCACATGTCACCTTGCACTACTGCCCACCAACGCATGTCTCCCAGCACCCCCACCCCCCAGCATCCAGGGGCACACTCCACCAGGCCCCCACTCATGTCCCCCTGAACCCCCACCCCCCAGCATCCAGGGGCACCCTCCACCAGACCCCCACTCCTGTCTCCCTGCATCCCCACCCCCCAGCACTGTGGGGCACCCTCCACCAGGCCCCCACTCATGTCCAAATCATGTCCCCCTGCACTCCCACCCCTCTGCATCCAGGGGCACCCTCCACCAGGCCCCCACTCCTGTCTCCCTGCACCACCACCCCCCAGCACTGTAGGGCACCCTCCACCAGGCCCCCACTCCTGTCTCCCTGCACGTCCACCCCCCTGCATCCAGGGGCACCCTGCACCAAGCCCTCACTCCTGTCTCCCTGCACCCCCACCCACCAGCATCCAGGGGCACCCTCCACCAGGCCCCCACTCCTGTCTCCCTGCACCCCCACCCCCAGCACTGTAGGGCACCCTCCACCAGGCCCCCACTCATGTCCAACTCATGTCCCCCTGCACCCCCACACCCCTGCATCCAGGGGCACCCTCCACCAGGCCCCCACTCCTGTCTCCCTGCACCCCCACCCCCCAGCACTTTAGGGCACCCTCCACCAGGCCCCCACTCCTGTCTCCCTGCACCCCCACACCCCTGCATCCAGGGGCACCCTCCACCAGGCCCCCACTCCTGTCTCCCTGCACCCCCACCCCCCAGCACTGTAGGGCACCCTCCACCAGGCCCCCACTCCTGTCTCCCTGCACCCCCACACCCCTGCATCCAGGGGCACCCTCCACCAGGCCCCCACTCATGTCCAACTCATGTCCCCCTGCACCCCCACCCCCAGCACTGTAGCGCACCCTCCACCAGGCCCCCACTCCTGTCTCCCTGCACCCCCACCCCCAGCACTGTGGGGCACCCTCCACCAGGCCTCCACTCATGTCTCCCACCCCCCCCACTCCCCACCAGTGCGATTTGCCTGGGTACTTGTATTTCAGGGGTGCGCGGGTAGTCTTACACGCGATTTCATCAGGGTACGTGTATTATGGGTCCGCGTGAACTTCCACACGCAATATCAGCAGGGTACGTGTATTACAGGGTTCGCGGGAAGTTCCACACGCGATTGCCCTGGGTACGTGTATTTCAGGGTGCACGGGAAGTTTCACACGCGAATTTGCAGGGTACGTGTATTTCGGTGAGTGCGTGAAGTTCCACACGCGACTGGGCCTGTGAGAGTGGGGTACGTGTATTCCTGGGGTGGGCGGGAAGATTTACACGGTCGCCTACAATGCGCCAAAAAAAAAGGTCCAATCTGGAAACACGTAAGCCAGCATGAAGCAGGCACACGTCCCGCGCAGCATAAAAGAGTGCGCAAACAACAAACAAGCTCAGACGCCAGGATGTATATACCGTTCCTAGCAGCAGTGGCCGTGGGATACCGCAGGAGGAGGAGGAGGATATTCAGGGCCAGAATCTTCACACCCAGAACCAGCCTGTTTGGTATGCCTGATGACCAGGTGTATTTGAGGTACAGGTTCCCACCACACATAATACTCGTCCTGGTCAGTGAGTGGGAGGATGACCTCACATCACCCACCCTGTGCTCCCAAGCACTCAGCCCCCTGGAGAAGGTCCTCAATGTACTGCACTTCTTGGCTACCGGATCATTTCACAAGTGCCATAGTGGGGGGGGGGGGTGTCACAGGCCACGCAGTCACGGTGCCTACACCGGGTGTTGGCCATCATCACTGCACGCCCATCAGTCCGCAGGCACATATACCTGCTCAGAACACCTGCAGAAAGGCAGGCTGTCAGCCAGGATTTCTGCAGGGTGGCACAATTCCCCAAAGTGCTAGGTGCCATTGATTGCACCCATGTGGCTCTACGTCCCCCCAGGGCATCTGAGCACATCTATAGAAACCACAAGCACTGGCATTCCATCAACGTCCAGGTTGTATGTGATGCCAAGGGAATCATCACCTCAGTATATGCCAACTATCCAGGGTCCACCCACGACAGCTTCATTTACAGGATGTCAACCCTAAACTGGGACATGGAAGCTGGGCGGCATGGCGATGCATGGCTGCTTGGTGAGTATAAATGCCACAGCACACGCATGCATGACAGATACAGAGTAATGTCACTACCCCACTAATGATCCCCATCACCACCTCCCCTGGAGACAGTGCCTACAGTCTGAGCACCCACATGATGACGCCAATTCGGAACCCCATCCCGCCTCCCGAGGTAAGATACAGCACAGCCCATATTGCAACACGGGGCATAGTGGAGCGCACATTCGGAGTGCTCAAGTCACGCTTTCGCTCCCTTGACCATTCTTGCGGGCAGCTGTTATACGCTCCCCCAGTAGTGTGCAGGATCATAGTGGCAGCATGTGTCCTGCACAATGTTGCAACACGCCGGGGCCTGGCTGTGGACATGGTGGTGCCCCCACATCCCCAACCACATGCACGCCTGCTGCGCATGGGAGTGGAAAGGGCACAGGGTGAGGCAGCCCGTATGCAGCTGGTGGCTAATTACTTCACATAGAAATTACACCCCTGTGGAGTGCCCACAGCCCTGGCACATACCACCTGACAATCAATGATGACTCAATCTAACAATTATGATGAATTAAGGTACAGTCAACTGTCAGAACCATAGCAGCTTGAGATTGTTCACCTGGAAGTGTCACAATGTGTGCATCCCTACCTACACAAACACCACCAATGCAATGTTATCAAAAGACGCACTTCTATGCAGCAAAAATGAATACCCACTTGCAAAATACAACATGAGAACAGTGCCATGTCACCCAACCCCTCCCCAGCACCGCCACACAACACACCATGGCATGTCATGCTATGTGAGAGCAAACAAATTAATCCCCACAACATGACACAAGTGTCACAAACTACAGTGTCCCTAATGGAAACTGGCCACACATGAAATGCTCACAGTAATGCAGGACGAACAACACACATTACCAACTACTTACCAATAATACTAATCACCTACACAACCTCCAACCTACCATAAACATGACAGTACGGACTTAAAAAATTGGTAGCCTCACTACCTGATAATGCCAGCAATTCGAACACTTCCAACTGTACAGTGTTAGCGCCACGCAAAAGTGTAGGTGCACTGCTTACAACATGGACTCCATTTCCAAAGTAGACCGCCTTGTGAAGACATGACAAATGGACCTGCAAATTAGGAGGATGAGATGGATGCAGAGGCACATATCAATACACCATGCAGTGTACAATACAACAACAATATGCACTAGGAATGTATACACAGTATTGACTACAGAATGCCCACACATCAAATGAGAGTCCAACGTCACCGTGTAAGTCAATGTCACTTGGGCACACCCTTTGCAAGCCCATGGAAACGGGAAGCAGGAGGGGTGTGTGTCACACAAACCCAAGCATCTCACCCAAATTCAGGACAAGCCTACATGTACCCAGCCACAATACAGGGTATGCCCACGGGAGCCACATAAGGCAACACACTGTCCAAAAAATCAAAAATCAAAATTCAAAAATCAAAAATCAAAAATCAAAAATCAAAAATCAAAAATGGCCATGAATGGGCCAGGGAGGTGGGGGAGGCCACCCAGGAGGTCCGCAGACAGGGTGCACACGAAAACCCACCTGTGTGGATCTTGCGAAAAAAAAACACCTCCATGGCCTCATGGCCTGCACGGCTACCCGATTGTGAGAGATTTGCTGCTGTCGCTCTCCTCACCCTCTGCAGCTGCATCAGGAGGTGGTGGCACTATGGGAGGCAGCCCACGCAAAGCCCTAGTCTGGTCCTCCATGGCAGCAAGCATGCGGGTGTGGAAGGTCTGGTTCTGGAGGATAATCGTGCGGAGGTCCCCATGCAACAACTCACGGGTTGCCCGGACCTCCTCCCTAGTTGCCTGCATCTCAGCTGAGAGCGTACGTGTGAGCCGCTCCAGCTGCTGTTCTGTCCTTGTGTTAGTTGAAGCCTCAAGCTCAACAAGAGTTACCCTGAGCTGACGGAGTTCCACCCTCAGGGCTTCTCTGTGGCCCTGGGACTCAATAGAAATGGCTTCCCGCAGAGTCTCCAGTGCCGCCCGCCTGTCCCTGTTGGACGCCAACATGTCCTCCCTGTGTGACTGGCAAATGGAGTCTGTTGCCTGCTGTAGTTGTTCAATCAGCCTTTCTTGGGGGACAATGGAAGTGGCCACCCTATCCATGGCCTGAGCCATCATCTCAGATGATGCTGCCTGTTGGTTTTCCATACCGTATATGGATTTCTCCCAGGCGGTATTGCCAGGTGGCGTACGGCCACCGCGTCGGCGGGCACCACACTTGTCTGGGGCAAGGCGAACTGTGCCTTGCTGTGCCGGCACTGCCTGAGGCTACAGGACTACATTCCCCCCCTCTGATCTTCTGGCCCAAGAATAGGATCAGATGTTGCGGAGTGTGACCATGCATCCGTAACCACCAAAGGCTGAACTACCAACACTGACATCCCCATTGAGGGTTCTACCCCTGGTGCAGGTGGGTTGGACAGTACAGAATCCCTCCCAGAAACACTTACCTGCGACGGCACATAGGTCTCATCATCCGAATCAACACCTGAATAGAGCTCTGGGGAGGTGCACCCAGAGACACCCCTTGAGTTGATGGTCTGCAGCAAGTGTGGGTTCTCACCCACCACCACACCACGTCCCTCACTGGTGCCCAGTCGGGCCTGAGACCCCTCCTGGCTCTGCACCATCTCCACAACCCCAGCAGTATCAAGTGCGTGTTCCCCTGCAAAGACATGAAAGAAAAGAAATGGGAACAGGCATTAGCACCATGGCACACAATTAGGGCTGAGAAGCAACAGAAACAGTACTTCATTGACACATGTCCCACATGGCTATAACCCTCCCATGCATGCACCGTCACTGCGTATGAAGGGGAGGCAAATGGCACACATTGATGACACCAAGATGGAAGAACAACACATTTGCTGCATGCTGGCTATCAGTGCCATCACACATTGGCCTGTGATTGGCATGTCCAATACACATACTTGACACATGCCATCGCACAGATGGCATGTACCATAGCCATGTCACACATGTGACAATAGGACTGAGAAATGCCTAGTGAAAGTTGTGGAATGCAGACAATCAGCCTGAATGAACACAGAATAATACGCAACTATGTTGTGGCAAGATGACACTTCAAGGGCAACCGGTGTGAGGTTGGGCTAAATGTCTACTGTTGCCAGAAGGGATACTGCAATACCCAAATCCTGGTGTGCAGAATGTATTGGATGAAGCACTTGGGTGACCCAAACTTCTCAGGCACACACACCCTCACCTGGCACTCAATCAGAAGCCCTCACACACACACCATGCACATGGATGACACACACATGCATGTGCACTCACCGGACAATGACTCGTAATCTGGCAGGTCTCCCACGCCTTGGATCTGTTCCTCCGTGACGTAGGTCCCAGCAACATACTCATGTGGAGTGAGTTCTATGTCCTCTGCTGGAGACCCACCTCCAGTCACAAGAGTTGCAGCATGACTTAAGGCCAGCTTTTTCTTTGCCCTGCGCTTCAGGTCATTCCAGCGCTTGTAGCAATCATTAGCTGTGCGCCTCACGAATCCAAGGGCACTTATGAGGTCCGCAATGGTCTGCCAGTGTGCCTGACGTTGTGCAGGTGTGGTCTTGCATCCTGCAGTAATCACCATTTCGCTGTCATGTGCGGACACATACTCAACAAGTGCATCAAGTTCGGCCTGATTGAAGCTGGGCTTCCTTGGTGGGCCGGACTGTGTAGCCGTGTCTGGGGCATCAGCCTGTACTGGACGAGCACTCTTCCTCTTCCGCTTGGAAGGTGGTTGGGATCCTGAGTGTCCTACGCCGCTCTGGACACTAGGGGCAGGAGACCCGGTGGACTATAGACTAGGAGTGTGGGAATGAACACTCACCATGGGACTTGGTGCAGGCATTAGCTGAAGTGTGATGTAGTCAGGGGGAACGTCAGCAGGATGGACTGGGACCGGCACTGTCCTTGCTGGGAGACTCAGAGCTGGGGTGGATGGAGCCGCAGCTGCCCCTGCAGCCTCCCCACCCTGCCTACTTGGGGCAGCAGATGACATAGCTGCCCCTAATCCACGTGGCCTGGTGACACCAACGTGCACCGCCACACATGGCCTAGACCTGCTGACCTGGAAGTCAGCCATGGAGTCACCCTGTGCCAGGTCTGGTGCCACAATGGGCTGGTCCAACAAGGGCTGAGCAGGGATGGTGTCAGCCACGTTACCCTCAACCAGGGGGGGGCATGGGTGTCCCTGACTGGTCACCCAAACATGGGGGGCTAGGGGCACCCTGAAAGACCCGGCCACGTCACCTACCGTATCCACCACGGCCACCTCTTGTGGCTCGGCCACCTTTGCCACCCTTAACGCTTGCTTGCCTCCCAACCATGGCACTGATGTTGTTGTGCGTATGGGAGTTGCAGTAAACTATTGTCCTGGGCAATTTGGGGTCAAAGGGGTAGGGTACTAGATGGAATTCGTACCCTAGTGCTCTAGCAAGGCTGTATGTGACCCCTGGGGGAAGATGACGGGTCACGCAATGCACAGGCACCCCAAAAAAGGGAGATAATGTGCACGCAACCCCTCCTAGACCACGTGCGTGGACAAATAAACCTGCACTATGCTGTGGCACCCAGAAACACAAAAATGAACATATGCGTGTCACACGCAGCCTAGACTGACCTCTGAAGGGGTAGGCAACACACGGGGCAAGCACAGATGTCAAATACGTGCGCGACTCACCGTCTGCCAGGAAAATTCGCGTGAAAAATACGCACGTGTGCCCGTTGGCAACACCCCTGCCAAAAGAAGAATTGTACGCTGTCTGAGGAGACAGTACAACAGGAGAAGTGAACGCTGTTTGAGGAAACAGGCCCAGGAAAAAGACAAAAAGAGAAAAAGCTGTCAGAGGTAACAAGGAGTACGAACTTGGAGCGCCGTGAAGTAAATCGCGTGTGAACTGACAAGAAGCACAGATTTCACCCACTCGCTCTCCACGAAAAGCACGTACAAGGAAATGGCGTTCTACATGTACCTTTTAAAAATGCCCATACGTCCAGCGTCACTTCCGTGTGTACGCGTTAAGGCCTTATCCTCCAATTACACGAGCTGACACTCTGAAGTGCAGTCATAGAGAAACGCCCGCGCATGCACGTCACAGATGCGCATGCGCGCTGAGGCCCTTTCCACCAATTGCACGCTATGCAACTCTGACGTACTTATTTTTTCTACGCGCCATGGAAAACGCACGTGCGCGTAATGTCATAGACGCGCCCACACGCAGGGGGCCTTTGGGCCAATGAATTTGCGTATGTGTGCTGACGCGCTTACGCGCTAATGCCCTTTCCTCGAATTACACGCAGACGTGCTTGATTTTCATGTGCCAAATCACTCCATATCAAGCTGGCCATGCGTAAGCACACGGAAGACCACGCTCCTGCCCAGAAGGCCGAATGACTGCCCCCCAGAGCCCCGAGCACGCTCCCACCTGCCATCTGCTGCTGCCTGATTGCCTACTGCCCACGTGCCCTGCCATTTGCTGCCTGCACATCAGCCAGGGGTGCAGTTGCTATGACCACCCCTGCTGGAACCGAAGACTCCCGACTGGGATTCAATCGCTCCACAGACCAGCCCCATGACCCAGTTGCCCACCCACTCCTGCATCTGGAGTTGTCATGTCGGGCACTGCAACATCTGACAACACTGGCAACCCCCAGCCAGAGAGGCAGAGGGCCACCAGCTTCACTGCCACCGAAGTTGTTGTCCTGGTGGAGCAAGTCCTGGGGCAGTATGATGTCCTCTTCGGAAGTTTGCGTACCGACAAGGATGGACGGACTCGGATCTGGACGGACATCGTGACTGCCATCAACGCGGAGGGGGTGGCAGTCCGACTATTCCATCATGTCAAGAGGCACTGGGCGGACTTCAGGTCCAGGACCCTCAACAAGGCCCGGCGCCTCTTGAAGGCAGCGGATGCTAAGGGGTGCCGGGGCCACTTGTCGGACGATCAGATGAGGGTCCTGGAACGCATATCCCCAGCGCTCCACGTCCAGGTCCTTGAGAGGCAGACCCGTCTGGAGTCGAGCGGTAAGTGTACATGCATCATGATTGTAAGCTGTGCATGTGGTGGTGTGCCAGTAGTGCACAGGGTGCACATGTGTTTTTATGGGGCCAAGTATGGGGGGAGGTGTACAGGGCCGTTCGGCTAACACATCCGAGGGCTCTCACTTGAGACATGGATGGTGCTTGTGTGTGTAGGCTTGCATGCCAAATGCAGATGTGTGGGCACACATGTTTGGATGAATGTGTATGTAAGTAGGCATGTTCGTGATATCACACCTGGATGTTGGTTACAGCTGCATGTATCAGCACTGTGTACATGTGCATGTGTGTGTATTTGACAAGGGGGCAACAGTGATGCAACATGGATGCATGTGACAGCGGGATGTGGAAACCTGATTGGCAGATGTGACATGGATGCCAATCTGAACACTGCAACAGTTGGCAGAGGCGTACACATGCATGCAAGTTTGGTGGTGTGTGTGCATGTGTAGTGCACTCCCTGTGTTGCATGTGATGTCTGGCTCACCTTTGCCTGCTCATGCTGTTGTATGTGTATGGATGGTGCTGGCTGTTGCAATATGGCTGTGTATGGCTCATGTGTGCGAGTTTAAATGACATGTGTGTTGGCGAATATGATGCCATGTCTGAGGTTTCCAAGTGCCACTCATGTACAACTGTCATGTGTGTATGTGTCCATTGTACAGTGCCCTGATGCCTGTGTTTTATTTCTCCCTGTCTGCAGCGTCAACTGATGAAGAGGGCGGAGAAGGTGCTGTGGAGCACAGCGGCAGGGATTGCAACGCCAGCCGGAGACGCAAGGCCCGGCTCCCCTCCCAGGTTGTCATCTCGTCGGGGAGTGAGGAGTCTGGTGGCGCGTCCCAGGCCGCAGCTGCCGGGGGGAGGTCCAAGAGGCAGAGGTCAGAGTTGGACTCCTCGGCAGCAGAAGGGGCAGCTGGGACCCCACAGGGCCCAACGGGGGAAGATGGCACAGAGTCATCCAGGTTGGTGGGGGGTTTGGTGGAGGAGGAGGCCGTGCAAGTGACAGAGACGGGGTCTGGAGGTGGGGATTCCACTGGTGCTAGTGGTGCAGTGCAGGACCAGGGACAGTAGGCAGCACAGGCCGCCGCGGAGGTGCCTGTGTGCAACCTGTCCCTGATCCTGTCACTGCATCATCTTGCACCAGCAGGGATGCCTAAGTCCAGACCCGTTTTCAGGCAGGGGATGAGCTTACAACAACTGGCCTTCCTCTGCCTGCGGACGTGGCTATCCAGGTACAGGTTGAGCCTGTCCTGACTGGTGTGGCATTGCGTCAACGGGCCATGCGAGGTGACCTGCAGTCTTTTCATGAGGAGACTGCACATCATCTCGAATGGCTCATTGACCGCGTCGGCCTACTGGGACAGGTCACCCAGGCCGGATTCCTCCGTTTGCTGGAGCTTGTTCCAACCCCCTCCTCAACTGAACACCCTATGCGCCAGTCGTCCTCCGTGCCATCTTTCCACCCATTTGTCACCTGGGTGCCCTGTGGAGCTGCCTCTGACGGTGCGGCCAGGCTGGTGGAGGACACATCCCTGACACAGTCGGGAGTCGGACGTCCAGCAGGCGTGGCCACATCAACAACTGCACCCCGGCCGGTGGAGGATGTGCAGGCAGCAGGAGCCAGGGCACGGGCACAGGCACAGCAGCAGCAGCAACGTGGTGGGAGCCATGATGGCTCGGGCCTTCGACATCGGAGGGGCAGGCATCGACCGGAGGGCAGGAGGACCCAGGACGGGACGTGTCTTCCGTGTGGCAGCGGTTGGGCCACGCCATAGATGCGGAGCAGCAGCGGGCGGAAGAGGCACGGCTCACGATGGTCAGGGCAGAGAACCTGAGGCGGGCCGAGTGCCTCGAGGCAATCCGCAGGGAGTTGGAAGAGAACATGTCGTCGGCCCTGCGGACCCTGGGGGCCATGGAGGAGGACCGCCTCCGGGACATTGAGCAGAAGTTCGATGATGCCCTGGCCTGGAACATCCAGAAGTGAGCCGTCGGACTAGCCCGCTGCCCTTGTAAATAGTTCTTTAGTGTTAAGTTTCCTTTCAGTTTTGTTTTGTTTTGGGGCGCTTGGAAAATGCCCCAACTTCTTGTATATAGTTCTTCATTAGGTAGTATTTTATTTTATAGGTTTCATTTACAGGATTGGGCACATGGACTCTGGATGTTCACCTTGTACATAGTTTGACAATGGATTTGGGTTTTTGATTTTTTTTTCACATGGATCAATGTTTTTTTCTTATTTTGGAACATTGGATTTATTTTCTCAGACTGACACTTTGGAGACTTGCTTTTGGATTGCCATTCATTTGGATTTCATGCATCTTTTTCATTTATTGGACATGCTGGATTTCATTTATTATTTCCATTTTCTTCTGTTCCATTTCATTGCCTTGCTTTTCTGTTTAATACATTATAATTTTGTACTTCAATGTGTGGTATTCTCTCTTTGGTTTCATGCATGTCACAATGTGTGTTCTATCATTCACATGCTGTCATTGTGTGGGTTTGACGGATATGTGTTGATGTGCAGACTAGCCATTTGGGATGCATCATGTGCTGGTGATTTCTTTGTCGGGTGGATGTCATACCTGGTGGTGTGTTCGGACTGGGGTGGCGTAGGCAGTGTATTGAGTGGGCATGGGGGCCATGATTATGGATCATCATGAGGTGTTGGTGGAACATGTATGGGGGCATGCTGGCAGGTGCCCTGCACTGCTGGGGGGTGGCGGTGCAGGGGGACATGAGTGGGGGCCTGCTGGCAGGTGCCCTGCACTGCTGGGAGGTGGGGGTGCTGGGAGGCATGAGTGGGGGCCTGGTGGAGGCTGCCCCACAGTGCTGGGGTGGGGGTGCTGGGAGACATGAGTGGGGGCCTACTGGAGGGTGCCCCACAGTGCTGGGGTGTGGGGGTGCTGGGAGACATGCGTTGTTGATCAGTAGTGCAGGGTGACATGTGGCTTGGCTGGGGGGCATGCCCATGGTGGATGGGCTGCCTGCGGGACATGAGCAGGGGTGCAAGATAGTCCCCTGTGGTGTGGGCTGCCTGCAGGGGCCGTGGAGGGTGTAGAGGGAACACCTGGGAGGACCCACACGGCCAAATCACGTGTAGTACTCCCTGCGTACCCCTGAAATACACGTACCCTGCTGAATTCGCGTGTGGTACTTCCCACGCACCCCTGTAATACACGTACCCAGGACAATTGCGTGTGGAACTTCCCGCGCACCCCTGAAAGACACGTACCCTGCTGAATTTGCGTGTGAAACTTCCAGCGCACCCTTGAAATACACGTACCCTGCTGAATTTGCGTGTGGTACTTCCCGCGCACCCCTGTAATACACGTACCCAGGACAATCGTGTGTGGAACTTCCAGCACACCCCAGAAAGACACGTACCCTGCTGAATTCGCGTGTGAAACTTCACGCGCACCCCTAAATGACGTGCAAAAGTGTACGCGACAAACACGGACACCCGCTGTGTGAATAATAGCGTGTGTGTGTATTTCGTGGGTGCGCGGGAAGTTTAACACGCAATCGGGCATGGGGTAGCATGGTACCTGTATTTCAGGGGCTCGCGGGTTGTTTAACACGCGATTGGGCCTGGGGGAGCAGGGTACCACTCACCGTCTGCCTTGCATGTAGAAGAACGCGTAGCCAACACCCACCCGCTGTGGAGTAATGGCGTATGAACCCCAATGCCTGCATAACACACGCACCGCACCCCACGAAAGGCACGTACTGAGCAATGGAAATCCATGTGGGATCTTCAAGCCCTGCCAGGGCAATGCCCGTGGGCGACACGTCACAGACGCGCTTACGCGCTAAGGGCCTTTGGTCCAATGGAATCGCGTATGCGTGCTGACGCGCTTACGCGCTAAGGGCCTTTCCTCGAATTACACGCTGATGTGCAGAATTTTCACGTGCCAAATCACTCCGTATCAAGCTGGCCATGCGTAAGCACACGGAAGACCACGCTCCTGCCCAAAAGGCCGGATTACTGCCCCCCAGAGCCCAGAGCAGCCTCTCACGAGCCATCTGCTGCTGCATGACTGCCAGCCTGCCTGCTGCCACCGTGCCCTGCCATTTGGTGCCTGCACATCAGCCATCTGCAGGGGTCCAGTTGCTGTGTCCACCCCTGCTGGAACAGAAGGCTCCCGACTGGGATACCATCGCTCCACAGCCAAGCCCCAGGACCCAGTTGCCCACCCACGCCTGCCTCGGGGGTCGCCATGTCAGGGCAAACACCATGTCAGGGCAAACACCATCCGAGACCACTGGCAACCCCCAGCCAGAGGGGCAGAGGGGCACCAGAGGGGCACCAGCTTCAGTCAGAAGGAAGTTGGTGTCCTGGTGGAGCTTGTCCTGGGGCATTATGATGCCCTCTTTGGATCATCACGCGCCGACAAGGAAGGACGGACTCGGATCTGGACGGACATCGTGACTGCCATCCACGCGGAGGGGGTGGCAGTCCGACTATTCCATCATGTCAAGAAGCGCTGGGAGGACTTCAGGTCCAGGACCCTCAACAAGGCCAGGCGCCTCTTGAAGGCAGCGGATGCTAAGGGGCGCCGGGGCCACTTGTCAGAAGATCAAATGAGGGTCCTGGAACGCATATCCACAGCGCTCCACGTCCAGGTCCGTGAGAGGCAGACCCGTCTGGAGTCGAACGGTAAGTGGCCAAGCATTGCTGTGTGAGACAGGGCATGTTGCAGTGTGCTGGTTGTCTGATACTTGCCTGTATGTGTGACATAGGCCATGTACGTGTGTGTGTGTGCAGGGACATCATGGTCATGCATTTGAGAACAGTAATGTGTGAAGCACACGGTTGGTGTATGTGTTTAAATGCAACATGGGGAGCCCTATGCGAAATGGACACATGAGAGCATGCCAGTCTCTGTTCCTGGACATGGGTGGGGGTGAGGGATGGGTGCTGATGCCATGTGCATGTATGGTGTCCATGTCTGTGTGTCTGACCTGCGTGTCTGTGACTTGTGAATGCCATGGATGCATGACACATGTCTGTGACAATGTTCAGAAGCACTGATGCAGCCTAGTTATCCTTGCATCCACTGTGTCTGGGGTGTACGAGTCCAGATGGATGAAAGTACGGTGAAGTGTGTGCATGTGATTGGCATGACCCATGATGCATGTGAGTTCATAAACAACATTGTATGTTTCAAGAGTCCCTTGGACATGTTTGCTAATGTCCATAGCATGTGCCATGCCTGTTACTGCATGTGTTTTGCCTGCACTGACCCATGTGTTGTGGAGGGACATGATGGAAGGGATCTTTGACAGTGCCACTCATCTGCTATTGCTTCCTGTCTAGGGGACCATTGTACAGTACCCTAATGCTTGTGTTCTATGTCTCCCTCTACACAGCGCAAAGTGAAGAAGAGGGCGGAGATGGCGCTGTGGAGCAAAGCGGCGGGGATGCCCCCACGGCTGCAGCGGAAGGGGTGGGTGAGCCCCCACAGGGGCTTGCAACGGCGGAAGACGGGGTGGAGCCATCCAGGTTGGTGGTTTCCACAGAGGAGGAGGAGGCCGCTACTGAGCCGCACATGGGGCCTGGTGGAGGCATCTCTGCTGGTGCAAGTGGTGCAGTCCAGGGCCAGGTGCAGGAGGCAGCACAGGTCGCCGTGGAGGTGCCTGTGCATATCACTGTCCCTGACACTATGAGTGCACCACCATGCACCAGCAGGCCCGTCCGCAGGCAGGGGGGATGTCCATGTCATCTGACTCCCCGCCACCTGCGGACGAGGGGACCCCTGGCCGTATGGAGAAGGTCCTGATTGGTGTCGCGTTACACACGGGTGTCATTCGTGATGAGGTGCGTGCTTCCCGGGGGGAGCACGCATGTCATCACGAAGAGCACTGTGCCAACGTGGCCCAGTTGGGAGTGGCCATGGTCGGGGTTTCATGCATGTGTCGGGCACTCTGGCGACCCTCTCCTCCTCTGTGGAGGCTATGCGCCAGTCGTTCTCCATGCCGTCTTCCGGCCCAGATGTCACCAGGGCCCCCTGTGGACCTGTCCCGACCAACGCAGCCAACTCGGTGGGGATCCCATCCCTGCCACAGTTGGGAGTCGGAGGTCCAGCAGGGGTGGACACACCAGCAACTGGACCCCAGCAGATGGAGGATGTGACGGCATCATAGGGCAGGGCACGTGCACGACGGCGTCGGTGGATTCCATCAGCCTGGATGCCATCGTGCTGGCACAGGCAGTTGCGTCAGAGGCAGTGGCAGGCTCGACGTGGGAGGCATCATGGCTCGGGGCAATCAACATCAGGGTTGCAGGCATCGGCCAGAGGGCAGGAGAACCCTGGAATGGTAGTGTCTTCCGTGTGGGAGCAGTTGGGCCAGCAGATAGGTGCGGAGCGGCAGGGTGCAGAGGAGGAACGGCTCACAATGGCCAGGGTGGAGAACTCCATGCAGAGGGCGCTGAGGCGGGCTGAGTGCCTCGAGGGTATTCGCAGGGAGTTGGAGCTGGACACTGCATTATCCCTGCAAGACCTCGGGGCCAGGGAACATGCCCACCTCCAAGCCATTGAACAGGAGTTCGATGATGCCCTGGCCCATGACAACAACCAGTGAGCCGTCGGACTAGCCCGCTGCCCTTGTAAATAGTTATGTAGTTGTTGTTAGGTTTCCTTTGCTTTTAATTTTTTTTTTTGACCTTTTGGACAATGGACCGCATTTTTGAATATAGTTTTTTTATTAGGTAGTATTATTAGATAGTTTTCATTTCTTCTGTTGGGATCATGGACCCTGGATTGTTTATCTGTATATAGTTGAGTGTTGGATTTTATTTTTTTATTTGGAATTTACCCATGGAGCAATGGTTTTCTGTTTGGATTTTCCATTGGATTTACTTTTTGGAACTGTGACTTTGGACACCTTTCCTTTGGATTATGATTTGTGGTTTTACTTTATTTTACAGACATGCTGCTTTTGGTTTTTTATTCCCATTGTCGTTTGTTTATTTTTGATTCCATTTATGTTGTTTTTAATACATTTTCTTCATCAAACTTCAATGTGAAGTATCATCTCACTGGTTTCATGCATATCATGATATGGGTTTTGACATTCACTGACACCCATTGTGTGTAAGTGAGAGACATGTGTTCATTTACATACTTGCCATTGGGGTTGTATCATGTAATTGCCATTTATAAGTCGGTGGATGCAATACTTGGGTGGGTGTTTGGCATGTGGAGCCAGCCCATAAGGGCCAGGGATCTAGATTGTGATGACGTGTTCGCTGGGGCACATGAGTCGGGGCCTGGTGGAGGGTGCCCCTGGATGCTGGGGGGTGGGGGTGCTGGGAGACATGTGTGGGGGAATGGTGGAGGGTGCCCTGCACTGCTGGGGGGTGGGGGTGTTTGGAGACATGAGTGGGGGCCTGGTGGAGGGTGCCCCTGACTGCTGGGTGGTGGAGGTGCAGGGGGACATGAGTGGGGGCCTGGTGGATGGTGCCCCTGACTGCTGGGGTGTGGGGGTGCAGGGGGACATGAGTTGGACATGAGTAGGGGCCTGGTGGAGGGTGCCCCTGGATGCTGGGGGGTGGGGGTGCATGGGGGCATGAGTTGGACATGAGTGGGGGCCTGGTGGAGGGTGCCCCTGGATGCTGGGGGGTGGGGGTGCTGGGAGACATGTGTGGGGGCATGGTTGAGGGTGCCCTGCACTGCTAGGGGGTGGGGGTTCTGGGAGACATGTGTGGGGGCATTGTGGAGGGTGCCCTGCACTGCTGGGGGGTGGCGGTCCTGGGAGACATGTGTGGGGGCCTGGTGGAGGGTGCCCCTGGATGCTGGGGGGTGGGGGTGCTGGGAGACATGTGTGGGGCATGGTGGAGTGTGCCCTGCACTGCTGGGGGGTGGGGGTGCTGGGAGACATGAGTGGGGGCCTGGTGGAGGGTGCCCCTGGATGCTGGGGGGTGGGGGTGCTGGGAGACATGAGTGGGGGCCTGGTGGACAGTGCCCCTGACTACTGGGGTGTGGGGGTGCAGGGGGACATGAGTTGGACATGAGTGGGGGCCTGGTGGAGGGTGCCCCTGACTGCTGGGGTATGGGGGTGCAGGGGGACATGAGTGGGGGCCTGGTGGACGGTGCCCCTGGATGCTGGGGGGTGGGGGTGCTGGGAGACATGTGTGGGGGCCTGGTGGAGGGTGCCCTGCACTGCTGGGGGTTGGGGGTGCTGGGAGACATGTGTGGGGGTCTGGTGGAGTGTGCGTCTGGGTGCTGGGGGTGCTGTGAGACATGAGTGGGGGCATGGTGGAGGGTGCCCTGCACTGCTGGGGGGTGGGGGTGCTGGGAGACATGTGTGGGGGCATTGTGGAGGGTGCCCTGCACTGCTGGGGGGTGGCGGTCCTGGGAGACATGTGTGGGGGCCTGGTGGAGGGTGCCCCTGGATGCTGGGGGGTGGGGGTGCTGGGAGACATGTGTGGGGCATGGTGGAGTGTGCCCTGCACTGCTGGGGGGTGGGGGTGCTGGGAGACATGAGTGGGGGCCTGGTGGAGGGTGCCCCTGGATGCTGGGGGGTGGGGGTGCTGGGAGACATGAGTGGGGGCCTGGTGGACAGTGCCCCTGACTACTGGGGTGTGGGGGTGCAGGGGGACATGAGTTGGACATGAGTGGGGGCCTGGTGGAGGGTGCCCCTGACTGCTGGGGTGTGGGGGTGCAGGGGGACATGAGTGGGGGCCTGGTGGACGGTGCCCCTGGATGCTGGGGGGTGGGGGTGCTGGGAGACATGTGTGGGGGCCTGGTGGAGGGTGCCCTGCACTGCTGGGGGTTGGGGGTGCTGGGAGACATGTGTGGGGGTCTGGTGGAGTGTGCGTCTGGGTGCTGGGGGTGCTGTGAGACATGAGTGGGGGCATGGTGGAGGGTGCCCTGCACTGCTGGGGGGTGGGGGTGCTGGGAGACATGAGTTGGACATGAGTGGGGGCCTGGTGGAGGGTGCTCCTGACTGCTGCGGGGTGGGAGACATGAGTGGGGGCCAGGTGGGGGGTGCCCCTGGATGCTGGGGGGTGGGGGTGCAGGGAGACATGAGTGGGGCCTGGTGGATGGTGCCCCTGGATGCTGGGGGGTGGGGGTGCTGGAGACATGAGTGGGGGCCTGGTGGAGGGTGCCCCTGGATGCTGGGGGGTGGGGGTGCAGGAGGACATGAGTTGGACATGAGTGGGGCCTGGTGGATGATGCCCCTGACTGCTGGGGTGTGGGGGTGCAGGGGGACATGATTTGGACATGAGTGGGGGCCTGCTGGCAGGTGCCCCACAGTGCTGAGGGGTGGGGGTGCTGGGAGACATGCGTTGTTGATCAGTAGTGCAAGGTGACATGTGGCTTGGCTGGGGGGCATGCCCATGGTGGATGGGCTGCCTGCGGGGCATGAGCAGGGGTGCAGGATAGTCCCCTGTGGTGTGGGCTGCCTGCAGGGGCCATGGAGGGCGTAGAGGGAACACCTGGGAGGACCCACACGGCCAAATCACGTGTAGTACTCCCCGCGCACCCCTGAAATACACGTACCCTGCTGAATTCGCGTGTGAGACTTCCCGCGCCCCCCTGGAACACACGTACCCAGGACAATCGCGTGTGGAACTTCCCGCGCACCCCTGAAAGACACGTACCCTGCTGAATTCGCATGTGAAACTTCCCGCGCAGCCCAGTAATACACGTGCCCTGCTCGCACAGGGCCAATCGCGTGTGAAACTTCCTGCGCACCCCAGTAATACACGTACCCCGCTCGCACAATGGCCAATCGCGTGTGAAACTTCCCACGCACCCCAGTAATACACGTGCCCCGCTCGCACAGGGCCAATCGCGTGTGAAACTTCCGCACACCCCAGTAATACATGTACCCCGTTCGCACAAGGGCCAATCGCATGTGAAACTTCCCGCACACCACAGTAATACACGTACCCTGCTGAAATTGCATGTGAAACTTCCTGCGCACCCCAGTAATACACGTACCCTGCTGAAATCGCGTGTGAAACTTCCTGCGCACCGCAGTAATACACGTACCCTGCTGAAATCGCGTGTGAGACTTCCCACGCTCCCCAGTTATACACGTACCCCGCTTGCACAGGGCCAATCGCGTGTGAAACTTCCCGCGCACCCCAGTAATACACGTGCCCCGCTCGCACAGGGCCAATCGCGTGTGAAACTTCCCACGCATCCCAGTAATACACAGACCCTGCTTGGTGTTTGCTGTTTGGCAGCCCTGTAAACTGGTCCAGGGTTAGCACAGACATTTGTGATGAATTGGGGATTTTGATGAATTTTCCTTGCGCGAGGGCGTTCTTGGGGGCGTAACTGGCGCTGCTGCAGGGTCGCTGCGCCACTCTGCGCCACGGCTGGTTTTGGGGGCTAAAATCCATGAATACGCTGTGCGATGAAATGGATTTTATCGCACGCAGCTGGCGCAGTGTATCGCACGGGGACATTGTGCGCCAGCCGCGTGCGCCACTTTTGTGGGAAATTCTATGAATTACCCTGATAATGTGCGATGGCTTTAACGCTATGATATGCTTCACATTCAGCTAGCATAAAGGTAGAAATTAAACAATATCAGCCAGTGAAGAGCGAGTGCAATTAAATATTGTTTGCCACTGGAACCTTTCTGTAATTTCCACAAAAGCAAAGCATTGTTTCGCTTCTTACAAAAACAAGGTAGTGCAGTAGTTTCTGATTTTCAAATAAATCTGTCTCACACTTGAAATATGTTTTGCAGATCGAATTTATGAAACAGCTCTGCATGCACTCAGCACACAAGGTGTTGCCCTGTTACCTTTTTTTGAACTGAGGATTTTAGACAACAATCTGGTGTTTGTGGTGTGTGACAACATCAACACGGCAATGATGAATTGAATATGAAATGTGACAAAGGTCTTACTGTACAGATACCGTAAAATGGCAGTGGAAAATGTTTGAAGGGCTGAAAAAATCTTTACATGAAACCCTGACCCCACCCCCAAGCCCCGCCGACACACGCTATCCTATTTGATGAGATTACAGACCCTTCCATTATACCATTCTCATTCACAGGGGAAACTCAATTGCACGTTTATACTAAACAGGGAGCACATTCCTTCGGCCACATTACCTATACAGTTGCAGAGGCAGATCACACCACCACCCACACAGGATTCGCCTAGCAAAGAAACCAGTAGGGCAACCAACAACATACTACCAGTTGTTTAGCAGAGCAAGCTGCTGACTTCCCACTCACAGATGAATGGTAAGGACGATCTGAAATTCCTATTTGAAACTATACTTAAAGGAAACCTCACATCAGCAGAATGTATTCTGTCAACGTACAAACAGTATTTGATACCACTGCTCATATATTCAAGGAGGCAATCATAAATCTAACCACAATCCAAGGCTCTGTACAGAAATGTTCAAAAAGGAAGATGACACTCTTCAAACAAAGAAATGTTGACTCCTTTACCAAAACTGGCAAGTTTTTTTTTAGAAAAGTCCTAGATCCAACATTGTTATAATAATAAGCACAGATCTCTTGACTCACCATGTGCCAGGGAAGCTCAGAGACAAAATCCTTCTATAGGACTTGTTCCATCGGGAAACCATAAACTGCCAAATTGGAGACAAAGAGTTTGTAAGATCCAGGACAGCAATGGGTTGTGCATGCGAGGGTTGAGGTACTAGCTACATGGGAAATAGATGTGTGGTGAACTATTGTCTGATGAGAACTCTTAAGTTAAGCACTGGTTGAGTTAATATTTACATCAGCAGAACAAGCTCTGCTTTACCAAGGGGTCCTAGAATTGGTACGAAAAATCTCTCTTCTAGAATGGGAAGTTTGCACCACTGATGTTTTCTAATCTAGGTGCCTATCATGGAGTGTGGTCCAGACTAGGAGTGCCAGATTTACTGAAGATAGTTTTGAAGATAACCCCCCACTCTCCCAAAATGCTATAAACACTAATCTTTGACAAGTGGCAAAGAGGTGAAGGGGAATTAGTTGGTAAAGGGCACTGGAAGACTGAAAAAGAAGGAACAAGGTCAGCATTTATAATGTTTGAATGCAATACACTATATACACACACACAGAAAGGTCTCAGAATTTATGAAAAATCACAACCCTACATCATCTCCCAGGAATGATGCAAACAGAGAATGAATCAGCAATTATGAAGAAAGGGGAAAGAATGCCAGAGGAAAACCCAAGGCATCGAGCATAGCAAAAATGGTAGCCAGGTGTAACTACTCTGCTGAAAGTAAAACAGCAAAGCAATGCACAAGGTTGCCCAGTGCTAAAGCCGTAGCTGGACCCAGTTATACTACTCACAATGACAGTTTGCCCAAGAAAGCAACATATCTAGAGTTGGAAGTCTTGAATTCTGATGCCATATGCTGTGGCCATGTTATGTGTATGTAGGTTCTCTCGCATGAGCATACCATTAAGCTTCCATAAACGTAGATGACACATATCCACCAACAAAACACAGGACAAGCATCTGATCCTGGACACTAAAGCAAATGCTGCCAAACCCTTGCACGAACAGCACCAACAGTTCACTGGAACCATACGGCAACCAAGTGAATCCATGCAGCCCAATAAAAGCCTTTATTCATTGTTTCTGAACACTAGACCAGTCTCCTTTTTGATGCATTAGATTTTCACTGTGCATGAATTTGAAACTAAAATGTATATGCATCACACACTAGCATGGTGGTCAAGAATATATTGATTCCCCTCACCCTAAACAGACATGTAGTACCTCATAACCGGTTTTGGTGGGAAAGGTAAAGAGTGTAATTTCAAATACCTCCTATTCTTAAAATACAACAACATTGCAGGTTGGGATTGAATTGGATAGTTACAGCATGTGATACATAGAAAGTACTGAATGGGTGTTTATCAAATTGGTACTTTCTATGTAAATATGCCGTATATGCACAAGTATTTAGGCTGTAGTTTAGAAAAAAATAAATGGCACTGGTTTGTGCCAAGAACAACATACCTATAATTAGGTGCTTAATCTTTTGAGGTACATTCTCAATCTAATATTATGTTGTACAAATATGCTGCATTTTTACTTGTAGTGCAGAATGTTATGCTGATAATACCAAAGACCATGCAGGCGCTTATTAATAACTTCACACATTTTGGTAAAAAGTTCTAAGAGTAAAGAATACAGAGGTTTATCAATGGTTGCATGGTGGTGCATGGACTTTAGGTTGAGGACTGTGGAGCTGTTTTATCCTTTAAAATGTGGATTCTAATTAGTATAATCATATCCCACCTTCGCTAAAACCCTGATAAGAGGGGTTACACCAAAGAATAATAGAGGGTAAAAGGAGATGAATTAATATATTGATTCTTGCATTTCCTAAATGATTGAACCACAAAGACCCAGGGTAGTCATGCCATCTCCAAAGTCTGGGTGAGAACCAAAAGCAGAGAGTACTGATACAGACTGATAATGTGATGACCAGACAAAAAACTGAAGCTAATTCAAATTGCTGCTTAAGAAACAGAACAATCTGTACCAAAAGTATCTCCCCCAAGTTAATTATTGTATATGCTTTGTTATCAGTCTGCTCTACACTTGAATGGAAGAGGGCTGCTATCAGAGCGAAATACAGAGTTCAAACTTAAAATACTGTCACAAGCTAATGCTTGTCAGAGAAAATACAGTCATTTAGGGGCCTAAAATAAAAGTGAACTGCAACAGAAATGTCATTTGTGAAAGTGTGAGAGACGCATGTTCAAGAGAGTTGTTTGGCGGATTTCACCTCTGGCTTGCTGCCATGTTTAAATAGGATGCCCCCGCAAAGTGTAAATAAATGTGCGGCCCTAAAAACATGTTTCCACAAAGTAATAGAGACTCTCACAGACTGTGACCATTACTAAGGTCCTTTTGAATACAATTTATTGTGAATGCTAAAGACAAGCTGGAAACTGCTATTATTTAAACAGGAACTTTCTGTATATAAAAACACAAAGACCTGAATTCACCTTTAAAGACAAAAATGTCAATTGTATATTTTCTTTCAGCTACTGTTTGATGGTTCAGAAAACATAGCTGTGAACCAAGCAACAACTATTCCCCATGTAAAAGACAAGGCAAAGATATTTGTAGTGCATTTAGTTCCCAAAAGATACAGCAGGCTCAGAAATGATAAATAATCTGATTTGTAATCAATGGCTATCTTTGTTATGTATTTTAGAGTACAACATGATTTCAAATGTAAGGCCTACTGCAGCTTTATATGAGGTTCCCCTCTATTTTACCATATTTCTACTTCACGTCAAATAAGCCAATGATTTCTGCTAGCCAGAATACTTGTTCAAACCCAATATTGGATGTAGTTTTGGGGCAATTTGAAACTGTCAGGAAATTTCCCATCCTGAAAACCCTGCTCAGGAATGCAGAATACAAAAACATGAAGAGGCCAGACAAAGGGCTTGGTTATCAAGTTTAAGCTGGTTCGGATGATTATACAAATAAAGACACTGACAAATACTGGCAAAGGGGATTGGGCTCTGGCTTCAAAGAGTTCTTTCATCATTTATCAAGCATAGGCTCATAACAAATCCATTATATGCATCTGCGTGGCAGTTTATCTGATATTCATGAGAGCCCAAAGAAATTCTGACTGGATCCTATGAAATTCGAAAAATAAAGTATGCAAGAGATTTATCAATTGTGGCTTTTAAAAGGAGAAGCCAACATTTCTTCACTTCCAATCGGGATAGGAAAATATATGGTACATGTTAAAACCCAAACATTTAATTATAAAAACTCTAAGTTACTTAACACTGTGATGCAAGGTCGTATTAACACAAAACAACCTGCATTTTTAGCTAGAAGTTATATCTATCAAACCATGTAACAATTCACATAGGGGGCACACAAAGGTAGATACATGGGAAGAACATGTATCTCCTCAAAATTGTATCACAGGACAATCCTTTATGCATGTGATTTTGTGCACCGATCTACATACTTTAATAATATTATTTTTTTTAAATCCCACATGCTCACATCCAAAGTAAGGGCCCAAAACAACATTGGCATGTTTTCAGTAGCATTCATTTTATTCCTCTTTTCATTATCATGAGACATGTAGAAAGCACACCTCTGTCACAAGGGCAGAGATGCATTAAACAATATATATATATATATATATATATATATATATATGTCTGTTCTTACAATGATTATTAGGGAATATGCGGAGATACACATGAAAGGATTGTGGGGAAAACAATACTATTTTTCGAATTTAAGTCCTTGTGAGCCTAATGTATGCTGACCATTGTCTATATATTACATGACCCATACATAGAGTATACATTTGCAACTTCACACTTGTACAGGGGAGCCAAGTTAATTGTCCATGTCTTTATAAATAATGTCTTTATAAATATTATATATATATATATATATATATATATATATAAGTAATTTCTCTGAAACCAAACTTTTCTTGATATTGGAGAAAAACAAGTTTTCTGAAAATTGGTTTGGATTGTTTCCATTTAAATAAGGATACACTGGCCGAGAAGCAGAAATGTTAGCATTAATGTAAATTGTTTTGTTAAGATAGATGCAATTACTGAAGGAGTATTTACAATGCCTAGTTTATTTTAAAGTATAATACATACATATCAAATTTACTGGAAGCAAATGCTTGTGTGTGGACCAATAGCAAGATTCATGCAGGCAAGTAACATTGGTTTTGGTATCTATAACATTGTAATTATTTACAGGGCTTGAGACTGCTTTTGTTTGAATTTGAGTAATGTATGTAACAGCATTTTGAATTTTGAGAAACACACTGTTTTATTGCCCAGATGTGTGAGGCGGGATTGTGTAAACTGGGGATGTTATAGTAATGTCATTACTAGAACCGTTAATGTAAACGTATACAAATAAATATAATTATGTAGGCTGGAGTGATACTCACTGACCTCTATTGCTCTTTTCAGTTTCCCTTAAGTGTTATTAGCATTACTTTAAACAACAGCTTATCAGGTATGGGTACTAACATGACAGACTTGGTAAGGAGATTGATAGCACCTGAATATCATATGGTGTTAGGAGATACATCAAATGTAGAACCCTGGAACCCTGTGTAAGTAACAAGGGTATGAATCAAGGAGATTAGATGACTAATGCAACATACTAGCTGCAATACTGTTAAGTCAAAGGTTGTTTTCTTACTTAACCTTCTGCCTCAAGTGCAGTTCTGAAAAGAAACAAAGGAGCCCAATGGAGAGTATAACTAATTCTGACTACTTTTCCTCTTTTCTTTCTGGATCTCCCAACTTGTCACTTCTGACCTTGCCCCACCCTGGTAATGCATCCCAAAGTAGAGTCCTTCTAGCTAACAAAAGGATTGGGTGGCAAAGAGCACATCAGCTTGATATCCCAAACCAACCTCAATTGGGCTTGTTTGATAAAGACTACTGCTGTAGATGTACTCAATTTGTTTGTCTGAGAACAACCAGACCTACATTCTAATGGGTAAATAAAATGTACCTTTAGGAGGACACAATTCGTAACAGAAATAATGAGAACATTTTCAAACAAACAGCTGTATTCAGACATAATATGAATACTAAGCTCTCATTGGATCCCTTACATTTTGTCCTGACATCCTTGGTAACCTTCAGTGAGAGACTGCTGATAAAGTAGGACAGACACGTAGAGCTTTTGCCTAAGTTAACAATAACTCAAAATATGTATACAGCAAATGGTTTCCCGGATGGAAACATCAGAGTTAACAAAGATATAATTTCCATCTGCTGGAGTTAATTAAGGTAAACAGACTATTTTTTTCCAGCACTAAAAGCACTAAATTATTGTCCAAGTCTTCTATCATTTAATATCAACAATACGACAGAAACTAATGTAGATCTGTGCCCTCACAAGTATTACAAATTAAATGTAACCCTCTCTAAAGCTTGAGGGATAAGTCAAATTTCCCAAAATACTCATGAGAGGAAATAGAAGAACAAAACAAAAATCACATCAAATAATCATCTTCGAAAGATGGTAGACCAATGCTACTGTAGCTTGCTTATCTCTGGTCAAAATATTCTAACAACAAAGCCGGAAGGCTTTTATGACTACAAACCCAAAAACGAAGAGACACAAGAAACCTTCAACAAAAAGACATAAACATAAACATGTATACGTCTGAATGTATGCTCTGGTGAGGTATTAACATCTATTCTCTGTGTGGAACATTCACTTAAAAAATTGTGTTAATAAGAAAGACGTAATAAAATCTGAGGATCATTGTAATGACTTGGAAGAGTTTTGACAGAGAAAATAAGGTTGACTATGCAGTTCACGTCAGTTCATCGTCTCTGCTATGGGGTAAGGGGGAAATATATATATTGTTGTATTTCATGTTTGGTTTATTACAAACCTTTCATGTATAAGAAAACACCTTGTAATACAATTCCTAAACAGAATAACAGGTTAAAACATAATCCATTACTCAGTTTTCACTTCCTCCTTAATAATACACATCATATCATTTGTTATTCCACTTTGAAGATTTCATCTAAAAATGTATACCCCAGTAAAAATAGGCAAAGGTTTATCTCCTTTTAAAAACATTTTCCATCATTCTTCCCTTGTCGGGGTTCTAACATTCTTTACAAACTGCCCGAGTTGTAGTGTTCTCAAGGGAGTTGATACTGGGCAAGAGGTTATTACAAGTTTTAAACACTCAAGAGTTCCATCGTCCCAACAGACTCTACAGTCAGAGTCTTTCACAAACCTTGTCTGCACCTAAACATCACTTCTTTGGTCGTATATAAATTCAGGAGCAGGAATTGATTCCTGTGGTATGGGCTAGGGAATTTAACTAAGTAATTAGGCACAATGTTAAGGGATCGGCACTCTATACCAAGATCAAAATTCAATTTATAAGTCTGTCTCTTTGTGTGTCAATCTTGCTCACGTAGTTTCCTTTAAACTGCGTAAGGATTTGTTATTAAAAGCTCCATGGAGGCTTCAAGAGCCCTTAAGCAATTTGTACATTTCCCTAGCCAAGTTTCAATAGGCCAAACATTTGTGCTGGCACCCCCAATTCTGAAAATGTGTAATGGAGGGGACAGTCTCCCGAGTCCCACTTCTGAGCAAAAGACAAAGTCTTCCATACAGTTATAGAATAAAGTGTTTGGAGGCCTAATTCATATCTAATTGATGTAATTGGGAGGCATTTGGGGAGGCAGAGAACTCTCCTCCGAAAGCTGCCTTCCAGGACACACCAGTTTTGACAGAGCAAATTTAAACCTGCCTCCACTCCATAGGCAGCATATTAAACTTGCCAAATCTCATTTGCATGGCAAGCCCTTGAGCCACCAGGCTTCTCATCTTAATTCCCAAATACAGGATAGGCTGCACCTGTTCCAGATATTCATGGCCCACGTGCAATTTAAAAATTGTATTTTGCTTTCCTCTCAGCAAAGTGAAGGTTAGTATGTTTTATTTCTTTAATATACACTTAAATCATTAGCTGAAATGTAATCATTTAATAGAGCCAGTGTGTGGTGAAGCCCTATGGGCGTTTGGTCAATCAACACCAAATGATTCACATAGAGCATCCAACACACTATTTTGCCAATGATTTTAGGAGGAAAGGCCTCTGCTTCCTCTAGTTTCTAGTTCATATCTGATAGATATAAATTTAATAGAGCAGGAACCAAAGGGCACCCGTTATTAAATCACCCATGGGTCTTCATTTTTTTCTGGGATAAGGGGGAAATACGAAGCAATTAGGGATCTGCTCTAATAACACAGAGAGGTACAAAGGTTGATCTAGAAAACAGGACACCTACCACCTTCCTCGTAAAGACACAAGAACAAACACAATTAACTGTAGGATTATTTAGCGTGTTTCGGGAGCACAGAGTACAGCACCACTGCACAGGATCAATGTATAGCATGTTCTTTTTGAAGTGCAGCGCCACTGCATGGGTTTGGTGCATTGCTATGATGCAATTGTTTCAAGCTATGTGTTGCCAGTGTAACATGGACATATAAGTGAGGGCAGGTTATTCAGTCAAAAACGATTTTTACATATAAAATGCAAATCATTTTTTTTCACAGTTAAAAGCACACATGTGTACATTCAAAATGCGCACTATTTTTCACCTGAAATGCCTATGTTGCAAGAGACACATTTGAAAATTAATAAACTAACATCATTAACAACTAACCTGATCATAACCCACTAATAATAATGTGTTCTTCAGTGCAACATGGATGGAAAATGACAGGCTCTGAAAGTCATTATTTAAATGCACATTCATTTTTTTTTTTCTTTTTGCTCTGCTATTCTGTCCACAGTAACTGCAGGAAGCAAAGACCTCGAATAAGCAGGAAATCAGTTTGGTTACAGTTGCAACTGTATAAGCCAAGCTATTGTGTTCAGAGGGTGGTTAGGGCATGATATAATTTTATTGGTTAGGATCCTTTGGTAGGAGGTAACCCGAGTTTTTTTTGTTTAATCTCGAGGAAGGAGCTAGAGAGAGACATCTTGACACAGCTCGAAGAAGGACTGGGTTGATAGCTGGGGATGCCTGATTCCTAAAGCAGATTCATCTTGGTTGCAGAGACTGGGTTTTCCAGTCACAAGTCCCAGTTTGAGTGCCAGCAGATGCTTGTCCTTGCTGGGTGAATCCCTCCAGAAGGCGACCAGCCAAAGAAGTTACATACTGAATAAGCCTGGTAATTATCTCGCTGAGGTGTGGGGGCAATATTCAGTCAGTGTAGGAAAGGAGATTCCTGTGCTTTACCCACGTGTTTAATGTTGCAAATTGAATTCTTGTCTCCGCCACTCTCTTTTCAGTGTATCACAAATAATGCTGTTACTGTGCTATTTCATTTATTTCTGTAAAGAGTGAGATCGTGTTTAAATGCAACTTTTATAATACACAAAAATATCTGAAAGCAGACGGGTGGTGTGTTTTATATTTACCAATACAGTGCTGATGATGTGGGGAAATGTTTAGACAGTGCAATTGTCATTTTCAAGGTAGCTAAAAATAAGATTTAGCTGCAGCTGTGCGCATGTCATTCAGTATGAGCAATTATAAACAACTGTGTGTGTTATAGCCTTTTTGCTGAAGGTACATGAGTCAGCAAAAATAGAGACCCGGGACATAGTTCACTACCGTATATAAGTTAGTGAAAAATACCACATGATACCTCGCTGGCGTAGATATGACAGCGAGAAATTGCCCATGGTGGCACACTAAAAGTGAAAATGTGGTGTTCCTGAAATGCAAGCCTGAGGTCTCTATAGTGATTACATGAAAAATCTAAACAAAAATAAGGGGTTCTGGATATTGGGGCCACAAATAAAACAAGGGAATTATGCTCACCAAAATACCACCAACCACGCATACCAACCACGCATGTCTGTGTACTGAAATAATGCATAGCCACTGTATTATTATTATACATAACCCAATCTGAATACAAGGAGTGATTGTTGCTAAATTATTTTTGGCGGTAAGAAAATACCGCCAGGCCCCAAATCTACACAAAATACTTATGGTGCGTTGCAGGCCTGGAAAGTGATCACAGAGCACCTACTGGGCGTGGCAAGTGTGTCTCACACTGCCATCTGTACATTAAAGGGAACCCATTTCATAATAGCAGTGTGTTATTAAAAACGAATTTCAGAATGTCACAAAGGGAAACCACATTTTCAGACCTAGTGCAATATTTAGAGGCAAAGTTGTTTGCACATGGGACGTGGTCGTCGAACAGTACCTTAGAATGGCATGACCGCATTCAGGGTGAGGTGCAGAAAGAAAAACTAGACAATATTTTTGCAGAAGGCAGCATAATTCAGGTCTGCCTTACAAGATTATTGAATGCACCCGATAAAAGTGCAGAGAAAGACTGTTTAATACGGCTATGCGGCAAAATATGGTTTATTTTGAATAGGTCCTGTCTAGGGTATTTTGTACTGTACCCTGATGCTTGTGTTCCATGTCTCCCTCTACGTAGCATCAAGTGAAGAAGAGGGCGGAGACGGCGCTGTGGAGCCAAGCGGTGGGGATGCCTCCACTGGGCAGCGACGCAAGGCCCAGCCACCCTCCCAGGAATTACCATCATCCGGGAGCGAGGGGGCTGGTGCTGCGTCTGCCACAACGGCTGTGGCGAAAGGTCCGGGTGAGCCCCCACAGGGGCTTGCAATGGCGGAAGACGGTGTGGAGACATCCAGGTTGGTGGTCTCTACAGAGGAGGAGGAGCCCACTACTGAGCCGCACATGGGGCCTGATGGGGGTAGTACCACTGGTGCAAGTGGTGCAGTGCAGGGCCAGGGTCAGGAGGCAGCACAGGTCACCGCGGAGGGGCCTGTGCATGTCACTGTCCCTGACCCTGTGACTGCACCACCATGCACCAGCAGGGAGGCCCCGTCCCAGGCCCGTCCGCAGGTAGGGGAGAGTGCCATGTCATCTGCCTCTCCACTACCTGTGGATGAGGGGTCCCACGAACGTATGAGCTCCGTCCTGGTTGGTGGGTTCCTACATGTGTCGTGCACTCTGGTGGACCTCTCTTCCTCTGTGGAGACTATGTGCCAGTCGTTCTCCACACCGTCTTCTGGCCCAGATTCCACCAGGGCCCCCTGTGGACCTGGCCCAACCAACACAGCCAGCTTGGTGGAGCTCACATCCCTGCCATAGTCGGGAGTCGGCGGCCCAGCAGGGGTGGACACCACAACTGGAGACCAGCTGATGGAGGATGTGCAGGCACCATCAGACACGGCACATGGACAGCAGCAGCAGGAGCAGGCTCTAGGTGGGAGCAATGATGGCTCGGGGCCATCAACATCGGAGGGGCAGGCATCGGCCAGAGGGCAGCAGGACCCAGGAATGGGAGTCTCTTCCGTGTGGCACCGGTTCGGCCAGCAGATAGGTGCGGAGCGGCGGCGGGCAGAAGAGGTGCGGCTCACCATGGTCAGGGTGGAGTTCTCCATGCGTTGGGCTTTGAGGCGGGCAGAGTGCCTCGAGGCAACTCGCAGGGAGTTGGAACAGGCCATGAGTGCCTCCCTGCGAGACCTCTGGGCCAGGACAGAGGCCCACCTCCGGCAAATAGACATGGAGTTCGATGATGCCCTGGCCCGGGACACCACAGAGTGAGCCGCTGGACTTGCCCGCCGCCATTGTATATAGTTAGATAGTGTTAGGTTTCCTTTTGTTTTTTTCTTTATTTTGGTTGCGCTTGGACAATGCACCACGTTTTTGTATATAGTTTTTTATTAGGTAGTATTTTTGATAGGTTTCATTTCATCAGTTGGGCTCATGGACCCTGGATTGTTCATCTGTACATAGTTCACCATTGGATTGTTCTCTTTTTTTTATTTTCACCATGGATCAATGGTTTTCACTTTCTTTTTTACCTTGGATTTGCTTTGTTGGACTGTGACTTTGGACACCATTTCTTTTGGATTTCTTTGGATTATGATTTCTTGTTTTTTATTCTTTTACGGACATGCAGCTTTTCTTTTATTATTCCCATTGTTGTGTGTTGAATTTAGATTACATTCATGTTGTGTTTAATACATTTTTTCTTCATACTTTGATGTGTGGTATTATCTCATTAGTTTCATGCATGTCATGATATGGGTTTTCACATTCACTTGCACCCATTGTGTGTGTGTGACGGACATGTGTTCATTTACATACTTGCCATTGGGGTTGTATCATGTAATTGCCTTTTCTATGTGGGTGGATACTTGGTTGGGTCTTTGGGCTGGGGAGGCTGACCATAAGGGTCACGATTGAGGATCGTCATGAACTGGGGGTAGGGGGACATGAGTGGGACATGAGTAGGGGCCTGATGGCAGGTGCCCTGCACTGCTGGAGGGTGGGGGTACAGGGGGACATGAGTGGGGGGCTGCTGGCAGGTGCCCTGCACTGCTGGAGGGTGGGGGTGCAAGGGGACATGAGTGGGACATGAGTGGGGGCCTTCTGGCAGGTGCCCTTCAATGCTGGGGGGTGGGGGTGCAGGGGGACATGAGTGGGGGCCTGCTGGCAGGTGCCCTTCACTGCTGGGGGGTGGGGGTGCAAGGGGACATGAGTGGGACATGAGTGGGGGCCTGCTGGCAGGAGCCCTGCACTTCTGGGTGGTGGGGGTGCAGGGGGACATGAGTGGGGGCCTGCTGGCAGGTGCCCTGCACTGCTGGGGGGTAGGGGTTCAAGGGTATGTGAGTGGGGGCCTACTGGCAGGTGCCCTGCACTGCTGGGGGGTGGGGGTGCAAGGGGACATGAGTGGGACATGAGTGGGGGTCTGCTGGCAGGTGCCCTGCACTGCTGGGGGGTGGGGTGCAGGCGGTCATGTGTTGGTGATCAGTAGTGCAAGCTGACATGTGGCTTGGCTGGGGGGCATGCCCATGGTGGATGGGCTGCCTGCGGGACATGACCAGGGGTGCAGGGTAGTACCCTGTGGTGTGGGCTGCCTGCAGGGGCCGTGGAGGGTGTAGAGGGAACACCTGGGAGGACCCACACTGCCAATTCAAGTGTAGGACTCCCTGGCACCCCCGAAATACACCTACCCTGCTGAAATCGCGTGTGAGACTTCCCGCGAACCCCAGGAATACACGTACCCCACTCGCACAGGCCCTTTCGCGTGTGAAACTTCCTGCACACCCCCGAAATACATGTACCCTGCTGAAATTGCGTGTGAGACTTCCCGCAAACCCGAGTAATACACATACCCTGCTCGCACAGGGCCCTTTCGCGTGTGAAACTTCATGCGAACCCCAGGAATATTGGCCCTGTGCGAGTGGGGTACGTGTATAACTGGGGTTCGCGGGAAGTCTCACACACGATTGGAGCAGGGTACGTGTATTACGGGGTTCACGGAAAGTTTCACATGCGAAAGGGCCCTGTGCGAGCGTGGTCCGTGTATAACTGGGGTTCGATGGAAGTCTCACACGCGATTGGAGACGAGTATGTGTATTCCTGGGGTACGCAGGAAGTTTCACACGGGAAAGGGCCTGTGCGAGTGGGGTACGTGTATTCCTGGGGTTCGCGGGAAGTCTCACATGCAATTTCAGCAGAGTATGTGTATTTCGGGGGTGCATACACGTGAATTGGCAGTGTGGGTCCTCCCAGGTGTTCCCTCTACACCCTCCACGGCCCCTGCAGGCAGCCCACACCACATGGGACTACCCTGCACCCCTGGTCATGTCCCACAGGCAGCCCATCCACCATCGGCATGCCCCCCAGCCAAGCCACATGTCAGCTTGCACTACTGATCACCAACGCATGACCTCCTGCACCCCCACCCCTCAGCAGTGCAGGGCACCTGCCAGCAGGCCCCCACTCATGCCCCACTCATGTCCCCTTGCACGCCCACCACCCAGCAGTGCAGGGCACCTGCCAGCAGGCCCCCACTCATGTCCCCTTGCACCCCCACCCCCCAGCAGTGCAGGGCACCTGCCAGCAGTCCCCCGCTCATGTCCTCCTGCACCCCCACCCCCCAGCACTGTGGGGCACCTGCCAGCAGGTCCCCACTCATGTCCCCCTGCACCCCCACCCCCCAGCAGTGCAGGGCACCTGTCAGCAGGCCCCCACTCATGTCCCACTCATGTCCCCCTGAACCCCCATCCCCAGCACTGTGGGGCACCTGCCAGCAGGCCCTCACTCATGTCCCACTCATGTCCCCCTGCACCCCCATCCCCCAACACTGAGGGGCACCTTCCAGCAGGCCCCCACTCATGTCCCACTCATGTCCCCTTGCACCCCCACCCCCCGGTAGTGCAGGGCACATGCCAGCAGGCCCCCACTCATGTCCCCTTGTACCCCCACCCCCCAGAAGTTCTGGGCACCTGCCAGCAGGCCCCACTCATGTCCCCCTGCACCCCCACCCCCCAGCAGTGCAGGGCACATCCAGCAGGCCCCCACTCATGTCCCACTCATGCCCCCCTGCACCCCCACCCCCCAGCACTGTGGGGCACCTGCCAGCAGGCCCCCACTCATGTCCCACTCATGTCCCCCTGCACCCCCACCCCCAGCACTGAGGGGCACCTGCCAGCAGGCTCCCACTCATGTCCCACTCATGTCCCCCTGCACCCCCACCCCCCAGCACTGTGGGGCACCTGCCAGCAGGCCCCCACTCATGTCCCACTCATGTCCCCCTGGACCCCCACCCCACAGTAGTGAAATGCTGATCTCATGAGACAAACCAAAAGACAACTATGTACATCAACACATGTCCGTCACACACATACACTGGTTGGCATTGCTTGTGTAAACCCACATTTTCACATGCATTAACCCAATGAGCGAATCCCACATATGGAACTAAAAAATGAAAATGTATTATGTACATAAAATCAAAAATTAAATGAAAGCATACCAAAATATGAAACATGGCATGAAAACCATGTGAAAAAGATGATTGAATGAAAATGATAACTAATCCAAAATAATTTGAAAGAAAAACAGTCCAAAGTCACCCTCCAACAACGCAAATCCAAAGGAAATGTAAAAAAAAATCTCCATTGCTTCATGTTCATAATTTAAAAAAAAGAGAAATCAATCCATAGTTCAACTATTTACAATCCATTGTCCGGAAAAAATAAATCCATTGCTCCATGTCCATAATGCAAAAAAAATAAAAAATGAATACATGATGAAATTATATACAATCCATTGTCCAAGGATGTAAAGGGTCCATGATCCCAACCAAACAAATGAAACCTACCTAACAAACTACCTAAAAATATAACTATATACAAATTTGTGTGGCATTGTCCATTGACCACAAATAAAAGGAAAACGAAAAGGAAACCTAACTCTAAAAACTATTTACAAGGGCAGCGGGCTAGTCCGACGGCTCACTTTTGGATGTCCCGGGCCAGGGCATCATCAAACTCCTGCTCAATGTCCTGGAGGCGGTCCTCTTCCATGGCCCAGAGGGTTCGCAGGGATGACGACATGTTCTCCTCCAACTCCCTGTGAATTGCCTGGAGGCACTCGGCCCGCCTCAGGGCCCTCCGCATGGAGTTCTCTGCCCTGACCATCGTGAGCGTGCCTCTTCTGCCCGCTGCCGCCCCGCATCTATAGCATGGCCTAACCGCTGCCACACGGAAGACACTTCCAGTCCTGGGTCCTCCTGCCCACTGGCCGATGCCTGCCCCTCCGATGTCGAAGGCCCCGAGCCATGATGGCTCCCACCTTGTTGCTGCTGTGCCTCTGCCTGTGCCCTGGCTCTTGCTGCCTGCACATCCTCCTCCTGCTGGGGTGCAGTTCTTGAGGTGGCCACCCCTGCTGGATGTCCGACTCCCGACTGTGGCAGGGATGTGTCCTCCACCAGCCTGGCCGCAGGGTCAGAGGCAGCTCCACAGGGTACCCAGGTGATACATGGGTGGGAAGATGGCATGGAGGACGATTGGGGCATAGGGGGTTCAGTTGAGGAGGGGGTCGGAACAAGGTCCAGAAAAAGGAGGAATACGGCCCTGGTGAGCTGTCCCAGTAGGTCAACGCGGTCAACGAGCCATTCGAGAAGACGTGCAGTCTCCTCATGAAAAGACTGCAGGTCACCTCGCATGGCCCATTGACGCAACGCCACCCCACCCAGGACAGTCTCAACCCAGTCCCAGATAGCCACGTCCGCAGGGAGAGGAAGGCCAGTTGTTGTAAGCGGATCACCTCCCTGAAAACGGGTCTGGACGTAGGCATCCCTGCTGGTGCGGGATGATGCAGTCACAGGATCGGGGACAGGATTACACACAGGCACCTCCGCGGTGGCCTTTGCTGCCTCCTGTCCCTGCCCCTGCACCACTAGCACCAGTGGAATCCCCACCTCCAGACCCCGTGTCTGTCCCTTGCACGGCCTCCTCCTCCACCAAACCCCCCACCAACCTGGATGACTCTGTGCCATCTTCCTGCGTCACACTCTGTGGGGTCTCAGCTGCCCCTTCTGTTGTCGAGTAGTCCAACTCCGACCTCCGCCTCTTGGACCTTCCCTCAGCAGCTGCGGCCTGGGATGCGGCACCGGACTCCTCACTCCCCGACAAGATGACAACCTGGGAGGGGAGCCGGGCCTTGCGTCTCCGGCTGCCGGGATGATCCCTGCCGCTGTGCTCCACAGCACCCTCTCCGCCCTCTTCTTCAGTTGACGCTGCAGACAGGGAGAGATAAAACACAGGCATCAGGGCACTGTACAATGGACTGATACACACATGACAGTTGCACATGAGTGGCATTGTTTAACTACAGACACGGCATCACACTCCACGACACACATGTCATTTTAACTCACACACATGAACATTTCAACTGCAATATTGCACCAGGCAGCACCATCCATACACATACAACAGCATGAACAGCCAAAGGTGAGCCTGACATCACATGAAACACAAGCAGTGCACTAGACATGCACACATGCCACCACACTTACATGCATGTCTACATCTCCTCCAACTGTTGCAGTGATGAGATCGCCATATATGTCACATCTGCCATTCATCCTTCTACATATCAGTGTCACGTGCATCCATGTTGCATCACAGTTGAACACTTGTCAGATACACATACATGCACATGTACACAGTGCAGATACATGCATTATGAACCACCATCCATGCCACAACCATGCCAATGTACATACACAGAAATTCAAACAAGTGTGCTCCCACACCTGCATTTGCCCAGCATGCTTACCAACACATACACCATCAATGTGTCTCACAACTGAGAGGACTCACATGTGGCAGCCTCACGCCCATGTTCATACACATCCCTACATGGCCCTACATAAACACATGTGCAACCTGCACACTACTGGCACACCATGACACACACAGCGTACTATCAACATGCATGTACACTTACCGCTCGACTCCAGACGGGTCTGCCTCTCAAGGATCTGGACGTAGAGCGCTGGGCATATGCGTTCCAGGACCCTCATTTGATGGTTCGACAGCTGGCCCCGGCGCCCCTTAGCATCCGCTGCCTTAGCGAGGTGCCGGGCCTTGTTGAGGGTCCTGGACATGAAGTCCTCCCCAGCGCTTCTTGACATGATGTAAGTCGCGGACTGCCACCCCCTCCGCATTGATGGCAGTCACGATGTCCATCCAGATCCTGGTCTGTCCTTCATTGTCAGCGCGCAAAGTTCCAAAGAGGGCATCATACTGCCCCAGGACTTGCTCCACCAGGACACCAACTTTGGTGGCAGTGAAGCTGGTGGCCCTCTGCCTCTCTGGCTGGGGGTTGCCAGTGCTGCCAGATGGTGTTGTGCTGGACATGGCAACCCCAGAGGCAGGAGTGGGTGGGCAACTGGGTCCTGGGGCTGGGCTGTGGAGCGATGGAATCCCAGTTGGGAGTCTTTGGTTCCAGCAGGGGTGGTCACAGCAACTACACCCCTGGCTGATGTACAGGCAGCAAATGGCAGGGCACGTGGTCAGCAGCCATTCAGGCAGCAGCAGATGGCAGGTGGGAGCGTGCTCGGGGCTCTGGGGGGCAGTAATTTGGCCTTCTGGGCAGGAGCGTGGTCTTCCGTGTGTTTTCGCATGGCCAGCTTGATACGGAGTGATTTGGCATTTGAAAAAATTGCACGTCAGCGCTTAATTCGAGGAAAGGGCCTTAGCACGTAAGTGCGTCAGCACACGCATGCGATTTCATTGGACCAAAGGCCCTTAGCGCGTAAGCGCGTAAGTTACATTACGCGCACGGGCGTTTCCCTCATAGCACGTGCTGACAGAGCACATATGGAAAAACTGCACGTCCGAGTGTCATCGCGTATAATTGGAGGAAAGCGCCCGCGTACACGCGTATCTGACGTGTACGTGTGGGCCAGTTTAAAAGCTACGTGTAGGACGCCATTTCCTTGTACGTGCTTTTCGTGGAGAGCGAGTGGGTGAAATCTGTACTTCTTGTCGGTTCACACGTGATTACTTCAAGGCTTTTCTAGTTCGTACTCCCTGTTACCTCTGACAGCTCTTTTCTGAATTTTTGTTGGGCCTGTTTCCTCAAACAGAGTTCACTTCTCCTTTTGTCCTGTCCCCTCAGACAGCGTACAATTCTTCTTTTGGCAGGGGTGTTGCCAACGCTCAAACGCGCGTATTTTTCACGTTTTTTTTCAGGCAGACGGTGAGTTCCGCACGTACTTAGCAACTGTGTTTCCCCGTGTGTCGCGTTCCCCTTCAGAGGTCATTGTAGGCTGTGTGTATTACACGTACGCTTAGTTTTGTGTTTCTGGTTGCCACAGCGTAGTGTGGGTTCATTTTCTCACGCACGTGGTCTACGAGGGGTTGCGTGCACGTTAATTTTTGATTTTGGGCTGCCTGCGCATTGCGTGAGCCGTCATCTTCCCCCAGGGGTCACAGACAGACTTCTTAGAGCACTAGGGTATGAATTCCATCTGGTATCCTAACCCTTTGACCCCCAATTGCCCAGGACAGTAGTTTACTGCAACTCCCATACGCACAACAACATCAGTGCCGTGGTTGGGAGGCGACCAAGCGGTAAGGGAGGCAAAGGTGGCCAACCTTCAAAAGGTGGGTGTGGTGGGTGCGGTAGGGGACGTGGCCGGGATTTGCAGGGTATCCCTATACCCCCATGTGTGGAGAAACAATCAGGGACACCCATGCCCCCCCCCATGGTTGAGGAAAACGTGGCTGACACCATCCCAGCTCAGCACTTGTTGGACCAGCCCATTGTGGCACCTGACCCTGCACAGGATGACTCCCTGGCTGACTTCCAGGTCAGCAAGTCTAGGCCACGTGTGGCGGTCCAAGTTGTTGTCACTAAGCCACGTGGATCTGGGGCAGCTATGTCATCTGCTGCCCCAAGTATGCAGGGTGGGGAGGCTGCAGGGGAAGCTGCAGCTCCATCCGCCCCAGCTCTGACTCTCCCAGCCAGGACAGTGTCAGTCCAGGTCCATCAAACTAACGTCCCCCCTGCCAACATTACCCTGCAACCAATGCCTGCAACAAGACCTATGGTCATTGTGCATTCCCACACTCCTACTACCCAGTCCACCGGTGATTCTGGCCCTACTGACCAAAGCGGCGTAAGCCACTCTGGCTCTGCTCCACCTTTAAAGAAGAGGAAGAAGGGTGCTCTGGCACGACAAGCTGAGACCCCAGACATGGCTACACACTCCGGAACCTCAAGGAAGCCTTGCTTTAATGATCCGGAACTTGATGCACTTGTTGCCTATGTGTCAGCACATAGCTGCGAAATAGTGGTGACTGCAGGGTGCAAGACCACACCTGGTCAACGTAGGGCCCACTGGCAGACCATCGCGGACCGCATAAGTGCCCTTGGATTTGTGAGGCGCACAGCTGATGATTGCTACAAGCGGTGGAATGACCTGAAACGCAGAGCAAAGAACAAGCTGGCCTCAAATCATGCCGCTACTCTGGTGAATGGCGGTGGGTCTCCACAAGAGGACAACAAACTCACTGAACATGAGTCTGTTGCTGGGGCCTTCATCACAGAGGAACAGATCCAAGGTGTGGGAGAACTACCTGATTATGATGCATTGTCCGGTGAGTGCCCATGCATGTGTGTGTAATGCATGTGTATGTTGTTTGGGTGACGGTTCTGATTGAGTGCCAGGTGAGGGTGTGTGTGCCTGAGTGGTATGGGTCACCCATGTGCTTCATCCAAAACATTCAGAGGCCTTGGATTTGGGTGTGACAGTATCCCTTCTGCCCACAGCATTAATTTAGCGCAACATTACGGCAGTTGCCCTTGAAGTGCCCTTGAAGTGGCATCTTGCAACAACATTGTTTCAGTGTTCATTCAGGCTGATTGTTTCAATTCTCCCACTTTTGCTACGCATTCCTCAGCCCTATTGTCACATTTGTGACATGCTTCTGTCATTGATGAACCCCACATTGGCCCACATGTGTTACCTTGTTAGGTGAATGATTTGACCATTCAGGCTGATTGAGTATTGGCCTGATTACATACATTTTTGGGGACTGTTTGAATGTGGAACATGATAGTTGTTTGCTGTCATGTTGAAGTGACAACCATTGATGTGTACATCGGCCTGCAGTCACTGTATGTTTGTACACTGGATGTGTTGCAGTGTGTGACACATGCCTATTTTGTCACACTATGTAGCATTTTTCATCTCATCAAGTCCATCTCACATGGATGGCTGACAGTATTCATTCACTGACATATGGATGTACTTGTGGAATGCACCATGGCTATGGTACATGCCATCTGTGTGATGGCATGTGTCATGTATGTGTATTGGACATGCCACTCACAGGCCAATGTGTGATGGCAGTGCTACCCAGCATGCAGCACATATATTGCTCTTCCATCTTGGTGCCATCAGTGTCTGCCTTTTGCCTCCCCTTCCAACTCAGTGACAGTGCATGCATGGGAGGGTTATATTCATGTGGGACATGTGTAAATCATGTACTTTTTCTGTAGATTATCAGGCCTATTTGTGTGCTATGGTGCTAATGCCTGTTTCCATTTTTTGTCTTTCATGTTTTTGCAGGGGATGACGCACTTGATGCTGTTGAGGTTGAGGAGATGGTGCAGACCCAGGAGGGATCTCAGGCACGACCGGGCACCAGTGGGGGAAGTGGTGTGGTGGTGGGTGAGATCCCAATCTTGCTGCAGACCATTCTGTCCAGGGGTGTCTCTGGGTGCATCTGCCCAGACCTCTATTCAGGTGCTGATTCGGATGATGAGACCTATGTGCCGTCGAAGGTAAGTGTTTCTGGCAGGGATTCTGTTCTGTCCAACCCACCTGCACCAGGGGTAGAACCCTCTATGGGGATGTCAGTGTTGGTAAGTCCGCCTTTGGCGGTTACGGATACAGGGTCACACTCCACAACATCTGATCCTGTTCCTGGGCCAGCAGATCAGAGGGGGAATGCAGTCCCGCAGCCTCAGGCAGTGCCGGCACAGCAAGGCGCAGATCGCCTTGCCCCAAACAGGTGTGGTGCCCATGGCCGCGGTGGCCGTACGCCACCAGGCAATACCGCATGGGAACAATCCATGTACGGTATGCCAACCCAACAGGCAGCATCAGTTGAGATGATGGCTCAAGCAATGGAGACAGTGGCCACTTCCATTGTCCCCCTGAAAGGCGGATGGAGCCACTACAGCAGGCGACAGACTCAATTTGCCAATCACACAGGGAGGACATGTTGGTGTCCAACAGGGACAGAGAGGCGGCACTGGAGACTCTACGCCAATCGATATCAATAGATTCCCAGGGCCACAGGGAAGCCCTGAGGGTAGAACTCCATCACCTCAGGGAGATTCTTGTTGACCTTGAGGCTTCCACTAACTTGAGGACAGAACAGCAGCTGGAGCGGCTCACACGTTCGCTCTCAGATGAGATGCAGGCAACTCGGGAGGAGACCCGGGCATCACGTCAGGTGGTGCATGGGGATCTCCGCACTATAATCCTCCAGAACGAGACCTTCCACACCCGCATGCTTGCTGCCATGGAGGACCATACCAGGGCTTTCCGTGGCTGCCTCCCATAGCACCACCACCTCCTGTGGCAGCAGCAGAGGGTGATGAGAGCGACAGCAGCAGTTCTCCCACATTGGCATAGCCGTGCAGGCCATGAGCCCATGGAGGTGTTTTTTTTTCCCAACATCCACACAGGTGGCTTTTGGTGCGCACCCTGTCCTCGGACCTCCTGGGTGGCCTACCCCCCATTTTTGATTTTTGATTTTTTTTTTTTTTACTGTGTGTTGCCTTTTGTGGCTCCGTGGGCATCCACTGTATTCCGGCTGGGCACATGCAGGCTTGTCCTGAGTTTGGGTTAGATGCTTGGGTTCGTGAGACACACCCCCCTCCTGCTTCCCGTTTCCATGGGCTTGCAAAGGGTGTGCCCAAGTGACAGTGACTTACACAGTGACGTTGGACTACCATGAGCTGTGTGGGTAGTCTGTAGTCAATACTGTGTATACATTCCTAGTGGATATTGTTGTTGTATTGTACATTGCATGGTTTATTGATATGTGCTTGTGCATCCATGTCTTCCTCCTAATTTGCAGGTTCATTCCTCATGTCTTCACAAGGCCGTCTACTTTGGAGATGGAATTCATGTTGTAAGCAGTGCACTTACACATGTGTGTGGCAGCAGCACTGTACAGTTGGAATTGGTCGATGTGCTGGCATAATCAGGATGTAAGACTACCACTACTTTAACTTAGCACTGTCATGTTTATGCTATGTTTGAGGTTGTGTAGCTGCATTGTATTGTTGGTAAGTATTTGGTCATGTGTGTTGTTAGTTCTACATTACTGGGAGCATATTGTGTGCTGGGGAGGGGTTGGGTGACATGGCACTGTTGTCATGTTGTATTTTGCAAGGGGGTAATGAATTTAGCAGCATAGTGTGTTTTTTGATGACACAGCATTGGTGGTGTTTGTGTAGGTAGGGATGCATACAATGTAACACTTCCAGGTGACCAATCTCAGGCTAGTATGGTTGTGACAGTTGACTGTCCCTTATGTCATCATCACAGATTGTCAGATGGTATGTGCCAGGGCTGTGTGCACTCCACAGGGGTGTTATTTTAGGTGAAGTAATTAGCCACCAGCTGCGTACGGGCTGCCTCACCCCCTGCCCTTTCCCCTCCCATGCGCAGTGGGCGTGCATGTGGTTAGGGATGTGGGGGCACCACCATGTCCACGGGCAGGCCCTGGCGTGTTGCAACGTTGTGCAGGACACATGCTGCCACTATGATCCTGCACACTACTGGGGGAGCGTATAACAGCTGCCCGCCAGAACGGTCAAGGGAGCGAAAGCGTGACTTGAGCACTCCGAATGTGCGCTCCACTATGCCCCGGGTTGCAATGTGGGCTGTGTTGTATCTTACCTCGGGTGGCATGGTGGCGTTCCGAATTGGCGTCATCATGTGGGTGCTCAGAGGGTAGGCACTGTCCCCTGGGGAGGTGGTGATGGGTATCATTAGCAGGGTTGTGACATTACTCAGTATCTGACATGCATGCATGTGCTGTGGCATTTATACTCACCGAGCAGCCATGTATCGCCATGCCGCCTTTTGACATTCTGTAAATAAAACTGTCGTGGGTGGACCCTGGATAGTTGGCATATACTGAGATGATGATTCCCTTGGCCTCACATACTACCTGGACGTTGATGGAATGCCAGTGCTTGCGGTTTCTATAGATGTGCTCTGATGCCCTGGGGGGATGAAGAGCCACATGGGTGCAATCAATGGCACCTAGGACTTTGAGGAATTGTGCCAACCGGTAGAAATCCTGTACGGCAGCCTGCCTTTCTGCAGGTGTTCTGGGCAGGTATATGTGCCTGCGGACTGATGGGCGTGCAGTCATGATGGCCAAGACCTGGTGTAGGCAGCGTGACTGTGTGGCCTGTGACACCCCCCCCCCACTATAGCACTTGTCCGCTGAAATGATCCAGTGGCCAAGAAGTGCCGTACATTGAGGACGTTCTCCAGGGTGCTGAATGCTTGGGAGCACAGGGTGGGTGATGTGAGGTCATCCTCCCACTCACTGACCAGGTCGAGTATTATGTGAGGTGGAAACCTGTACCTCCCATACACCTGGTCATTGGGCATCCCAAAAAGGCTGGTTCTGGGTGTGAAAATTCTCGGCCGGACTATCCACCTCCTCCTCCTGCGGTATCCCACGACCACTGCTGCTAGGAACGGTATATTCATCCTGGCGTCTGAGCTTGTTGGTTGTTTGCCCGCACTTTTATGCTGCACGGGTCCACGTACGCCTGCTTCCTGCTGGCGTACGTGTTTCTGGATTAGCGCATCTTTTCTGGCGCACACGTTAGCCCCGTTCGAATCCATGAATACGTGTTTTGAATGTGCGTGTGGGCGTTCCGCTCATTTGCCTCCTGTACTTCCCCCGTGATGCCCACATTTTCAAGCGTTGTTCCCCATTCCGCGTGTCACGCCCTCTGTTCCTCCTACTTTTGTTGTGTGCGCCGCGCTATGTGCGATTTCGCTGTGCACGTAGCGCACGCTGTTTGGAGACGTGTGTGCCACGCAGAATTTTGGCGCACATCCTGGGATTTACACGCGCATGGACTTCCATGAATCGCTGTGCGCGGGTTTCGCTGCGATTTTTGCACTGGCACTGCGAATTGCACGCTTTCGCACGCTTGCGCTGAAAATTTCAGCGCACATTAATTCCATGAATCGGCCTGTTAGTTTCAAAGTTAAGCAGTCTGAGATTCTCCGAGTCAAGCAGAGGGGCTGCAAGAGGTAAATGAGCAGTGAATATATTGCTGTCACAAGAATCAATATTTAGTATGCAATGTTTTGAGGCCACTGTGACAAGAGCCAGATGCACCAGGGACGGCACCTCAGCCTTTTAATCTTTTCAGTTCAAATTGGCCTCGAGCCTCAGGACGGCGCCCTAACAGCTGCCCCCATGCTGGAATTCGTATGACAAAGAAAAATATGTCCTAATTCAGTGCATTAAATGTGCGCTTTGCATAGGGTGACCAGATTTAAAAAATATATATATTAAAAAAAAGGACAGGGCAACTAACATAAAAGTCGGACTAACTTTCCACAGTGGATGTTCAGGCAATACACTTCAATAGTGGTTAGAGAAGGGGGTTTAAGTGTTACTGTGCAAATAAACACATATCATAATTAATTTATCACAAACTACTACTATCTTAAGAGTGTTCATTCCTGCTTGCCAGCAACAAAGACCTACTACCAAAAACCGGGACCACTGAGTTTTCCAATGGACAAATAATCTTGACAAAGCGGGACAGAGCACCCATTTCCGGGACGGTCCCCGCAAAACAAGAATGTCTGGTCCTCCTAGCTTTGCAGCACACATTTTACAGGCTGCCTTTGCTTATGCCACAAAACTACCAGCTCTCTGGCCTCTTGTGGTATGCAGCAGAGTTCGAATCACCTCGTTGCATTTTTACTAGGTTTTCGACCTTTTTAGCAACTTGCTGACAAAGACCTTAGTAGTTTTTCAGTGGACATGTAATGTTTCAGCTCTCTACTGGCGGTCTGGCGCCATATAATCTGTAGCTATTAACACCCTGATTGCACACCTGTATTTCTCCATTATCATTCATGCGCCACACAGGTGCTTTTCACAATTTTTCCCAGCTGTAGAGAACAGGGTCCCCAAACATCATTTTGAAATCCCCCACCACGTGACACATCTTCAGACGGCCCTGAGGGGCATGGACATTTCATGTACGTGCTGTGGACCTAGTGGGAAGACCCTAGAAATACGTAGGGCATACACACCTAAAGGTATGGAAAATGAGCTTATCAAATACAGAGTTAAAGACCAATCATTCAAAACGTGGTGGCAGAGATAATAATGTGAGTTCATAGGACAGGACATATCGGTGGCAGGCTCAAAGACCACTCCACAAATGAGAAAAGCACTTAGGATGAGCCAACTGCTATTGATTTTGATGTTATCTTTTTGACAGGCGGTTGTCAGCCTTGTCAGGATGTATACGTGTACATAGAGGAGATCTTAAAGCGTCAATGTCTGTCCAAGAGAGCAAAGGTTCTGACTTCACAATGTGACTTTGAAGCTAGGCATTGATCTGTTGACAGAAATGTGCGTGCACAGAGATTTTTTTTTTCTATTTGCATCTTTACAGGACTACACTTACTTCATTTAAAAGACGTCCCTCCAAAAAAGAGGCATCCAATGACTCGCTACTGCACAGCTGTGCTCTCTAAATAACGCATGATCGGAATTATGAAGGAGAAAGGGGTGTTATTGTGTCAATTTAAGCAGCTGGTTTACCCTGCATGAAAACCCTAAAGGCTACGACACTAGTATTGGATAAGCAGCAGCATCAGTTCACACAAATCTACATTTTGGTCACGAACTGAGACATTTACTTACCGTTGTAACTTGTCGTACAAAAGGAGAGACACTGTTGGTAAAACAGGCTTTTAAAACGACTATGCGCAGAACGTCTTGAGAGGCCGAGTTGGGGTTACCCTGATAGGCCCCAAACGGTTCACTCCACGTCTTCATTTTCCGGCCTGCCCAGACAACCCAGGGTGCTAATTTACGATTTCGGATGATGTCACCATGCAGTCGTGCACCTCTTATCAATGAGCCAGAATAACAGAAAACTAATTATTAACTGTGTGCTATCAATACGACACTTGGCGTGCCATGCTGTAGTACGAAAACACTTATGGAGATTATGGAGATCACAGAGGTCGGTTTTCCGTGTGCCCTTCGACCCTTCCGGATCAGTAATTGTCTAGGAGATTGACAATAACGCACACCATTTCTGTATACATCCTCTATGGCAAGTATAATGAGACGGTGCCTTGTTTTTTTTTTTCTTTTTATCTTTCATTATTTCCTTCTTCGTTTCTTTCTGTTGTTTCTTTCTGCCACAGTGTGGGGGGAGAGGGGGCGCATCCCGGTGTTCGCAGCAGCACTGGTCTGTTGCAGGTTATGGAGGCACCCAGTTCACCGGCTGGTCTGCTGCTCCCACTGCCCAGGACATGCTGTCAACTAAGCCTCAGAGGGATGATTGGTTCACTGCTCCAACCTCCCAGGTCACAGAGGTACCTAAGTCTCTGGCGAAGGCCTAGCCTCCTGCTCCCAGTGCCTAGGTCATGCAAGCACCTAGGTTTTCTGCAGGAGGCATGATCTGCAGCTCATGCTGGACTGGTCATGGAGGCACCACAGTCTCTATGTCATGCAGGCATCTTAGTCTCTACAGGAATAGTGGCTTGCTGCTCTGGCTGCACAGTTAACAGAAGCTCATAAATCTCTACAGTAGGACTTGTGTGCGTCTACCAATGGCCAGGTCACTGATGCACTTAAGTACCTGCATGAGGACTGGTTTGCTGTTCACACCGCCCAGGTCTCAGGAGAACCTGAGACTCTAGAGGATGACTGGACTTCTGCTCCCATTTCCCAAGACACCTGCTTCTATGCAAGAGGACTGCTCTGCTGCTGTGCTGCCCCGGTTACATAGGGACCTTAGACTGTGCAGCCGGAGTGGTCGGTTGCTCCTGCAGCCTGGTCACAGAGTAACTTAACTTTCTGAACCAGAAGTGGTCTGCTGCTCCTGCTTCCCAGACCATGGAGACACTTAAGTGTCGGTGGGATGAGTGCTCTGCTGGTCCTGATTTTCAGGTAACAGAGGCATTTAAGTCTTCACAAGAGGACTGGTCTGCTGCTTCCGCTTCCCAGGTCACAGAGTGTATAACACTAGCAATGGACACTTACTAAATTGTAGCCATGAAAAATCTTTCACCCAAGAAACTATAACCCAAAAAACATGGACCACTGTGAAATATTTCGAACTATTAACGTAGGGGGGTGTCTGTGAAAGCAAGCATGCCCATTTACAGCAGTGTATAGGAGTGTTTCTCTCTTTGCATTCTAAGCACTTTTGTGCAAGTGTATTGGCCTTCAAGACTCAAATTGCTACCAGTCAGAGGAAAAATCAGATTAGATAGGACTAACAAGAAAGCCTGTCAAGCGTAATTAGGAGTAAGGCCCTGAGTAGATTGTATAAGATTGGCCAGCAGGCAACCAATCAGCAATAAAATGGAGGGGATTAGCAGTCTTGACCATGAGGAAGGGTTTGCAATAATAAGCAGTAGGAAGGTTTGCTAGAATTAGACAAGGGATTACAATAATGAGAACAGACAGGGGATTAGCAATATCAACGTTATTCCATATGTAAGCACTGTTGGCCGGTGTTGAGGGCAGCACAGGTTTTTATAATCCGGCAAGCCCGATTTATGGGACCGAATAAATAGCAAGCACCCTTCGTTTGGGGCATCCGAGCCCTGATCCCTCGCTGAGATCCTCAATTCGCTTGGCCCTACCTAGGTTCAGTCTTTAATCAATGCTATAATCAACCCAATACATATTTATGCTTTCAATTGCAATGATTTACAAAGTCATGATCATGCAACTATTATTGTTCTGGATATTTAGGCCCCATTCCAACTGTTTGCTGACACCTAAACCAAGATACAAACGGATCACATCAAATCTATATAATTGTTCATGTTTGTCAGAAATTCTATGAAATATCTTGGTTTTGTCATTAAACTTTGATGAAATTCTTAACGGTGACTAAAATATGGGCTCTAGTTAATTAATTTAGCAAATGAAATATGTATCATGCATTGTTTTTGTGGGGTCCTGTGTAGTTCAAGGAGCGGTCGTGTTGTTACAAAATAACACCATGACCTCTTTGTTTACCTTATTTTTTAATGATTCTAGGAGGTTAAATTATGGATGGGAAAAAAACTCCCTCAAAATTAGGGGCGTTCACTGAGAATGCTCATTCTAACCCTCATTCAAAACCTTTGAAACTGTCCTGATCCCTGCACGGAAGTTAGAGATCAGGGAATTATTCTAGATTCATACATTTCCTTAAAAGCTTAGATCTCATCAGTGGTAAAAAGGTCTTTCTTTCATCTTCATAGACTGAACCATATTTTCAAATTCTTACCTTTTCCACATCAGGTGACAATTATTCATACCTTTATTTATTCTAGATTGGATTTTGGATATCCAACCTACCTCGGTAAACAACTTTTCAAACTACAGAGAATTCAGAATGCTGCAGCAAGGTTGCTGCTGAAATTCTAGAAATACAACCATATATGGCCTGGTCTGCTGTCCTTCCACTGGTTGCAAGTAAAAAAAGAACCTTTTTTCGGGTCATGTGTCTAGTCCAAAATTTAATTCATAGAACGCACTTTAACATTTTAACCAATTGATTACACAGTTACCCACCAAATCGCAAATTAAGGTCTTCAGCCTGTGTTTAGTTTATTATCCCCAAGTGTACCTGGTTACAAATGGGTGAAAGATAGTTTTCATATCAACCTGCACTTAATTGAAAATCCCTCTGTTTAGAGCTACACCAGGAACATCGGCTTTTGAATATTAGATAGAAACTGAAAACACTGGATTAAACCATTATGCTGTGTGTTTGAAATTGGTTTTCTTCCTTGGACAGCACAATTAAATCTAATTTTAATTGCATGTACTTCATGCAACACACCCACATATACACTTACATATATGTGAACGCCTCTGTGAATTCATTTGTACGTTTAAGGGGGTTCTTTTTAAATCCCATGTATCTGTATTGATGCCTTTGCATTGGGCACTGCACTCCTCTTATAACCTTGGTGAGTTGTAAAAAAAAATAAGAGGAGCATCCAAGCCCAGTGTGCACTATGTGATCAAGAATACAACTGTGCTATCAGAGGCATATTTGTCAAATATAAAGATTTGTAGTCATTCTTATGTTCCCAAAATGCCCTTTGATTTTATGCCAAGCAGTGGGTGACCTTCTATGGTGAAATGTGCCCCCTTCCCCTTTCTCCAACAGGAAATTTGAAAAGACAGCAATATACTGCTGGAGTGTTCAGCGTTGGGGTACTTAAATCAAAGAGCATATTCAAAGTTAGTCTCCAATTTAGATCAACACCATATAGATCCATTTGGAGTATGATCTATACTACATCCTCGGTGGTAATGAGTGGGGCTACAGAATATGTTTGGAAGGAGGAGCTCCTGAGACTAGAAAAATAGACAGTCTGATAGTGTACTCCTGACACACCGTTCCTTGACATTTATTTATGTCATAAGTGATTAAGCTGTATGAAATGTTTTTTTAATGGAAATTGTAGAGTTTATGAGCTATGACAACATTCTATTGGAGTTTCTCAATTAACTGACTTTTAATCAATTGTTTGTTGTAATTTAAATTGTGTGTTTTTTATACTGAAAAGGTTTAAGCTATAATGCACTTTAAATTTAAAAAAAGAAAAGACAGCAATATTAAGCAATGTATATGTTTACTCCAGGTTTTCATAATGTGCTTTGCTCAGTTTACAACGCAAGGATTCCCATAATGACTACAACATATACTGGAAGTGATTATGAGATATGAACATTTTAAACTTAAAAACAATATAAGTTTACATAGCTTCTTTAGCATAGAATACCAGTTTTCCTCTCAAAAGGCCCCTCTGTCATGGAAAGGGTTGCTCTCAGATTAAAAACAAAGATGTGTCTTTTCTTTGCATACCAAGTCAATGTTCAATGTTGTGTGCTGGCAGCAGATTGGGCGGTTGTGCTGCTGAACGTGCACATTTGCTACATTGTGCACAAGCACTAATACTTAGCTAGGCCTTTCAGAACCCCTGCAAAGACTTAGAGTCACATCACACCTACTTCCTCCCATCAAGACAGCATGCCTTCAGTGTTTGTTGACATTCCATCAGACACATGCAATACCATTATAAGTCTCCATACACCGAGCCACCACAGGATGCGTCCGTGGATGCTGCTTTCATTCTATTTTTAGCAAATCCAAAAGGTGGTGGCTGCAAGGTTTTGAATCAATCATAACCAATGGCATAGCTCCGGAAAACCATACAGACCATCATTCTTCAGCCTGCCAAGCCATTATAGATGGGGAAAGACCATATGCAAATCAGTCTTGGTCCCACCCTAAGGGGGCAGTCCAGCCCAAACTGCAAGGTCACATCCCTTCTGCTCTAAAGCACAAGCAACCCCATACATGCTTTTGCCTCATTGGCTGTCATGAGTGAAATGTAGCTTGGGTCTCTAGGCCCAGCAGGAAATTGTCTGAGAGTTAAGATTAATTCTAAACCTTATAGCCATTACTTCTTTTGCTTTTTGATTGTATTTTGGACCATAAAAAAATGCTTTCCCTGCCACCTCTCCTTTAAGAGCTCAGATCTTTCTGTAGTTGCGCAGCTGTCGGCAATGGCCGAGATAGCCATAGCAAATGGCGAAAACGCTACTGTTTTTATGGTGAAGTGCAGGGTGGAGAGGACTCTGTGAACGCGCTCCACTGGAACTACTTATACTCCGTATGGAACACGGAAAAGAGCTGGAGCTGTGATTACTGCTCAGAGTCGCTCTCTGCCTACACAATTCACGGAATTGCAGGGCAAAATAATTGTGCACTGGGAATTTTTAGACATAATTCAATGCAAGAACATTTTAATGGCAAAACCTGCCGTTGGGCCAATTCATGTTTGATCATTTATTTGACCTCATTTAGCATTCTAAGTTATGGAATTGCTGCCAAAGTTATTCGATTTCAAAATAAAGAATATTCTATCTCTGCCTCTGTCACTGCTCCTCCTAAAGCGTGGTCCTACTTATGTGTTGGCAGCCACTTTCAAATTGTATTGCAACTTTTATGTCGGGGGCCTCTCCCGGTTTTTGATTTTCAATATCTGATCATCCTAAATATGCAGCCATGGATCTCCCTCTTACCCACAATCCAGCAAGCCTCCTTCCAACACATTCCGCACCAGAAATGATGACTAATACACATTGAAGGTTCTCCATACAGCTAGAACCGCGATCCCCAATTCAGCAACTCCTTCGACACGACAACTTCAGGCGGATGGGCGTGTGGCGTCTGAGTGAAGCTCAGAGAGAGGGGAGAGAGAGAAAGCACTAGTTCGGGCATGATTTGCCAGATATTGGGCCTCATTACGACCCTGGCGGTAAGGGGTTAGCGCCAGCGTTAGCTGCGCCGACCCCTTACCGCCAATCACGAGTTCCCTTTCCGCCATGGCGGATTTTACACCTGCTTCTAGCGGGTGTAAAAAACCATGGCGGTAAGGGAACTTGATGTTAATTACGCCACCGTAATTTACGGTGGCGTAATTAACGCCTTCCCCACTCCCATTATGCCCTATGGGGCAAAAATGGGAATGGGGAAGGGTAAATGGGGATTGGGGACTTACCGCCCCGCCGACCTCGGAATGGGGCGGTAAGTCCGCCAACCACCATGGCGTAAACGTAGTTTACGCCATGGTGGTAAAGTCACGGCCCAGGCGGTAACTTACCGCCTGGGTCGTAATGAGGCCCATTGACAGTGTTTTGGAGAGTGCTTACACTCTGCTGCATGTTAAACAGCATGGGCAATTCTGAATTCATGTTTGGAGCAACAAACATTAGCTCTGTTCTGTGGGACATGGTTGGATGACAAAACTCTATCCTTCCGCATCAGGAAGTCGGGAGAGCGTGCTCTTCATTATGGTCTCAGGCAAAGATGAACGCAAGATGGCTTTTGCATTCATGATATCCATCTTTGTTCTTATTTTATTTAATTGAAGAAAAAAGAAACCAGATTACTTCCCATACAAGTAGTCATGAAGGAGGGTATATTATTAATGAGCTTTTGCTCTGTTCTGTGCTTTCCCTCCGCATAAGCTTTAAGAAGTAGCAAAGATCACAACGGCCAATTTATTTCTATTTTAAATGCATTTCACAGATGCGCTTTTGAGGTAGTAAAATCGAACATTTTACAGTGATAAATCAACTTCTCATGTGGCGCACAATGTGGGTGATTACATTTCTATTGTTGCAACTTATTTGTTGTTTTTTCTACTCTGTACTCTTTCGCGTCATCAGTGTTGGCCAGCCCCCAAGTGTGACAACATGTCTAGCGAATTGCTCTGTTAATTATATACATTACTATGACTAAATTGTGGATGTACAAACCTGTCATGGAATATGATGTTTTTAAGTATCCCTTTCTTAATGCATGTTTTGTCACTGTGCTGTTGGGGAGAGAGGCTTCTCCACTAAGGGCTCGATTCTGAGGTGTGTGCAAACATATGAACGTGTTCTTCCATGAAAGAGGAACACTTTCCTCACAAACACCATATTCTGATAAAGAGAAAATGTGTTGCAGGGAAATTAAAGCATGCGTTTTTTTTTTTTGTAAAATGTTCCTGATTTATGGCCTGACAACAGCCCTAGCAACCATTAGGAATGCAGGGCAGCCACATAGAGGGGATTCTCCTTCCTGCAGCACTGGTTTAGCACGTCAAAAAAGGAGTTCAAATATAGCACCTTGGAGGTTTTATGTTTTGTTGATTTATTCAGCACACCTCTACCAGCCAAGGGCAGTCGCCAGGTGCTCGCCGTTGAACTCTACACCACACTTTTCCCTTTGATATAACTTGCATTTCCTGGACTTCACCACCACTTTTCTAGTTTAATGAAAGTTTAAGAAACTTTCTTAAACTTGATTTTAGCAGCTTTTGCTGCTGGAAAGCACGAAATCTCCCCTCCAATACTTCCACCCACTTCAGAATGGTGGTGCTGGAAACTGGAGCGGAAAAATGTCATATTTCTGCACTCTTTTTATCATGAGCTCAGAATCGGGCCCTGAGTGTTAAAGTGACAGTGGAACTACTTGTATAAATACGTGGATGCAGTGGAGTAACTTTGCTGAACATGTTGGGGGGGACATGACAGCTGCAGAAAATGTGCCCCAGCCAAACGAATGGAGAGTGTAACACTGTGAGGAGCTGCAGCGACTTGTGAGTCTCTTTTCTGCTTCTACTAGTGGATTTGCATAAAGACTGCATTGCCGCGCGGAGCGCGGCGCGGAGTCCCGGCTGAGTCCCAGTTTGCCCAGAGTCTCTGTGTGTGTAACACTGTGAGGAGCTGCAGCGACTTGTGAGTCTCTTTTCTGCTTCTACTAGTGGATTTGCATAAAGACTGCATTGCCGCGCGGAGCGCGGAGTCCCGGCTGAGTCCCAGTTTGCCCAGTTCGCCCGAGTGCGTCCGAGGGCTGGGACCAACTCTACCTTCAAGGGCCGATAGCTGCAATGCAGAAGGCCCCTGCGTCGGGGGGGCCTCAGACACGTCATAAGACTTTGCTACAGCGTCGGATGCTTAATCCATGGACTCCCCTGACAAACAATGCAGTGGTCGGCCAGAAGACACAAGGTAAGCCGGCTACTTGCTTGAAGGCGGCCCCCTCAGCGCTTGCGAATCCTGCGGCAGCGCCAACCCAATTGATACAAACAACTGCACAGGTTCATCACGACGTCGCCCCCCTGGTTGATAGCTGTGCGGTCAATGTCATTGATACAGCGGTGTCTGCAACCACCATTCTGGACCATAATACGCTTAGCGCGTCTACACATAAGCCCTTGGTAAAACCACTATCTATGCTTTCACTTGATGACCTTGTGCCGATGCCACTCCCGCTGCCGAAATCGCCATCAACAGAGCACGTGCTATCAAAAGTGGCCCCAACCACGCACTCTCATCCTTTCAAAATGTTCTCGCCTTTTGATTTGACGGATGCGGAAATAATAAATGCGATTTCGGCCACACAGGAAAAGCTCAATGTTAATGAGAGCTCGCCGGTTCGAGTACATACTTCAACCATGCGACTAAAGACTACTGAACATGCTTCCCCTCCAATGCAGACGATCGTCATCTCCATGGGAGGTCGCTCCCTGACTGACTCCGTCCCTAGTGCCGCAAGCACTGGAGTCTTAAGTGTCCTCAGTGAACATCAGGAAAGTGGAACGGCCTCGCTGTAGCAATCTGGGGTAGCTCCAGAAAGTTCAGTGCCATGCTTAAAAAGCACAGAAGGTGTCGATCACTTCGAACTTAAGCTCAATGCACCTTTAATTTCACAAAAGTCAACTCTGACGACATGGGCCGATAGTGCCTTGAGCAAAGCCCCTGAAAGGCTAAAAATGTCCGATGAAGACTCGAATCCAACGCCTTCCAGCAACTCCTGCACTACCTCAACACGGTCCCCTAATGACAAGCCTGCTGGCGTAACCGCCCAGAACAAGATAGCTCACGATACTTCTCTGCTGCAGTTTTCGCTCAATGACCGTACGAAGTGCAGTGTCAGTCCGTCCTGCCCGTCGCAGAAAAAGCAGGTGCTTTTGTCTTCCTTGAGGTCAGCGCCGCTATTATCAAAATCACGACCGGAATGTTCTGGAGCACAGGACCAAGGGTCAGTTCGCCATTCTTTAGGAACGGTGATCTTATCTGAAGACAACAGCACCACAAAAAGGCACAACGCAACTGATATCCTGCTAAAAATGAATGCTCCATCCACAGCGCCAGCTACTCCGGCAAAAAGCACAACTTCTGTGAATGAGTTATCACTAAATCAAACTCCGGGCAAAGACATTTTGAAAACACCGACCTCGAAAATAAACCTGTCTGCAGGTGCAGCCTTTCAACTACACACTAATGTTCTCGCTGCATCATCTCAAGCGATGATTCCTTTCGTAAAGCTGTATGAGACCTTAAATGAGACTTTAAGAGATCAAGGCGCTCTCATTCTGAATCTCTCTACGAAATTGGATCAAATAGAGTCTTTTACCAAGCTCATCCAACTCGATGTTCAAGACGGGAAAGACACAAGTTCATTCTGGCAATCTCGTCTTAATGATCTAGTGACCCTGCAACAAGATCGCCATGACTTACAGCTAAAATGTCTCTTAGAGGTACTGTCCGAACTAGTACCTCTGTTAAAGTCCGGCTATAGTCCTAACCGGCCCAAATCTGATGTACAATGTGCCGCCCCATTACAAAATTCTGAGCAAGGGTCTAGGCCTACGATGCAGACTATCGAACAATTGGTCACAACTACAGACCTAACGGTTGGTGCAACACATAAACCGATGTGCTGCCACAGCGACAAACCATCATCTGCGGTCTGTGATGCTAACTCATCTGATTGCGTCCTTCTACATGTCTCTTCTGACATAGACATTCCAATAGGTGCCGCAATGGTACCCTCAGCTGATGTCACTCAGGCACATAAAGTAACAGCACAAGCTCCTTCCCAGGTTGGAGCGCCGTCCACATTTGGCATCTTTGTAGGTACGGCTAAATCTTTTGCACCGAACTGCACGGCCAAGTTGAAGGAGAAAGTGAAGTCCACCAAAACGACGTCTACAACCAAGAAAACAAAATTAGCAACTCATGCTGCAACAAAGAGTTTTATAAGAAACATGTCGACTCCACCAAAGCCGGGGCTGTTCAAGCGCCCAGCAAACGGAGCAAAGGTTCACCCCCCATCACAGCATACCGAACCTTCTATATCTCTGAACCACGGTGTCAAGCGTAGACGTCTAATATCGAGTGATAGCACGTCGGCCAGTATGGCGGCAGCTGACGTTCATGACTTGTGTGACATTTCTATATATTCCCATCGTAGCGACGAGGAGACATCGCAACATTATATGGAAAAACAGCAACTAGATTTCAATCTCCCCATGAAATCTGACAATAGAAAACTAAGCTCCCCGTCCTCAGAGTGGCAAGTAGTCCAAGGTCGCCGTGCCTCTACTATGAAAAAGGAAGTCATGCCTTCAAAGGGTATTTCTTCAAAACTGAATCCGAAATTCACATATAATCAACGTAGCAAACAGCGCTGCTCTCCACCGAGGTCACAAGAGCAGCTGCTGCACCGCACAAAGGACAACAGATGTAAGTTGAGATTGCAAAACATACTTAAGGATGACAATGACTTGAACCTCAACCGTGCAAACGTTTTGCGGTTATTTAAGCATATTCCACCCCTTCGACTGATTGAATCAGATGACATTAAAATAGTCGAGTATGTGACAGAAAGCGCCTCTGACACGGTGCTCCTTCATATTGATGCCGTTGGGGTACGCAACACCATTCTCAAGGCAGCTGAAGACTTTCTGTTATTCGGCTTTGACATTTCAGTTGAACCAGACGTGGACAGGAGAAGTTCAAATCCGGTGCAAACAACTTCTGGTTCAAAATCGAAAAAACAAACAACTGTGACATCAGTTCGTCACAGTATGTCTTCTGAAACACGTCAAGTAGACTCTCGTCGGTCCGAGAATCAGCTGGGGCGGCAGAGAAGTCGAAGCAGGATTAGCCATGTTTGAACTTAAAGGAACAAAGCTGCTCGATCCTATCATGGAACACTCGTGGCTATCAACATTTGTTCCGGGAATTTGACATCCCATTGGATGATGTGTTTGTAATTTGTTTGCAGGAGACCTGGTTAGTTGATGCGCCAATCAGAGATGGCTTCAATACTTTTATCAATCCTGCAATACAAAATACTCAGGGCCGACCCTCGGCAGGACTTTTAACAATGGTTCGAATCTCACGAGTATGGTCTACTCCTATCTGTCGTAATCCCAATCCCTACATTCAAGGCTTAATCATGCAAGCATGTTCAGACACTCCAAACACAATCGCAACTCTGTTGATTATAAATTGTTACTGGAATCCGGCCAAAATAAATGTCACAGAGTTTACCACAGCAATCAGCTGTCTAATGGAAGAGGCAGCCAGGCAACATAATAACTTAAGCATCATATGCTGTGGTGACCTCAACGGTTCGTGGTTTAATTACGATCTTCCCAATCAAGTATACAGCCAGATTCCATATGTCGACTTAGGCGAAAAAGAACAACGTTGGTCAGATATTATGGAGACGTTTGACTGCCTATTGCTGAACGGCAATGCGCGTGGTGATATTCCAGCTCAGGCCACTTGGCATCGTGAATCCATGCACAGTATAATTGATTACTTCTGGGTGTCCAGTAACTTGGGGCCAAAGATTCTGACACTGCATTCACTGACAACGACCAAGAGCGATCATTCGCTGTTGAAAGTGAAATGTCTTTTGGCGGTGTCTGATACTTTGTCCCCATACCAAGGAGCAGTCGAAGTAAATATGGGTGGAAATCGATTGAGACTGAGCACAAATGAGATCCGTGCGCTAACGGCTCATCTAAGTGATCTGAATGACGATGTGGAATACACTCCACTGCTACAGTATCATATCACCTCGATCAAAGAAAACGCTCAGCAACATAAGCCGCACACCCACCCTTTTAGTAAATTACTGGATGCTAATAAGAAAGCTCTAAGAAAAGATGTCCGCAAAATAAAAATGCAAAAAAATGCATCACCGAAGACAACGCAGGAGAAAGTGAAGGCCAGACGAGCTACCTACAGAAACTGGTTGAAATCCCACAAAGCGATTGTAGAACAGGACTCCGCCGAGATCATGATGAAACTGATGGTTACTAAAAACACACGTGACATCTGGAGAATATTAAATAAAGGCCCCTACAACGGCTCCAATTCCACGCAGAACACAATTTCAGGGGATACCTGGTGCAAACACTTTGGGTCAGTATTCAATAGCGTGCTGAAGGTTCCTAAATGGAAATCAGTGGATAGAATGGGTTCCTGGGATGTCCAGATGTCGCTGTCAGACATCATCGACGCTATTAAGGCCCTAAAAAACTCTCGTGCTGCTGGTCCGGATATGATAAGTAACGTCAGACTAAAAAAAAATCCAGAGATCTGGGCACCTTTCATTGAGTGTTTGTTCCACAAAATCGCAAAATCAAAGTGCCTGCCTAAATCATGGCTAACAGCAATTGTAATTCCAATTCATAAGAAAGGCTGTTGGGACGCACCCGAAAACTATCGTCCTATTGCCCTATTAGACACCATTGGAAAACTCTTTGGTTCCAATTTGAGATGTAAATTGGCGAGTTGGGCTAAAAAGGCGGGGATCATGGACATTCGGCAAACTGGATTTTCAAAGGGTACAGGTGTGGAAGTTAATCTTTCGATCCTGACAGCTTTGAAATATCATGCATTACAGAGTAAAACCAAACTGCATTTAGCCTTCATAGACATGAGGCAAGCTTTTGATGGAGTCAACCGGCAGATGCTATGGGCCAAACTAATGAAATGGAAATGTCCTATGGCCCTTCTAACCCCAATAATGGCACTCCATACGGAGACTTCTTTCAGGGTACGCCTCAACAAACATGGCATATTATCCGACAGCATACCAACGACAAGGGGTGTTAAGCAAGGCTGCCCATTGGCCGCGGATCTATTCAAATTATTTTTGGCAGATCTCCCACTCTTCTTGGAGCAAGCACACTGTTTTCCTCCACGACTAAACGGAACTCCAGTTCGGTATATTGCGTATGCTGACGATCTCGTGCTGATTGACAGAACACAAATCGGCCTTCAACGTCTGCTAAACCGTCTGCATGAATACATAGTTGCAAATGAATTGGCCATTAACCCAGACAAAACCAAAATTGTGTCGATTGGTTCATTAATGAGTAGAAGAGATCGTGCATTTAAATGGACGGTAGGTGGTCAAAAACTAACGTCTGTTAATTCGATTCGCTATCTAGGCATCGAATTTAACAGCTCAATCAGGGAAGTTCAATGGCTAAATATGCTGAAACTGAAAGCAGTAAGACTGGCACTGCAAGCAGCCCTGATTAATAAAAACTTTGGTAAATTTTCATTATCGCCGGTGATAACGTTCTACCGCCAAAAGGTTGTTCCTATTCTAACGTTTGGGGCAGAGGCGGGATGGAACATCAGTGAACAAAATTGGAATACTGTAGAGGGTCTTTTTTGGAGACGGGTCTTTAATCTCCCAAATTGCATTCCAATTACTGCAATACGCCACAAACTTTCGCTAAACTCTCTTTTCTCAAACGTAGTTTGGAAATCCATCTCACTTTGGCGTAAGATGAGAGAAGTGGGTGGTGCGCCAGCATACAGAATACTCACCGCCCCTGACGATTCGCAAAGTAGTATCTTGTTGGCACAATGGAGCTCAAGAGTGCAAGAGTGGATCGTAGCAGCGGACATCAATTATTTCGACCTGTTCTCACGCCCAAGAGTGGCAAAAAGTAAATTTGAAACCTGGGCATGGATTATAAATGTGGAAAGATACTCAATTCTTGATCTCTCCAATAAGATAGGTAATGTCCAGAAAAAATTAAATTGTCAACAACCCTACCTCCTACAGTGCCACAATCGCCAATATCGAGAGCAATTTCTTCGTTTCCGCTTAAATACGTTGAGTACGAAAGAAATTCTTTTCCAAAGAAGGCAGCCTGCTATAAACAACAATCTATGCCGTTTCTGCGAGGAATCGGTTGAAACACTGAAACACCTGACTATAAGATGCCCAGCAATTGCTAACTTACGCTCTGTCCACCTAGGCGCATATGCCCCGCTAAACGATGATATGAACTCCTGGTGGTGCCTGATAACCTCAGGCCAAAACATTAAACATGTCTGTGCGGTTGTAAATTTTATGAACGCTCTCCTGAGATGTCCCCCGTAAGCAAGTGGGGCGTTAAGTTGATGCTCAAAGAGTGTAATTGATTAATTGACATGTCGACTGTTTATTTGACTTTGTTTGTCCGTTCGCTTGATCATTAAGTGCCTTATATGTCACAAGGTTGCGCAGAAGATCCTTGTGGAAAGTATAATAGGACATATTGATGATGTTGTAACAATAATATGTATTGGAAGTTTACACGATTTGAAACAAAAGTCTTCTTTTCTTTTCTTACTTCCACCTTGGTGTTGGAGGGAGAAAGGAGAAGAAACTGTAGTTTTTCAATAAAAAAAAAAAAAAAAAAATGGAGACAAAATGGTGTGCCATGAAAGTTGAGGGGGATAATCACCCCTGTCCACCCTAAAATTATGCCCATGTGTGGATGACTTCCAATCTAATTTTAAATTAGACTAGTTTTTACCAAATAACTTTTGTTTTTTTCCTTACTCTTGTTTTATCATAAGCTCTTCCTCCAGTCAAAATCTCTTTCCATCTATTTTATGCGTACCTTTTTAAGCACCATTCTCTGACCTGCCTCCACTTCCTGAAACAAGAATTGGTATCAGAGTAGTAGAGAAAAAGCGCACTCAGCAGATCCATTATAATTGCAAAGTGAAAGGTTTCTGCCAATAAGTATGCATAGTTAATAGTCTTGTTGCCCTACCTCTCAGGATCAGAATGCCATTCTAATCTACAATGCTCCTAGGCCAGGAAGAATGGATAATCCTTCACTGAACCGCTGCTAGTACAAAGTGGTAAAGAAAGTGTCCTGGGGCCGAGGTCCCTATCGAAAGGAAATAGCACTGGGCATTTCCTTATCACAGGAGTCATTTGGTTCAAGGTCATGCGAATGTGCCAGCAGAGTTCCGGGACGACACAAGAGCAGCTTCACCATGGAGGTGAGGTAACAACAGTAGTAGTATAATTGTTTTCTTCCTGACTGCCTCCCTTTTTCATAACATAATAGGAGCAATGCTTTTGGGAGCAAGAATGTCTTGGGATATCTCCCAGGCATCTCATTGCTAACAAGTAGTCCTCTTAAAACAGAAAACACACCTGTAAAGTCATGAGCAGCATCCAATCAGTCATTGTGAACATAATTTCTGCACATCACAAGCCCCAGACCTACAAGTAGTCTGGCCTCTGGGTCAACTAGCAGGTATGCCTCAGGATTCCCAAAGCGACACTCCCACAGCATGGGTCTTTCAGGCAAATCACCCTCTAGCATAAAAGTATGCTTCCCTCCCCCTTGCTCCTAAATCCATGGGTTTGACAGGGAACTGAGCAGCGGAATAAACATAACTCACAGATCCCCAAGACCTATCATTGACAAGCTAGCTTTTCTAAACAACAAAGCACTGAAACCTGCATTCAAAACTGGAAAAATCAGACATTTCCAAAATCTCAAACTAATAATTGATATCCACCATAACCAGCTGCAGTGATCTCAAAACCTGGTCAAAGAAATTTGGCTCATGAGGTTTTATATACAAAATGTTCTAGAAAACTTAAATTAAACTGCCACATGATTAATAACCTGATTGTCAAGCGTGCCCCCACCACGTTTGTGAAAACAGTGATCACAGCAACTCCATGTTGTCATGGCAGTCATGACAAGGACATGCAGCCACGGCCACAACTTGGCTCTTTGGAAGATGTAGGCTTGCCTATGTCTTGGCTCCAGGATTACAAGTCACAGAAATCATAAATGGTACCAAGGTTAGGTCTGTGGCACTGAGCTATGCCTTTTCTCCTTTCCGTGTGAATGGGCATCATTGCAGGGTGCTCATGGCTAAATCCCAGTTCTCTCCAGCAGATCCAGAGACAAAGCAGTAGTTGAACCACAATCCGGATGTTGATCATCCTGGGCATTTTGAAATGGGCAAATTACACTGTTTCAACCGAGTCATCTTATCTGGCTCCAAGCTGGAGTCCAAGGGCTAAAGTTAAGCAACAATGCCTCAACCTAGGCATGAGGCTGCACGAAAAAAGAGTTTGGGTCCAAAGTTGCTTGGTTTATACGTCTTTAAAGGTCAGAATGGGAATCTACAACAACTTTTATGAAGTCTGTGATGGGGACAGAGAGTGAAACAAATTTACTGATGACATATACTATTGTATTTCTCAAAGCATAGTAATGAGGGCACTACAAAACAGGGAAGCACTCATCTGGCCCTTACTACACATGCCTGTTCAACAGACACCTGAAATGTGTCACAAGCAATATATAATTGTTAACTATGTACAACACACTAACCCTGGACAGAAGATATTGATAACCAAATAGGAGAATGAGTTCAAGGACACCAGGCCCAAGGGACCTGGTTCCAGTTCAGCGACCTCAGTCGGATGCACAACCTTAGCGATAAACAGCAAGTGCACAGGTAAACAAATGCAATGCAAACAATAAGTCCCACCATCCACTCAAGGAGTATCAAGCAAGAATTATAAGTGTTAGTCCACCAGTCAAGAAACACCAACAGTTAGGTCTGTTATCCCTGAAACCTACCGCATCAACTACGGGGAGCATACACAGGAAGATACCACTCTTAGATCAAAGGACGCCCTTCAAAGTAGTCAGGATGTCCCACCCCAAGCCCCCCCGCAACCATCAAATGCAGCTGTGTCAATAAAGTATAAGGTGGGTGCATGTACAAAATTCATAGGGAACGATCCATGGAGGAAAAGGGGTACAGGCAGCCTCAGAAAAATGGAAAATCATTCATAGTGACAGCTAAATGTGTCCCGCAAGTCAGTTTCTAACTCCAACATCTGTCCATCTTCCCAGTTGTACCACACACAACCTCTGTTAACCTCAAGTTACGAGGGTGAAACAAAAGTGTTACCTCATGTGTGCATGTGGTGTCTTAACTATGGTGATCAGGCGATCCAAGGTAATGGTATTCATCTTTTGCCCAGGGGCTGTGTTCTGGTCCAGTGTCACTTGTCCGGCCCGTTGGAGGAGTCACAATGCCAACCAGGACCGCAACAGGAAGTCCGACAGCATTAGCATATGGAGTCACCTGGGCAGGGCTTGTTCATCAGGTAAGTGCCCTTATCATAAAGCTTCCCGGCCATGGGCTGTATAGGGAGGTGGAGGGGAGGGTGAGCCCACTGACACAACATGCAATCTCAAAAAACATTAATCGCACAGTATGGCGATTACCATATTTGTGATGGAATCCTATAAGCAAAAAAAAATCTCAGTAGAAAAATAATGTGGAAAGTATCACACTATGTAAACACTGGCCATCAAAACCAGAATTGAGCCTATAATCATGCCCTTCTCACATCCATGCCGCCCTTTAGCCAAGTGCATGACTGTTGGGGGGTCCTGCATTAGTTTGATCCCATCTAGTAGGGAGAACTTTAGCTCGCAGTAAAGCGACTTTAATGTCGACGCCCTTGGCAATCCTCTTTGCCTCTCGAATGCCTTCCTCTTGGCTACAACATATTTGGGGTAATCTGGATAGATCTCGATCTGGTTCCCTTGTGACGACAGCGTCCCCTTTGCTTTGCCGTCAGGTGGATGGATTCATTGATTGAGGTCCCAGTAAAGGCAGCAATCATTTCTCTCGGTCTACTAATGCTCGTTTTTCCAGACCAGACAGATAAAATAAATGTAATTCCTGAATAGGTTATCACTTTCCCGAGTTTCCAACAAAACTGTCATTTAGGCTGCCCAGGAAGTGATTAGACTCAGAGACTTCCAGGAATCAAAGGTTATTAACTGTGCCCATGATGTCCAAGTCAGAATTTCTAATTAGTAGTTTGTTAATCTCTTCTATAATTTCATTGTATGCGGGTAGCTTCCACAGATCTTCCCATCTAAACTCCCTGACCTACTCTCTACTTCAGTCAAACCTCCCTGTATGGAGGCGATCTTACCTCATAGTTTGATGTGGCTAATCTTAATTTCACCAACATCAATCACAACTTGCTTCAAGAGGGTGTAGATGTTAGAGATGTTTTTTGGGGTATATGGTTACAAGGGGTGTTAGTCTTTATCTTGCTGTTCATTCCAATATAATGGTCATCAGTGAGTCATCAGTGAGTCAAAAAGATCAGCCATGGTGGTGTGCAGTAACTGCTTGCTCAAGCTGCTTTCTCATTGGTGGACTTTTCAACTACCCGATATATTTTGGTCTCGAGCTTACTATTATATACAGATGTATCATCAAGCAATATGTTTTTAGAGGTTCCCATTGACGCCCAAAGACGTTAAACTACTTAACGGCAGAAACCTGCTAATTAAGCACAAAAAGGGCCTGTAGCACTAGTAGGCACACCGCGGAAGAAGACCACCAGCAATTAGTTGGTAAGCATGTTTCCTTACACACATAACTGTTTTTGTATACAGCATGGCTGCATAATTAATAGGGAGCACATACAACTATGAAAGCGCATCAATTTAGTTCCTCTACTACATAGAAGATTTTATTTCATTGTCAATCTCTAGAATAGGATCAGTATAAAAATGTCCAAGATCAGAATGTACATCTAGAGACACAATAGATCAAGACTTCCTACAGACAATATGCTAATTAGCAACCAGATAGGTAATGTGACCGTTTGGAATTTCTAATGGTTATATGATGATGATTTACTTTAACAATGAATATTTGTTATGTGATCACAAATGTAAGAATTTCTCTAAACAATGAATATCTGTAATGTGACTACAAATGAACAAATTACAATTAGATTGTAATTCTATGTAGTTTACACAGTGTAGTAAATTTACATGAATTGTTTTGGAGATACCTACTGTATATTTAAATGTCTTTTTCTCTATAGAAATTGAATGAAAATGAAATTATGCCCCTGATGAAGAGTGATATATACTCGAAACGCATTGGGTCAGTTGCAACAAACAAAGAAATATATTGTTTTTAAACAATTCATAGGTTGTCAATTTGTATATGTGCTATATTTAAAATTGCCCTCACTATATGAGGTAACAAAACAAATGATTAAGTTCCTACATTGTTCTATGAATATATGTTGGTCTAGGCAGTTCTCTCCATTGACACTGGGGTTTCAGACTCTAGACTGGACTACACAAACACTACTTTAGGCTTAGGCCATCTACAAAGTGTGCAGGGGACGCAGGTTTCCTAATTAGGAAATCTTTTTTTGTTTGTATTCCCCCAGCCTAGATACCAATACTTCTCACCTGCACCTAAAAAACTCTTAATCGTGCAGTGAATTTACCACAAAAATTTGAAACCTGCATCTAAATTAATTTCACCAGTGAATAGGTGTGCTTGCTGTTTTATTCTTCTCCATGCAGTGGATGGGAAGCAGAGTAACTCCTACACCAAATAATCGACCCAACTCAGGAAGATGGCAAATCCTTTTCTGTTTTAATATCAATTGTCTAAAACAGGCAGTTACAATGGACATCAACAGACGTCGCACAAGCTCTCGGTGCTTCATACAAAAAATTACATTTATATAGAAAAAAAATCATCATACGTGAATTCATACTACGTGGCAAATAAGAGAAACCTATGAGGGGTTGTGATACTCTCAAGAGGAACATCTAAGTATACTTTCTATAAAGGGTTTGGGTTGTGATTGGATCCCTACTGTCAGGTGGACAACTCATGCCCACCCCTAGTGCACGTCATCTTCAACATTTATTAAGAACGCAATATATCATTGGTTTTCAAACTATAAGGCCCTTCGTTTTACAGCCCTCTACAATTGGTTGGCATGCTCGTGCCCTTCTGGAACATAAGGCTCCCTAGCAGAACGTAAGCTCATACTCCAGGTCCTAGGAGGTGGACTTGACCTCCCCAACCAATTAGCCCAACATCTCTCATCATCCATGCCTTCTGCCATGAAGATTGTCTTTGAACTTGGCCTTGCAAAGTATAAATATCTCTGAGAATATAAGGGAGTGTGGGCACGCACTATCCCTGATCTGGTCTTTCAAGCCTGAACTCTTTTTCCATCCTTGGCCATGTGATAGGAGACCATGATTTGGTCCATATTTCAGCATTTAATTGTCTTGAATGACTAAAACTTGGCATGCATGATGTTATTTTTTCGCCCCTTAACAAGGGATGATTTAGCATCTCACAGTTACTGCCTTCAAGAATGGATAACCAGTCTTGGTTGCTTCAGCCTTGACAGCAGGCGAGACAGCCCTTCCAGACTCATCCACAATCTTGGCTAATTCTTTGCTGCGACACAGCTCTCAGCTCTTCTCTTCTTTGGTTTGAGCTTTCTACATATGTGACCCCAATGTCCAATTTCTATATAAGGGTGGCACCGCCTTCCGTCTATGCACTACTTATAGCCAGTTTCTAAGATGACTTAATCTACTTGCGTTGGAGCATCTGAACATTTATTGAACGACTTGTATTTTCTGCAGTGCTCTTCACATGTGCAATCTTCTTTTTGCATTTGAAAAATTACTTGATTCTTTACTTTGTCATCAGTTTCTATAAGGGCCATACATTCTTTTCTTCAGCCAGTCTTATCAGTGCATCACGCCACTCTCTTGTGATGTCACCAACTTCTCTTTCTCTCATTTTCATATTCCTTCGGGGAGCTCCTCCATTAAATTGTCATCTCTTCAGGGATACATGTGATAAGGTCTTCTCAGTGGATAACTTTTCTCAAATATTTGCTGTTGTCATAGTCGCAACTGCTGGCATCAAGCATGGCACTGCTTGCAGGTCATGTAGCTGCACTGTCCATTCGGATTGCAGTAGACCCACCATCCTACGTACTTTTTGTGATTTTTCATCCTACGTACTTCTTGTGAACTTTGTCCCCGCAGATGCTACGATGCTGGCCTCTATGTATTTTCTGACATCTTCATCTGTCAACTCCTTGGGTCACAACCCTGACTCGACATCGATCATGATCTTCATTCCTACTCCCTTCTTTGCCGTATTCTTACACTATGTAATTATTATCCTAATCACACAGAATCCAAACATCAACATCACTAACATAGCTCCAATAAACCTGAAGATGTTCACCATCCACTGTGGAACCCATGAGAATATGGACGCAAAACAACTATAATCTGTGACGTCTTCAGTCTCATCATCTATCTTGTTGTGCAGGTTCGTCAGTAGAGTTATGGCCTCTGTCAAGGTCCCATTTATGTCATCATGGGAAGGTATGAATGTGCACCACGATGGCCCAATTTTGGTGCAAACTCCTCCTTCCATCACAGTGATCAAGTCAAGAACATATCTGTCCTTCATAGTCATCAATCGGATGGCCCTCAATTCTTCCTTGATAGCATTGAATCCCTTTATGGTGGTGTTGACTGTCTGCAGAATTTCCCATCTGGTAATGTGCAACCATTTAGCATTGGCCATCGTCTGGATCCCAGGCATGAAGATAGTCATGAAAATCGAAGCAGTCTCGCTGAACAGCCTATGCTCATATGGAATAGCCTCATATGCTTCTATTGATTTAGCTGAGAAGCAGTTCTCCCTTCTGGTTCAATTGAGAAATGGAAGCAAATTTCTCCTTCTCAAATGACCATCTACTTTCGGAAATTCTTCAATGTTCAGGTCACTCTGTGGAATCACCAATGCTGGAACATGAATAAGCAATAGGGAACACGTCCCTCCACAATCCTTGGGCAGATTCACGTAGGCCCTAGGCCCACAAGCCCAATATCGGTCCACCAGGACAGCTGTCACTGCTCCCATTCTGGTAACGTCAACTGTAGTCTTGCAGCCTATGTTATCTCCTACATGTTTTCTTCCTTCTCTTCGAAAGCACAATGTCGCAATCGCCAATGGAACCACAATCATTGGACTTGATTCATCTTCAACCCACGTCAGCAGCTTGGCATGTTTGGCCCATGACTTCAAACACCCATTGTTCACTCTCTGCACCTCTTGTACATATTCTGGCTTCAGTCGATGAGCAGCACAGGACATCACTCCTTCTTCCCATCCCTTCTGGGACTTCACTCATCCATAGACTAAGATTTGAGTTTGTTCCAAACATCCAAGCGATCCAGCTACTTCCGTTATGTCAGCGCACTCCATTCTCTTCATGTCTCTCATTGCTACCTCTTCCTGTCCGTCTGCAGGATACACAAGCATCTTACCTTCCCATCTGGGTAGCATCTCCCTTTGTGAAGTCTTGATATAATCATCCTGAAAAGGAAATACCATTTTGCTTTCCATTGCAAAGTGCCCCAAATTGCCTGGCATTGTCCTCTGGTCATGCATGCTGCAAGGTGAATGAGACATCTGGCATCATGTTCTGCAACCTCTGTTGAAATGAAAGTTCACACTCTATTCATGGCCTAGGGTGTGAGAGCACAGACATAGTAACTCTCCTTAGATTTTCTCTCTCCCATCTTTCTCATGTGCTGATACCACGTTATTACCCAGGTGTGCTTCATTGTCTAAATAAGTATTCATCCCTTCACTATCTTCCTCTGCAGTTCTTCTATATCTCCCATATGTAAGGTGTGCATACTGCCCACAGAGTGAATGAAAAGCAGTTTGATTTCATAGTAGGAATAACCAAAGGGACATCTGCTTTATCAGGACCAATGTGATAGAGAGTGTCAAACAAGAGAAACAGAAAGACATAAAAAGTAATTGTGCAGGCGCATACTATGCACAATACCATGGACATCCATCTCTCTCGCCATTCTGGGACTGGCCAGGCTTGTTCACTCCCTAAAATTGTGCTAGCTTCAACATTCCTCATTTTTAATACAATCATTTGAGGAAAATATTGTTTTGTTCCTTCAATTGCAATATCTGATCTTTTATTGCCAAGTAGCCTTGCAATCACAGGGCCATTTTTAGGATGCTGTATAAAAGTGGGAATATCAATGTCTCTTCTGACAAGAGCAGAATAAGCTTGAGGGATAAATACAAAAAAAGCAAACACAGGCCTATGCACATCCATTTTGGTGAGCACCATAGGGTCAACCAAACAGATAATCAGTGAGAAATTAATCTGGATATTGCTCTTGTTTTCAATCTTCAAACTCCACATCACATTCCGCCATATTTGTGATACATCAATATTTTCTAAAGTTCATTTTAATAAGATTCCTGTGACATTCAGCCTGGGGTTGCACTCGAGCTAAAATATCTATAAAGAGTGTCCGTTTGAGTCACAGTTCAAATGCAAAATCTGCATCAGCAGCTGGTTGCCTTCTCATCCTTCTTCTTCATCATCGATCGAGTCTGCACACGCTGAAATTCTTCTTTTTGTCTTGCTTCTGGATTGGGACCAACGGGATAGAAAGTTTCACCTTTGTAGTCTTTTACGTCGTTCAAATGAAGCCAAGGTCGCCTGCCTTGGACTTTCACTGCTGAGGGGGTTATATCTTCAACACAAAAGGGGCCATTAAACCAGGGCTCATGCCACTTTTGCGTGAAATTGCTTACAATGACATATTCATCAACAAATAACTTAGGTGGCGATAATGGTTCACAAGATCCGGTTGCTGAATGGTCTTCATCTTTGTACTGAGACCGACCCCCCTGGTGCTTGACTTGATCTGAAATGAGAGAGATGCTAAAGGTAATACATGTCAAATATTCATGTAACTCATCACCTAACATTTTGGCTACACTCTAGACAGAGGCGTGAAAGGCGTTCTCAGCCACCCACCCAGACACTAGTTCATGAGGGGCGAGGTGGTGGTCTGAATCATGCTGATTCCAAAGAGCATATAAAGCTAAGGGCAGGCAGCACAGCCATCACTTCTTCAATGTAAATTTGATCTTGGCGATCCTTTCTTTAAGGTGGCCGCTGAGTCTCTCACATATCCCGTTCACTTGTGGGTGATAAGCAGAAGAAAACTTGTGCTTAATATTCATTAATATCTGTTCAAATGTCTCAGCACTTCACACACACCCCATCTCGGGAATACTTCAAGTACTAAAAACTTTGCTGCGCAAGTGGCATCAGGGTGCATAAATGGGGCTGCCTCGATCCACCTAGAGAGGGGACACACCACCACTAAAACATACCTATATCCATTACATACTTGCAGCATATCGACATAGTCAATATGTAAATGCTGAAATTGACCATTCGGTTGAGGTATTACTCCTCTAATTGTTCTCAGTGTTTGCCCAGCAGTAAACTTTGACACATGATGCAGTTCATTATAAAAAGAGCAATGTGTTCCAACAAATTCCAACAAATTCGGACTGAACCAGTCTTCCGCAATAGTGGCAGCAAGACTTTCCCTAGTTACATGCGCGGATAATGCAACTGCTCAAGTGCTACCTTCAATAATACTACTGGCATCACCAGTTTCCCAGGGCTATTTTGTTGAAATAATGCTATTGTGGGGGATAAAGAACACCCCCTTTGCTTCCATAATTCCTGCTCATCCTGAGCTGCACTTCCTTGAATCTCCACTAGCTGAGTCATTGATTATTTGTGAAACCTTCTTGTATTTTCACAGCTATGACTACCTTCTCTTTTATCCTTGAAGTATCGAAACTCGAAGTATCCGGAGAATATGTAACCCTTTTGGCCTCTACATCTGTGGCTTTGTCCCCACAAGAGATACACAGGCTAATTCATAGAATCCAGCGCACAAGTAGCGCACGCGGCTGGCGCACAGCGTGCGCCTGCGATAGTCTGCGCCAGGCACGTGCGCTAAAACAGATTTCCACGCACAGCGTATTCATGGATTTCAAGCTCCCAAACCAGCCGTGGCGCAGAGAATCGCAGCGAGCCTGCAGCAGCGCCAGTAACGCCCCCAAGAACGCCCTCGCGCAAGGAAAAGCCATCAAAATCGCTAAATCATCGCTAAGGGCTGCGCTAACCCTGGACCACTTCACAGGGCAGGCAAACAAGGAAAGCAAAGCGGGCAATCTTCAAATCATGAGTACGCGGGAAGTACTACACGCGACTAGGCAGGGAACGTGAATTACAGGGGTACGCGGGAATCACCACACGCGAACAGCCAGGGTGCGTGTATTACAGGGGTACGCGTGAAGTAGAACACGCGATAGGCCAGGGAACGTGTATTACAGGGGTACGCGGGAATCACCACACGCGAACAGCCAGGGTACGTGTATTACAGGGGTACGCGTGAAGTAGAACACGCGATAGGCCAGGGAACGTGTATTACAGGGGTACGCGGGAATCATCACACGCGAACAGCCAGGGTGCGTGTATTACAGGGGTAGCGGGAAGTCCAATACGCGATTGGCCAGGGTACGTGTATTACAGGGGTACGCGTGAAGTAGAACACGCGATAGGCCAGGGAACGTGTATTACAGGGGTACGCGGGAATTATCACACGCGAACAGCCAGGGTGCGTGTATCACAGGGGTAGCGGGAAGTCCAACACGCGATTGGCCAGGGTACGTGTATGACAGGGGTACGCGTGAAGTAGATCCCCAACCCATTGCCGGTCACCACTTTAACTTGAATTTTGTTTCCGCTGACACACTCTCTGTTCACTACATTTGTTACTTCCTCTTTGTCAGCGAAGTAGAGGTTTACCCATCTTTTGTTTTGCTTGATCAGTGCAGTCTGTTGATTGCATGGGTTTATTTAATTAATTAATTTTTTCGGTCAAATTAATTTTTTTGGGCCTTTTACAGGTTCAATGTTTATTTAGCAGGGAGACCGTCTACAGCAGCCCTTCCCCTATGGTAATACTCTACAATTCATTATCTTTCCAGGATTAATTGCTGTTTTTTTTCTTTTTTTAGACTGTTATAATGGCTGCTTCGGACACTTTTTCATTCAGCGAGGAACAACTTGCTGAAGCGATTCGGGTGCCTTCCTTTTTTGATTCATTAATCCAGACAGTGGGCGAGGAATCAAGTGGAGGCATCACTAGTGAGAGTATACTCAAACTTAGGAAAAAGAAGTTTAGAACGGAAATGCATGGTCACCTACTTACCGAATATTTAAAGAAAAACATCATCCCTCAGGGACTATTGGTAAGGAATGAACCATGCCTGTTCATTGACGACTTAGAGTACAAAACCGCTTTTTCAGGCATAGGTACCAAATGCAGTGACGTATGGCACCCCTTTTTCTAATTAGGAACTACCATTGCCTTGTCCACATATTTTTGGGGTTTTCTCTATATTGTTAAATGCGGCCATAGCCTCTGACCACCAGCCGGGTGACCCCCTTCAGCCGACTTGAGGTTCAGACAGCTTGGCAACATGAAGTTAATACTGACTGAATTTTCAGTCTGGTTTTATATTGGCACTTTGTTTCACTATGCACTTTATTCTACAACAATCTGCTGCTATTTAGAGATGAGCTCGTAACAAAATTTCAAATTTAATATGTATGTTTTAACAAATGGAATTTAAATAAAATATTCATGTTTTTCAATTATTGTTTGGTCTATATGGTCTGATCTGTGATTCCGAATTTCGGGGGCCCCCTCTCTCCCCAACCCATTGCCGGTCACCACTTTAACTTGAATTTTGTTTCCGCTGACACACTCTCTGTTCACTACATTTGTTACTTCCTCTTTGTCAGCGAAGTAGAGGTTTACCCATCTTTTGTTTTGCTTGATCAGTGCAGTCTGTTGATTGCATGGGTTTATTTAATTAATTAATTTTTTCGGTCAAATTAATTTTTTTGGGCCTTTTACAGGTTCAATGTTTATTTAGCAGGGAGACCGTCTACAGCAGCCCTTCCCCTATGGTAATACTCTACAATTCATTATCTTTCCAGGATTAATTGCTGTTTTTTTTCTTTTTTTAGACTGTTATAATGGCTGCTTCGGACACTTTTTCATTCAGCGAGGAACAACTTGCTGAAGCGATTCGGGTGCCTTCCTTTTTTGATTCATTAATCCAGACAGTGGGCGAGGAATCAAGTGGAGGCATCACTAGTGAGAGTATACTCAAACTTAGGAAAAAGAAGTTTAGAACGGAAATGCATGGTCACCTACTTACCGAATATTTAAAGAAAAACATCATCCCTCAGGGACTATTGGTAAGGAATGAACCATGCCTGTTCATTGACGACTTAGAGTACAAAACCGCTTTTTCAGGCATAGGTACCAAATGCAGTGACGTATGGCACCCCTTTTTCTAATTAGGAACTACCATTGCCTTGTCCACATATTTTTGGGGTTTTCTCTATATTGTTAAATGCGGCCATAGCCCATGACCACCAGCCGGGTGACCCCCTTCAGCCGACTTGAGGTTCAGACAGCTTGGCAACATGAAGTTAATACTGACTGAATTTTCAGTCTGGTTTTATATTGGCACTTTGTTTCACTATGCACTTTATTCTACAACAATCTGCTGCTATTTAGAGATGAGCTCGTAACAAAATTTCAAATTTAATATGTATGTTTTAACAAATGGAATTTAAATAAAATATTCATGTTTTTCAATTATTGTTTGGTCTATATGGTCTGATCTGTGATTCCGAATTTCGGGGGCCCCCTCTCTCCCCAACCCATTGCCGGTCACCACTTTAACTTGAATTTTGTTTCCGCTGACACATTCTCTGTTCACTACATTTGTTACTTCCTCTTTGTCAGCGAAGTAGAGGTTTACCCATCTTTTGTTTTGCTTGATCAGTGCAGTCTGTTGATTGCATGGGTTTATTTAATTAATTAATTTTTTCGGTCAAATTAATTTTTTTGGGCCTTTTACAGGTTCAATGTTTATTTAGCAGGGAGACCGTCTACAGCAGCCCTTCCCCTATGGTAATACTCTACAATTCATTATCTTTCCAGGATTAATTGCTGTTTTTTTTCTTTTTTTAGACTGTTATAATGGCTGCTTCGGACACTTTTTCATTCAGCGAGGAACAACTTGCTGAAGCGATTCGGGTGCCTTCCTTTTTTGATTCATTAATCCAGACAGTGGGCGAGGAATCAAGTGGAGGCATCACTAGTGAGAGTATACTCAAACTTAGGAAAAAGAAGTTTAGAACGGAAATGCATGGTCACCTACTTACCGAATATTTAAAGAAAAACATCATCCCTCAGGGACTATTGGTAAGGAATGAACCATGCCTGTTCATTGACGACTTAGAGTACAAAACCGCTTTTTCAGGCATAGGTACCAAATGCAGTGACGTATGGCACCCCTTTTTCTAATTAGGAACTACCATTGCCTTGTCCACATATTTTTGGGGTTTTCTCTATATTGTTAAATGCGGCCATAGCCTCTGACCACCAGCCGGGTGACCCCCTTCAGCCGACTTGAGGTTCAGACAGCTTGGCAACATGAAGTTAATACTGACTGAATTTTCAGTCTGGTTTTATATTGGCACTTTGTTTCACTATGCACTTTATTCTACAACAATCTGCTGCTATTTAGAGATGAGCTCGTAACAAAATTTCAAATTTAATATGTATGTTTTAACAAATGGAATTTAAATAAAATATTCATGTTTTTCAATTATTGTTTGGTCTATATGGTCTGATCTGTGATTCTGAATTTCGGGGGCCCCCTCTCTCCCCAACCCATTGCCGGTCACCACTTTAACTTGAATTTTGTTTCCGCTGACACACTCTCTGTTCACTACATTTGTTACTTCCTCTTTGTCAGCGAAGTAGAGGTTTACCCATCTTTTGTTTTGCTTGATCAGTGCAGTCTGTTGATTGCATGGGTTTATTTAATTAATTAATTTTTTCGGTCAAATTAATTTTTTTTGGGCCTTTTACAGGTTCAATGTTTATTTAGCAGGGAGACCGTCTACAGCAGCCCTTCCCCTATGGTAATACTCTACAATTCATTATCTTTCCAGGATTAATTGCTGTTTTTTTTCTTTTTTTAGACTGTTATAATGGCTGCTTCGGACACTTTTTCATTCAGCGAGGAACAACTTGCTGAAGCGATTCGGGTGCCTTCCTTTTTTGATTCATTAATCCAGACAGTGGGCGAGGAATCAAGTGGAGGCATCACTAGTGAGAGTATACTCAAACTTAGGAAAAAGAAGTTTAGAACGGAAATGCATGGTCACCTACTTACCGAATATTTAAAGAAAAACATCATCCCTCAGGGACTATTGGTAAGGAATGAACCATGCCTGTTCATTGACGACTTAGAGTACAAAACCGCTTTTTCAGGCATAGGTACCAAATGCAGTGACGTATGGCACCCCTTTTTCTAATTAGGAACTACCATTGCCTTGTCCACATATTTTTGGGGTTTTCTCTATATTGTTAAATGCGGCCATAGCCTCTGACCACCAGCCGGGTGACCCCCTTCAGCCGACTTGAGGTTCAGACAGCTTGGCAACATGAAGTTAATACTGACTGAATTTTCAGTCTGGTTTTATATTGGCACTTTGTTTCACTATGCACTTTATTCTACAACAATCTGCTGCTATTTAGAGATGAGCTCGTAACAAAATTTCAAATTTAATATGTATGTTTTAACAAATGGAATTTAAATAAAATATTCATGTTTTTCAATTATTGTTTGGTCTATATGGTCTGATCTGTGATTCCGAATTTCGGGGGCCCCCTCTCTCCCCAACCCATTGCCGGTCACCACTTTAACTTGAATTTTGTTTCCGCTGACACACTCTCTGTTCACTGTAGAACACGCGATAGGCCAGGGAACGTGTATGACAGGGGTACGCGGGAATTATCACACGCGAACAGCCAGGGTGCGTGTATTACAGGGGTAGCGGGAAGTTCAACACGCGATTGGCCAGGGAACGTGTATTACAGGGGGACGCGTGAAGTAGAACACGCGATAGGCCAGGGAACGTGTATCACAGGGGTACGCGGGAATCATCACACGCGAATAGGCTGGGTGGGCCCTCACAGGTGTACCCTGTACACCCTCCACGGCCCCTGCAGGCAGCCCACAAAACAGTGGACTACCCTGCACACCTGATCATGTCCCCCTGCACCCCCATCCACCAGGGGCACCCTCCACCAGGCCCCCACCCATGTCTCCCACCACCCCCACCCCCCAGCAGTGCAGGGGCACCTGCCATCAGGCCCCCACCCATGTCTCCCACCACCCCCAGCCCCCATCCACCAGGGGCACCCTCCACCAGGCCCCCACCCATGTCTCCCACCACCCCCACCCACCAGCACTGTGGGGCACGTGGCCAGCAGGCAGTCAGGCAGCAGCAGATGGCAGGTGGGAGCGTGCTCAGGGCTCTGGGGGACTTTAATTTGGCCTCCTGGCCAGGAGCGTGGACTTTCGTGTTTGAACGCGTGGACAGCCTGATAGGGAGTGATTTTGCACGTGAAAACCCCACACTCAGCGAATCGCGTTAAAAGCCGTCCCCAGCATATGTGCGTCAATAGTTACCTGCACGTGCAGTGTCAAAGCGTGTGATTGGTGAAAAAGGATCTACACGCAGGAGTGACAAAGCGTGTGATTGGTGAAAAGTGAGCTACACGCAGGAGTGTCAAAGCGTGTGATTGGTGAAAACGGATCCACACGCAGGAGTGACAAAGCGTGTGATTGGTGAAAAGTGAGCTACACGCAGGAGTGTCAAAGCGTGTGATTGGTGAAAAAGGATCCACACGCAGAAGTGACAAAGCGTGTGATTGGTGAACATGGGCCAAGCACGTACACGCCGTAAGTGACGCTGTACGTGTGGGCCTGTATAAAAGGTAGTGTTGAACACCATTTCCTTGTACGTGCTTTTCGTGGAGAGCGAGTGGGTGAATTCTGTACTTCTTGTCGTTTCACACGCGATTGACTTCACGGCGTTTCCAGTTCGTACTCCCTGTTACCTCTGACAGCTTTTTCTCTTTTTCCTCTAGTACTGGTTTACCTGAGCCTGTTCCCTCAAACAGTGTCCCCTTCTACTGTTGTCCTGTCTCCTCAGACAGCGTACACATCTTCTTTTGGCGGGGGTGTTGCCAACCAAACGCGCTCATTTTTCACGCTCTTTTACCTGGCAGACGGTGAGTCACGCACGTATCTAACTTCTGTGCTTGCCCCGTGTGTAGCCTACCCCTTCAGAGGTCATTCTAGGCTGCGTGTGACACGCATACGTTCATTGTGTTACTGGATGCCACAGTGTAGTGCAGGGTTTTCCATCAGCACACGTGGTCTAGGAGGGGTATTGTGCACGTTCCTTAACTTTTTTGGGGTGCCTGTGCGTTGCGTGACCCGTCATCTTTCCCCAGGGGTGTCATATAGCCTTGCCACTGCACTAGGGTACGAATACCATCTGGTACCCAACCCCTTTGACACCCAATTGCCCAGGACAATTGTGCACACCGACTCCCATACGCACAATACCATCAGTGCCATGGTTGGGAGGCGTGCAAGCCGTAAGGGTGGCAAAGGTGGCCGAGCCACATGTGGTGGCCGTGGAGGATCCACTAGGGGACGTGGTTGTGACTTGCAGGGTGCCCCTGTCCCCCCCAGTCTGGAGGACCAGTCAGGGACACCCATGCCCCCCCCCCCAGTTGAGAGTCATGTGGCTGATACCAACCCTGATCAGCCCTTGTCGGACCAGGCCATTGTGGCACCAGACCTGTCCGAGGGTGATCCCATCGCTGACACCCAGGTCAGCAGGTCCACTGCACGTGCACCGGTGCACATTGGTGTCATCAGGGCACGCGCATCTATGCCAGATAGGTCATCTGCTGGCCCCCGTAGCCAGGGTGTGGCTCCATCCACCCCACCTCTCATACACCCTGCCAAGACTGTGTCGGTCTTAGGTCATGCACCTCAGATCAGCCCTGACCCCATCCCACTACCCCCAATGCCTGCACCTACTCCCATGCTGAGTGGGCAATCCCACACACCCAGTACTGAGTCCACCACGGCTCCTGCCCCTAGTGTCCACAGCGGCGTAGGACACTCTGGATCCCCACCCCCTTCCAAGCGCAAGAGGAAGAGTGCACGTCCGGCACAGGCTGATGCACCAGGCACGGCTGCACAGTCCGGCCCATCAAGGAAGCCAAGCTTCACAGACGCCGAACTGAATGCACTTGTTCAGTATGTGTCAGATCATGATAGGGAAATGGTCATCGTTGCAGGGTCCAAGACCACACATGCCAGACGCCAGGCATACTGGCAGACCATTGCTGACAGAATAAGTGCCCTTGGAGTAGTGAGGCGCACAGCTAGTGATTGCCAGAAGCGCTGGAATGACCTTAAGCGCAGGGCAAAGGATAAGCTGGCCTCAAGTCATGCCGCAACCTTGGTGACTGGAGGTGGGTCCCCAGCACAGGAAATAGAACTCACACCACACGAGTCCGTAGCTGGATCCTACGTCACCGAGGGACAACTCCAAGGTGTGGGAGACCTCCCTGATTACGAGGCATCATCCGGTGAGTGCACATGCATGTGTGTATTATCCATGTGCATGGTGTGTGTGAAGCATTCATGTTGGGTGCCTGTCAAGGGGGTGTGTGGCAGAGTTGATAGTGGCACCCATGTGCCCCATCCAGTATGTTCAGTGCAACACCATCTGCCCACAGCACTATCCCTACTGGCAACAGTGCACATATGGCCCGACACCATGGAAGTTGCCCTTGAATTGTCATTTTGTCACTACATTGTTGCTCATACTCCCCTGTCTATTCATCTGATGTCTTACATACCATTCCTATACTTTCCCCCAGCCATTCAAGTTTCATCTTCACATGCCTGACATGCAATGATACCACATGCTAATGCGTCCTCTGGATATAAATGCCAACCAACATGCTGTCATACTGTGGATGTTGCCTTGACATCCACCTCCTACCTGTGGGCTTTGATACCGTCTGGTTTCGAGCCCCATTCCCTCACACTCCATGCTGCTCTTCATGGTCTATCTTCCATGACTTCTACAGTTCAGACCATCGTGCCCTACTCACGACACCTGCTTGCCAAAAGTCAAATGAGGGCACCCTGCCCTCCAATGCGACCCACCCTATTGCTGACCAGTGCATCTGAGCCTACTCAAAGCTAACTCTCACTGACATCTGCTCATACATGCCTTTGCCTGTCCCATAGACCCTTCACATGGTCCCTGTCCTCTCTCCTTGCTCCTCTTCCACCATCAATGGTGGGACCCGTTGGGGTGTACTCCTGGCCTCCTTCCAATCCTCAGAGGCCACTATTGATGTGCATGGTAATGGGAGCGTCCCAGTCCAAGGCCCTTAGGCCAACCTCAATCTCCTTGAGAAATGCTACCCACATCTCATCAACTTCCTTACCTCTCCTGCTGTCCCCCCTCCTCTCTCCTCATCAATCCTGCACTGCCTCCCTGCACCCTCCCATGAACCTTCTCCGCCTCCCACTCCAACTCCTACACATGCTGCACCCCTGATCTCTAGCACTCCCCGTAAGTCCTACAAGGCTGTCAACCTCCTCCACAATTACACTCCTTTCACTGCGGCTGCATCAGGCATTCCTCCGATATCTGTCACTTACATGAGGTTATGCACCTTGACATCCTTGGTCTCATGGAAACATGTCTGACGGCCAGCTCTGTCTGCATCCTTCACACACTCCTACCTGATGTTCAGGAGACCCTCTCCTTGGCCCGCCACTACTGTGCAGGGGGGGTATGCCCTTGGCTTCCCTGAGGGTATTCCTGCCACTGTCACTCCTACTTAGACCTACTCCACTCTGGAATGGCTTGTGTGACGTCTCTCTCCACCACACCTTGACATTCTCAAACAGTGCATACTGTGTCTGGGAAAACTGGTCAAATGTACTACTTCCTTTCTGAGTGTCCTCACCTCTCCTCCTCACTCATGTCCCCAGACACAGAAATCCTCATCCTTGGTGCTGTACGCATCCACCTGCATGCTTGTTGACGCCCCCACGTGACCTTTCTGTGACCTCAGCAACTCCCTCTTACCCTCTAGACTCCCGTCTGTCCCTACTCATTCTGCAGGGCACACTCTTGATGCTCTGATCTCATCTGACTTTCCCCTCTCCGTCCATCTCTGCACTCCTCTCTCCTGGAGTGATCACATTCTCCTCTCCTCTCAGCTCACCCTCACCACCCCACAGGCAAAGCCACCCTCACCACTGTCACACACCTTCTTGGTATTCCGACCCATGAAGTGTGTGTCAGTCGAGGCTCATGCTGCCAAAATCTCCCCCCCATCCAGCTCCCCCTTAGGCTCACTCCCATCCTGACAGGGCACACTCCATGCTCCACTCCATGTCAGGTACACTGGATGTCTTTGCCACGGTCATGACCACCTGTCTGAAGCCCCATGCCAATGCAGAGTCCTGGCATGACTCGGATCTTGTGAACCCAAACCACAGGTGCCGGGTGGCAGAGAGGGAATGTCCTGCATCATGGCCATCCTCTGGCAAACTGGCCTGCCACATGCTCCAAAGGCAATAGCGCCTCACCCTTTTCACCAAGATGAGATCCCCAATCCAAGGGCACATATCTGCGGCATGTGACAACTCTGCAGGACACATAGAAATCTGCAAGGACCTTGCCGAGCCAGATGCAGTGTGTACCTCCCCTGTCCCCTCCGAGCCCACAGCACTGCATGATTGACTCTGTACCCCTATAGGCCACCCCCCCAGCACTTGTCTGCGCCTAACACCATCTGCCCTTGACGTCAAGTCCTACTTACCTTGTACAGCACTTCCAGCCGCCACTTCCCCTTGCACTTCATTGTGCCACCCACCCCTGCACTTGCGTGACATGAATGACACCAGCACCAGTAGGATTGTTGACTGGCATCCCCTTCTGCCCCACCACCCCTCAGTGCTCCGCTGTACCTTCATACATTTCTGGACCGGTGCTTCACGAATGCAATATGAATCCTTTACAGGTGATGGGGAGGTGGAATCACATTGTTTACTGCATTTTGTTGATGTAGACAAGGCACTGTGCATCGTGGCCTATTTGGACTAGCAGATCCATGTACAACATGTATACTTATTGAAGTGACGATGCAATGTCAGGACCAGAGTGGTTGAAATCCAAATAACTCGCCCTCCTCTCCCTCTTCACTTGGTGGCTATGTCACATGCCATGTGTGTGATGGCATGTGCCTTTGACATGGCAATCACCGGCCAATGTGTGATGGCAGTGCTAGGCAGCATGGTGAGCAGGCGTTGCTCTCCAATCTGTACATTGTATGCCCTGAGCCTCCCCTACAGACCCAGTGATGGTGAATGCATAGGAGGTCTCCCAGTCATGTTGGACATGTGTCGTAGAACTACTGCCTCTGTTGTTCATCAGCCCTTGTTGCATGCCATGGTGGTAATGCCTGTTTCCATTTATCTCTTTCATGTCTTTGCAGGGGACGAAGCACTTGTTGATGCTGGGGATGTGGTGGTTGAGCCGTCCCAGGAGGGCAACCCGGGCCGACCTACCACAAGTGAGGGACGTGGTGTGTTTGTGGGTGAAAACCCACAAGTGCTGCAGGCCGTGCTGTCGAGGGGTGTCTCTGGGGGTTCCTCCCCCGAGCAGTATTCAGGTGTAGACTCGGAGGATGACACCTATGTGCAGTCGCAGGTGAGTGTTCTTGGGAGAGAATCTCCTCTGTCCGACCCACCTGCAGCCGGGCCATTGCCCTCAATGGGGATGTCAGTGTCGGCAGATCAGCCTCCGGTGGTTACGGATGCAGGGCCACACCACCCAATCTCTGATCCTGTTCCTGGGGCTGCAGATCAGAGAGGGAATGCAGTCCTGCAGCCTGAGGCCTTGCCGGCACAGCAAGGCGCAGTCCGCCTTGCCCCAGGCAGGTGTGGTGCCCGTCAACGTGGTGGCCGTATGCCACCTGGCAATACCGTTTGGGAGCAATCCATCTACGGTATGGCCACCCAACAGGCAGCATCATCCGAGATGATTGCACAGGCCATGGATAGGGTGGCCACTTCCATTGTCCCCCCAGAAAGGCTGATGGAGCGACTGGAGCAGGCTACAGAGTCCATCTGCCAGGCACACAGGGAGGATATGTTGGCGTCCAACATGGACAGGCGGGCGGCACTGGCGACTCTGCGGGAATCACTTTCCATGGAGTCCCAGCGCCACAGGGAAGGCCTGAGGGAAGAACTCCGTCACCTCAGGTCGACCCTGTTAGAGCTTGAGGCTTCATCCCATAGAAGGACAGAGGAGCAGCTGGAGCGTCTGACACGGACGCTCTCGGCCGAGATGCAGGCAACTCGTGCGGAGGTCAGGTCATCCCGGGAGTTACTGCATGGGGACCTCCGCATGATTATAACCCAGAACCAGAACTACCAGACCCGCCTGCTTGCAGCCATGGAGGAGCAAACTCGTGCTTTGCGTGGGCTGCCTCCCATTGTCACACCATCTTCTGAGGCAGCTCCCCCACCTCCAGAGTCAGCTGCAGGGTCTGGCCAGAGCCATAGCGACTCATCTCCCACAACAGAGTAGCCGTGTGGGCCACGAGCCTATGGGGTGTTTTCGTTTCCCATGATCCACACAGGTGGATTGTGGCGTGCATCCTGTCCTCGGACCTCATAGGTGCCCCCCCCCCCGCCGGCCCTTTCATGGCCATTTTTTCTCTATTTTATTTTTATTTTGCAAGAGTGTTGCCTTGTGTGGGTACCTGGGCATACACTGTATTGTGGCTGGGCACATGCAGGCTTGTCCTGAGTTTGGTTTCGATGCTTGGGTAGCAGACATCCACACCCCTCCTGCTTCCGTTTCCATGGGCTTGCAAAGGGTGTGCCCAAGTGACATCAAATTACACGGTGACATTGGACTCCCATGAGCTGTTGGCCAGTCCATAGTCAATACTGTGTAGACATTCATAGTGTTCATTGTTGTTGCACCTAACTATGCATGATGGTTTGATATGTGCCTCTACTTACATATGTTGCTCATGTTTTGCAGGTATTTCACACAGATCTTCACAAGGGCATACTCTCTGGAGTCAGACTACATGTCGGTAGATGTGCACTGACACTTTTGCATGGCGCCATCACTGTACATCTGGACGGTGAGGACATACCAGCAGAATCAGGTAATGAGACTACCATTGATTACATGCATTGTGTCTTGTTTGGGTGGGCTTCAGGGTGGGTTGGTGTGTAATTTGATTGAAATTACTCTTACACAGGTGTGTAGTAGTGGCTCCAGGTCCGTTAGCTGCTCAAGTGCGGCTATGTTCCATTTGGGGCACTGCTATTTGTGACACTGGTGTCATGTTGTGATGGCCAGTTTGTTTGCTGTCACATACCATGACATGGTGTCCTCAGTGGCGGGACTGTGAAGGGAATGGGTGACATGGCAATGTTGTCATGTAGTGAATCGCCTGTGGCAATGCATATTAGATTGATGGAGTTGTGTCTTTGCGTTGTGATGCATTGCTGGTGTATGTGTAGCTAGGGGTGCACACATATTGACACTTCCATGTTAACAATCTCAGGCTGATGTGTATCTGACAGTTTATTGTCAAGTAAATTTCAGACATTGTCAGGTAGTGTCATCATTGATTGTCAGATGGTATGTGCCAGAGCAGTGTGCACTAGCCAGCACTGTGATTCCTAGGTGAAGAAGTTGGCCACCAGTTGCGTACGGGCTGCCTCCCCCCGTGCCCTTTCCCCTCCCATGCGCAGCGGGCGTGCATGTGGTTGTGGATGTGGGGGCACCACCATGTCCACGGGCAGGCCCCGGCATGTTGCAACGTTGTGCAGGACACATGCTGCCACTATGATCCTGCACACTATTCGGGGAGCATATAACAGCTGCCCGCCAGAACGGTCAAGGGAGCGAAAGCGTGACTTGAGCACTCCGAATGTGCGCTTCACTATGCCCCGTGTTGCAATGTGGGCTGTGTTGTACCTTACCTGGGGTGGCGTGGTGGGGTTCCGGATTGGGGTCATCATGTGGGGGCTGATAGGGTAGGCACTGTCCCCTGTGGAGGTGGTGATGGGTATCATTAGTGGTGTTGTGTCATGACCCAGTATCTGACATGCATGCATGTGCAGTGGCATTCATGCTCACCAAGCAGCCATGTATCTCCATGCTGTCCAGCCTCTAGGTCCCGGCATAGGGTAGACATTCTGTAGATGAAGCTGTCGTGGGTGGACCCTGGATAGTTGGCATATACTGATGTGATTATTCCCTTGGCATTGCATACAACTTGCACGTTGATGGAATGCCAGTGCTTGCGGTTTCTATAGATGTGCTCTGTTGCCCTGGGTGGACGTAGAGCCACATGTGTGCAGTCAATTGCACCAAGCACTTTGGGGAATTGAGCCACACCATAGAATTCCTGGATGCACGTCCGCCTTTCTGCATGAGTCCTGGGGAGATATATGTGCCTGCGGACTGATGGCCGTGCAGTGATGATGTTCAAGACCTGGTGTAGGCAGCGTGACTGCGTGGCCTGTGACACCCCACCCACTATGGCACTTGTCCGCTGAAAGGATCCAGTGGCCAAGAAGTGCAGTACATTCAGGACCTTCTGCAGGGGGCTGAGTGCTTGGGAGCACAGGGTGGGTGATGTGAGGTCATCCTCCCACTCACTGACCAGGTCCAGTATGATGTGTGCTGGAAACCTGTACCTCCCATACACCTGGTCATCAGGCATCCCGAATAGGCTGGTTCTGGGTGTGAATATTCTGGCCCTGACTCTCCTCCTCCTCCTCCTTTGGTAGCCCACTGCCACTGCTGCTAGGAACGGTATGTTCATCCTGGCATCTGGCTTGTTTATTGAAAAGTGCGCAAATTAATGCCTTGCGCGTGTTGTAGGCGAGCGTGTGAGCCTCGCACCCCTGGAATCGAGTTCCCACTCCAATCGCGTGTGGAAATTCCCACGCAGCAGGCATACAGGTGCGCTGACGTACTTGCTTGTGTAAGTGGCCGCGCACCCCTGAAATACACGTACATAGGCCAATGGCGTGTACGCGCACTTTTGGCCAATTACACGCGATGAAATACACGTACATAGGCCAATGGCGTGTACGCGCACTTTTGCCCAATTACACGCGATGAAATACACGTACATAGGCCAATGGCGTGTACGCGCACTTTTGGCCAATTACACGCGATGACACTCTGACGTGCAGTATTTCCGCGTGTGCTCCGTCTTCACGTGCTGAGTGGGGAACGCCCGTGCGGATCACGTCAGACGCGCTTACGCGATGAGGGACTCTGGTCCAATAGAATCGCGTATGCGTGCTGACGCACTTACGCGCTAAGGGCCTTTCCTCGGATTTCACGCTGACGTGCAGGAATTTCACGTGCCAAATCACTCCGTATCAAGCTGGCCACCCGAAAACACACGGAACACCACGCTCCTGCCCCGAAGGCCGAGTTACTGCCCCCCCAGTGCCCTGAGCAGCCTCCCACGTGCTATCTGCTGCTGCCTGCCTGCCTGCCTGCCTGCTGCCACCGTGCCCTGCCATTTGGTGCCTGCACATCAGCCATCTGCAGGGGTCCAGTTGCTGTGTCCACCCCTGCTGGAACTGAAGACTCCCAACTGGGATTACATCGCTCCACAGCCCAGCCCCAGGACCCAGTTGCCCACCCACACCTGCCTCTGGGGTTGCCATGTCGGGCACTTCTACATCTGGCACCAGTGGCAACCCCAGGCCAGAGGGGCAGAGGGGCACCAGCTTCACTGCCACCGAAGTTGGTGTCCTGGTGGAGCATGTCCTGGGGCAGTATGATGCCCTCTTTGGATCGTCCCGCGCCAGCAAGGAAGGACGGGAGAGGATCTGGGCCGACTGTGTGGTTGCCATCAACGCGGAGGGGGTGGCAACCCGCAACGTCTTGAAGATCAAGAAGCGCTGGGAGGACTTGAGGTCCAGGACCCTTGTGAAGGCCCGGCGCCTCGTGGAGGGGGGCCGGGGCCACATGAGTTCCATCCAGAAGAGGGTCCTGGAACGCGTACGCCCAGCGCTCCACGCCCAGATCCTTGAGAGGGAGACCCGTCTGGAGTTGAGCGGTAAGTGTCCAAGCATCACTGTGTGAGACAGTGCATGTTGTGGTGTGCTGGTTCTATGATACTTGCCTGTATGTGTGCCATGGGCCATGTATGCATGTATGTGTGCTGGGACATCATGGTAATGCATGTGCGACCAGTGATGTGTGACCCACATGGTTGTTGCATGTGTTGAAATGCGGCATGGGGAGCACTATGCAGATTTGGGACATGAGAGCATGCCAGTCTCTGTACCTGGACATGGATGGGGGTGAAGGATGGGTGCTGATGCCAGGTACATATATGGTAGTCATGTCTGTGTGCCTGACCTGCATGTCTGTGACTTGTGCATGCCATGGATGCATGACACATGTGTGTGACAATGCACAGATTCAGTGACGCACCCAACTTCCCCTTGTTTTGCCTGTGTTCGGTGTGATTGGGGCCAGATGGATGTGACTGAGGTGAAGTGTGTGCATGTGATATGCATGAGCCATGATGCATGTGAGTTACATATCATTGAATGTTTCAAGAGTCAATTGGACATGCATGGAAATGTGCATGGCATGCACCATGCCTGTTACTGTGTGTGTTTTGCCTGGACTGACCCATGTGTTGTGGAGGGACATGATGGAAGTGTACTTTGACAGGGGTGTTCATCTGCTATTGCTTCCTGTCTAGGGGACCATTGTACAGTAGCCTGATGCTTGTGTCCTTTGTCTCCCTCTACGCAGCGGCTAGTGAAGAAGAGGGCGGAGACGGCGCTGTGGAGCAAGGCGGCGGGGATGCCCCCACGGCTGCAGCGGAAGGGGTGGGTGAGCCCCCACAGGGGCCTGCTATGGCGGGAGACGGTGAGGAGCCATCCAGGTTGGTGGTTTGCACAGAGGAGGAGGAGGCCGACACTGGTGCACACATGGGGCCTGGTGGGAGCATCCCTGCTGGTGCAAGTGGTGCAGTCCAGGGCCAGGGGCAGGAGGCAGCACAGGTCACCGTGGAGGTGCCTGTGCATGTCGCTGTCCCTGACCCTGTGAGTGCACCACCATGCACCAGCAGGGATGCCCCGTCCCAGGCCCGTCCGCAGGTAGAGGGGATGTCCATGTCAACTGACTCCCCTCCACCTGCGGCCGTGGGAACCCCTGGCCGCGTGGAGCAGGTCCTGATTGGGGTCGCGATGCGCACGGCTGTGATTCGTGATGCCGTGCGTGCTTCCCGGGAGGAGCACGCACGTCATCACGAAGTGCACCGTGCCGACGTGGCCCAATTGGGATCGGCCATGTTCGGGGGGTTCCTGCATGTGTTGGCCAATCTGACGGCCCTCTCCTCCTCTGTGCAGGCTATCCACCGGTCGTTCTCCTTGCCGTCTTCTGGCCCAGATGCCACCATGGCCCCCTGTGGACCTGCCCCGACCAATGCAGCCAGCTCGGTGGGGATCCCATCCCTGCCGCAGTTGGGAGTCGGAGGTCCAGCAGGGGTGGACGACACAGCAAGTGGACCCCAGCAGATGGAAGATGTGCCGGCATCATCGGGCAGGGCACGTGCACGACGGCGTCGGTGGTTACCATCAGCCTGGATGCCGTCGTGCTGGCAGAGGCAGTGGCGTCGGAGGCAGCAGCGGGCTCGACGTGGGAGGCATCATGGCTCAGGGCCATCAAGATCAGAGGGGCAGGCATCGGCCGGAGGGCAGGGCAACCCTGGCATGGCGGTGTGTTCCGTGTGGGAGGAGTTTGGCCAGCGGATAGGTGCGGAGCGGCAGCGGGCGGAAGAGGAGCGGCTCGCCATGGCCAGGGCGGAGATCTCCATGCATCAGGCATTGAGGCGGGCTGAGTGCCTCGAGGAGGCTCGCAGGGAATTTGGTGAGCACATGGGGTTGTCCCTGCGAGACCTCAGGGCCAGGACTGAGTCCCGCCTCCAGGACATTGACATGGAGTTCGAGGATGCCCTGGCCAGCATCACCAAGTGAGCCGCAGGACTAGCCCGCTGCCTTTGTATATAGTTTTTTAGTTAGTTAGTGCTAGGTTTCCTTTATTTCTTTTTATTATTTTGGACCGCTTGGACAATGGCCACTTTTTTGTACATATTTTTTAACTTAGTTAGTATTAGGTTTCATTAGTGGTGTTGGGCTCATGGACCCTTGAACATTCCTGTATATATTGTTATTTTTTGGGAGATACATTTTTTTAATTTCATATTGTTTACACCATGTCGTAATGGTTTTTCTTTGATTTCATGCTACATGTGTTTGCTTTGGACATAATCTATTGATTTTTCTATCCTTTGTTTTTTGGTTTCTCATTTTTGTTCCCGGACATGGACCTTTTATTTGCTTTGCCAGATAGTTGTATTAGTTTACTTATTTTTTTATTTAATACATTTTTATATTATCTTACACTTGTGTCATTTTTTCTTTGGTTTCTTACATGTCATGATATGGGTTTTGACATTCACTTGCACCCATTGTGTATGTGTGTGTGGCGGACATGTGTTCTTTTGCATACTTGCCTTTGGGGTTGTGTCATGTGATTGCATTCACTATGTGGGTGCATGCAATCCTTGCCTGGGTGTTTGTGCTGGGTATGCTGGCCATTACTGCCATTATTGTGTATCGTCAGGACCAGGGGCCAGGGGGACATGGGTGGGGGCCTGGTGGAGGGTGTCCCTGGTGGGTGGGGGGTGGGGGTGGTGGGAGACATGGGTTGGACATGGGTGGGGGCCTGCTGGCAGGTTCCCCACAGTGCTGGGGGTGGGGGTGGTGGGAGACATGGGTGGGGGCCTGGTGGAGGGTGTCCCTGGTGGGTGGGGGGTGGGGGTGGTGGGAGACATGGGTTGGACATGGGTGGGGGCCTGCTGGCAGGTTCCCCACAGTGCTGGGGGTGGGGGTGGTGGGAGACATGGGTGGGGGCCTGGTGGAGGGTGCCCCTGGTGGATGGGGGGTTGGGGGTGGTGGGAGACATGGGTTGGACATGGGTGGGGGCCTGCTGGCAGGTTCCCCACAGTGCTGGGGGTGGGGGTGGTGGGAGACATGGGTGGGGGCCTGGTGGAGGGTGTCCCTGGTGGGTGGGGGGTGGGGGTGGTGGGAGACATGGGTTGGACATGGGTGGGGGCCTGCTGGCAGGTTCCCCACAGTGCTGGGGGTGGGGGTGGTGGGAGACATGGGTGGGGGCCTGGTGGAGGGTGCCCCTGGTGGATGGGGGGTTGGGGGTGGTGGGAGACATGGGTTGGACATGGGTGGGGGCCTGCTGGCAGGTTCCCCACAGTGCTGGGGGTGGGGGTGGTGGGAGACATGGGGGGGGGCCTGGTGGAGGGTGTCCCTGGTGGGTGGGGGGTGGGGGTGGTGGGAGACATGGGTTGGACATGGGTGGGGGCCTGCTGGCAGGTTCCCCACAGTGCTGGGGGTGGGGGTGGTGGGAGACATGGGTGGGGGCCTGGTGGAGGGTGCCCCTGGTGGATGGGGGGTTGGGGGTGGTGGGAGACATGGGTTGGACATGGGTGGGGGCCTGCTGGCAGGTTCCCCACAGTGCTGGGGGTGGGGGTGGTGGGAGACATGGGTGGGGGCCTGGTGGAGGGTGCCCCTGGTGGATGGGGGGTTGGGGGTGGTGGGAGACATGGGTTGGACATGGGTGGGGGCCTGCTGGCAGGTTCCCCACAGTGCTGGGGGTGGGGGTGGTGGGAGACATGGGGGGGGGCCTGGTGGAGGGTGTCCCTGGTGGGTGGGGGGTGGGGGTGGTGGGAGACATGGGTTGGACATGGGTGGGGGCCTGCTGGCAGGTTCCCCACAGTGCTGGGGGTGGGGGTGGTGGGAGACATGGGTGGGGGCCTGGTGGAGGGTGCCCCTGGTGGATGGGGGGTTGGGGGTGGTGGGAGACATGGGTTGGACATGGGTGGGGGCCTGCTGGCAGGTTCCCCACAGTGCTGGGGGTGGGGGTGGTGGGAGACATGGGTGGGGGCCTGGTGGAGGGTGCCCCTGGTGGATGGGGGGTTGGGGGTGGTGGGAGACATGGGTGGGGGCCTGGTGGAGGGTGTCCCTGGTGGATGGGGGGTGGGGGTGGAGGGAGACATGGGTTGGACATGGGTGGGGGCCTGCTGGCAGGTTCCCCACAGTGCTGGGGGTGGGGGTGGTGGGAGACATGGGTGGGGGCCTGGTGGAGGGTGTCCCTGGTGGATGGGGGTTGGGGGTGGTGGGAGACATGGGTTGGACATGGGTGGGGGCCTGCTGACAGGTTCCCCACAGTGGTGGGGGTGGTGGGAGACATGGGTGGGGGCCTGGTGGAGGGTGTCCCTGGTGGATGGGGGGTTGGGGGTGGTGGGAGACATGGGTGGGGGCCTGGTGGAGGGTGTCCCTGGTGGATGGGGGTGGGGGTGGTGGGAGACATGGGTTGGACATGGGTGGGGGCCTGCTGGCAGGTTCCCCACAGTGCTGGGGGTGGGGGTGGTGGGAGACATGGGTGGGGGCCTGGTGGAGGGTGTCCCTGGTGGATGGGGGGTTGGGGGTGGTGGGAGACATGGGTGGGGGCCTGGTGGAGGGTGTCCCTGGTGGATGGGGGGTTGGGAGTGGTGGGAGACATGGGTGGGGGCCTGGTGGAGGGTGTCCCTGGTGGATGGGGGGTTGGGGGTGGTGGGAGACATGGGTGGGGGCCTGGTGGAGGGTGTCCCTGGTGGATGGGGGGTTGGGGGTGGTGGGAGACATGGGTGGGGGCCTGGTGGAGGGTGTCCCTGGTGGATGGGGGGTGGGGGTGGTGGGAGACATGGGTTGGACATGGGTGGGGGCCTGCTGGCAGGTTCCCCACAGTGCTGGGGGTGGGGGTGGTGGGAGACATGGGTGGGGGCCTGGTGGAGGGTGTCCCTGGTGGATGGGGGGTGGGGGTGGTGGGAGACATGAGCAGGTGTGCAGGGTAGTTCCCTGTTGTGTGTGCTGCCTGCAGGGGCCGTGGAGGGTGTACAGGTAATGCCTGGGAGCACACAGCCAATTCGCGTGTGGAACTTCCCGCGCACCCCTGCAATCCACGTTCCCTGCCATATCGCGTGTGGAACTTCCCGCGCACCCCTGGAATCCACGTAGCCGGCCATATCGCGTGTGGAACTTCCCGCGCACCCCTGAAATCCACGTAGCCGGCCATTTCGCGTGTGCAACTTCCCGCGCACCCCTGAAATCCACGTACCCTGCCATATCGCGTGTGTAACTTCCCGCGCACCCCTGCAATCCACGTAGCCGGCCATATCGCGTGTGGAACTTCCCGCGCACCCCTGAAATCCACGTTCCCTGCCATTTCACGTGTGGAACTTCCCGCGCACCCCTGCAATCCACGTACCCTGCCATATCGCGTGTGGAACTTCCCGCGCACCCCTGCAATCCACGTAGCCGGCCATATCGCGTGTGGAACTTCCCGCGCACCCCTGAAATCCACGTAGCCGGCCATTTCGCGTGTGGAACTTCCCGCGCACCCCTGGAATCCACGTACCCTGCCATATCGCGTGTGGAACTTCCCGCGCACCCCTGGAATCCACGTAGCCGGCCATATCGCGTGTGGAACTTCCCGCGCACCCCTGAAATCCACGTAGCCGGCCATTTCGCGTGTGCAACTTCCCGCGCACCCCTGAAATCCACGTACCCTGCCATATCGCGTGTGGAACTTCCCGCGCACCCCTGAAATCCACGTAGCCGGCCATTTCGCGTGTGGAACTTCCCGTGCACCCCTGGAATCCACGTTCCCTGCCATATCGCGTGTTGAACTTCCCGCGCACCCCTGAAATCCACGTAGCCGGCCATTTCACGTGTGGAACTTCCCGCGCACCCCTGGAATCCACGTACCCTGCCATATCGCGTGTGGAACTTCCTGCGCACCCCTGGAATCCACGTAGCCGGCCATATCGCGTGTGGAACTTCCCGCGCACCCCTGAAATCCAGGTAGCCGGCCATTTCGCGTGTGCAACTTCCCGCGCACCCCTGAAATCCACGTACCCTGCCATATCGCATGTGTAACTTCCCGCGCACCCCTGCAATCCACGTAGCCGGCCATATCGCGTGTGGAACTTCCCGCGCACCCCTGAAATCCACGTTCCCTGCCATTTCGCGTGTGGAACTTCCCGCGCACCCCTGCAATCCACGTACCCTGCCATATCACGTGTGGAACTTCCCGCGCACCCCTGCAATCCACGTAGCCGGCCATATCGCGTGTGGAACTTCCCGCGCACCCCTGAAATCCACGTAGCCGGCCATTTCGCGTGTGGAACTTCCCGCGCACCCCTGGAATCCACGTACCCTGCCATATCGCGTGTGGAACTTCCCGCGCACCCCTGGAATCCACGTAGCCGGCCATATCGCGTGTGGAACTTCCCGCGCACCCCTGAAATCCACGTAGCCGGCCATTTCGCGTGTGCAACTTCCCGCGCACCCCTGAAATCCACGTACCCTGCCATATCGCGTGTGTAACTTCCCGCTCACCCCTGCAATCCACGTAGCCGGCCATATCGCTTGTGGAACTTCCCGCGCACCCCTGCAATCCACGTACCCTGCCATATCGCGTGTGGAACTTCCCGCGCACCCCTGCAATCCACGTAGCCGGCCATATCGCGTGTGGAACTTCCCGCGCACCCCTGAAATCCACGTAGCCGGCCATTTCGCGTGTGGAACTTCCCGCGCACCCCTGGAATCCACGTACCCTGCCATATCGCGTGTGGAACTTCCCGCGCACCCCTGGAATCCACGTAGCCGGCCATATCGCGTGTGGAACTTCCCGCGCACCCCTGAAATCCACGTAGCCGGCCATTTCGCGTGTGCAACTTCCCGCGCACCCCTGAAATCCACGTACCCTGCCATATCGCGTGTGTAACTTCCCGCGCACCCCTGCAATCCACGTAGCCGGCCATATCGCGTGTGGAACTTCCCGCGCACCCCTGAAATCCACGTTCCCTGCCATTTCGCGTGTGGAACTTCCCGCGCACCCCTGCAATCCACGTACCCTGCCATATCGCGTGTGGAACTTCCCGCGCACCCCTGCAATCCACGTAGCCGGCCATATCGCGTGTGGAACTTCCCGCGCACCCCTGAAATCCACGTTCCCTGCCATGTCGCGTGTGGAACTTCCCGCGCACCCCTGTAATCCACGTACCCTGCCATATCGCGTGTGGAACTTCCCGCGCACCCCTGAAATCCACGTACCCGGCCATATCGCGTGTGCAACTTACCGTGCACCCCGGTATGCACGCACACGTTTATTTTTTCTCTCTGCGCGTGTCTGTGTTTGTGGGTACCCCTTTGTACGTCATTTGTCCTGGAGGGCCACAGTATTGGACATTGATCATGTCTGTATATAGGTGCTATTTGTTGGCGCACCTTTTAGCGCACATTTCTTGCAGGCGCAGAGACGCTACCGCCTGCTTTCTTGTGGCGGTCGTGTTTGTGCCTGTTTGTGCCTGTGCGCTGCTTTGAGCGTGCGCTTTTTTGCCCTATTCTATTCCATGAATACGTGTTGTATGCGAGCGTGTGGGCGTTCCGCGCACTTGCCTCCTTAACTTTCCCCGTGCCGCCCACATTCTTCCCCATTCCGAGTGTTGTGCCCCATTTTATTCCCCATTCCGAGTGTCCCGCCCTGTGTCCCGCCTACTTTAGAGCTGTGCGCTGCGCTCGGAGTGATGGCGCAGTGGCCGTGGCGCACGACGTTGGTTGACCTGTGCGCCGGCCTGCGCCGCGCGTTTTTTCCGCGCACGTCCTCTGCTTTTCTTGCGCAGGGACTTCCATGAATCGACGTGCGCTGGTTTCCCTGCGCTTTGCGCTGATTTTCGGCGCACGTATTGGCCCCTCTGCGCCGGGATTTTCGGCGCACATTTATTCCATGAATCGGCCTGACAGTCTGTTCACTTAGTATGCGCTGCATATTGAATGACCACTTTGGCTATTAGGAGTTGCAGTCCCTAGATAATCTGGTCCAATAATGAAGCGTGCTGCACTAGAATGACGTATGCTTGGAGGTAGCCCCTCCTTATCCAACTTGCTAGCCCTACATGTACGGTTGATGTCATGTAGGGGGAGTCAATGTACACCGTCACTTCGCATCCTCGGGAGGATAACTCAGGGGCAACGTGCTTGCCTTGGTAGCAAGACGACATGGAGCAACACAGGTTCGATCCCTGTGCGTGCTTGGAAACCTCTGGCTATTAAGCACGTTATAAATAACTAATTACAATTATTTCCTGCCCTCCGTGTTTCTCGAGCGCGTCAATAAGTGGCACTAATTCTGCTGCTTCTACTGAGAAAAGAGACAATAGCCTTGCACTTGCTACAACTTCAAACTCCCCATTTAATGTATGCTTTACTACAGCTGCACCAGAATTCCTTTCCCCACTTGTTTGATACATTTTTGAAGAACCATCAATAAAGAGAATTTCCTCCCTGACAAAACATTTTATTTCACACGGGGAATATCGTTATACAATTCAATATAATTAGCACAGTCATTCACCTGATCGCCTTCTGCTACTGGCACAGTCCCAAAGGTGGCAGGATTCAATATTTTAAATGTGACAATTTTAATCACTGGGTTTGAAATCATTATTTCATAGGCAGAAGCACTCTGGTATGTCAATGTACCTTTGGGATTCTCTAAAATGGCAAACAAAGCATACTCCATGAAGAGTCATTGAGCAGCCCATGACAATACTTGAGGACTTCTCAATTGCGAATGTGGCGGCTGCAAATGATTGTTCACAAGGAAAATGTCCTTTCATAACTGGGTCTAAAATCCTACTGTGATACGCAAGAGGCTTGTACCCCAATGTAGTCCTCTGTGCAAGCAATGCTGTCATGACTGTCCCATTCGTGTGTGAAAATAAGTAAAACTCCTCTGCGTACTTGGGAAGTCCTAAAAAAGGGGGTGTGTGAACTGCTTTTTTCAACTCCTCAAACCCTTCCATCATTTCCTCAGTCCATTCTATTGGCACTTTGTTCACCTGTGCTTTCTTTAAAGCCTGCAAAAGAGGTCTCGTGTACGAACTGTAATCAAACACCCAGGTTCTAACATAATTACAAAGCCCCAAAAACGGTTGCATTTGTTTCACTGTGTTTGGCTTTGCGGATTTCATAATTGCTTCAGCCCTTTCGGGTGTCACCTTTTTTCCTTAATGTGAAATTAACTGCCCTATGTATAAAACCTCTTCTTGACAATACTGCAGTTTCTCTTTGTCTACCTTGAAACACATTCGTTTTCCCCAGGGGTACTTTGAGTCTCCATCAATATTTAACAGGCAATATCGATCTGAAGAGTGCTTTTCTGCTAGGATAGTCATCAACTGAATAGAATCTTGTCTGCACTCATCTTCTGTCATGCTACAAATTAAAATGTCATATAGGTACCGTATCATCGCACTCTTCAGATCGATATTGCCTGTTAAATATTGATGGAGACTCAAAGTACCCCTGGGGAAAACGAATGTGTTTCAGATGAGTTTGGTGGAACGTAAATGAAGTCAAGACTTGTGAATCCTTGTGCAATAGGATCGAGAAAAATGCATTCTTCAAATGATTCAGATGGCTCCAGAATACCTTGTTTTATCAGTACTGAAATATAGCTTAATGAGTATCTCAAGACATGGGGTACTTTATTGCTCGAGGTAAAATCGCCCCTGGCTTCAGGTTTATTTTGACTTCCCCTATCCCCTTCAATAAACCTATGTTATAAAGGCCTGTAGTCCAAAGGACACTGGGCACCTCCAAGTCTTCCTAAAAAAATGCTGGACGCTGCCACATTATCGCCATTCGCTGTGGGACTTCCCTCTTCTCTATTCTGATCCAGTAGGTGATGCTCATAAAGAACACCACTTTGTCATCTGTTCGGTTTTCCTTAAATATGTCACCATCAGTTATATCAGTCAATCTCTACCTTTCTTCGAAAGCTGTTACTGTCCTCCATGGTCTAACCTCATCGTCCATTCCTTTGAGCTTTGCTGTTTCCCTTCGTACTATGGCTGCTTCCAATTCTATGGGGATTATCTGCCCCCCGTGCCCCTCTTCATCCATGGGCATCTGTGGTCTAAACAACACCTCATCAGGTATCCTTACAATTGTTCCCACTAAGCCAGGTAGCCATCTCAACAAATTGCTCATCCCATATTTGAAAACCTCTGGATCTATTGGAACGCCTCACAGAGTCACTTTCCCAGTGAACGCCAGTATACATTTGTCCGCGTTTAAATAGCGTATCCCTGTAGTGGAACACACTATCCCTTAATCAGTAAATTAAATCGTAATGTTTAGTTTTTTAAACAAGTATCTTCCCAAAATGTTACCTGGTGTCTGCCGAGAATACAACAAAGGAACAGACATGTCACACTCTCCTATAGAGAAAGGTAATTCATCAGAAAAAGGAACTTGACTTGTAGCTCCAGAGAACCCTTGAGCATTCATGGCAATTCCCGTCATTTGATATTTTCCCTCTCGTATACATGAACGAGTAGCACCAGTGTCTCCTAGAAAAGAAAAAGATGTGCACCCTATCGTCACATCAACCCTTGGTTCCTCTTGGGCGTCTGGTGTCACCGATAGTATCAAGTCACCCTGTGAGCTCTCTTATTGTGGATACATGCTCATCCCTGTCCCTGTGAAAGGATTCCCTCCCACCACAGTGACACCTCCGATTCTGGGTGTTAATGCTTGTCCTGTGTTTGCATAGTGTTGTATCTGCATGGAGGCTTGTTGTGACTGCCCCTGTGGTGGATTCATCTGCGCTTGGTCTGGTTGTGGTACCTTCTGCACTTGCGCTGCTTGTGTTTGATATACTGTCTGATCTTGGGCGAACCCTGCTCTATTCTGTGTGCTATATGTTGGAGGATAAACTGTCCTGCCTCTTGAAAATATGGCATTCTGTACATTTCTATGGCTCCCACATACACGTGCAATGTGCCATGTCATCCCACAAGTCCAACAAACGTAGGGAGCCCGCCTAACTAGCTCCCCTGTGTTAAATCCTCCCTGTGTGTTCTGATTCTCATTTTGCGCATTTTGAAACCCACCTTAATTATTTTGGAATCCACCTCTTCCTCAATAGCCCATACCTCTGTCTCATGGTACAAACCCATAAACACCTTGGTCCATAGGGGGCTGATTATTCGCCTGCGATGTACTTACTGCTTCCTGCATCCCCAGTCCTTCTCCACTTGTCAGTATACTGGCCCTTCCATGGAAAACTTTGGCAATTTTTTCTGATCTACCTTTGCTTCCTCAATTTTCCTATTCTCATATTTCTTCTTATGTTTCTCCTGTAAAAACCGACAGTGATGCACTATCGTCAGCTGTATCTCAGCCCATGGTTTTGCTTCCATACACACTCACTTGTCTCTGCACTGGCTCAGGAAACCCCTGATATAAAATGTGGTAAAATAATGGCACTTTTTTTTCCCATGGCTTGTGTGTTTCAAGTTGCCATCCTGAATGCAAGCAATAGGGTATTCATCTTCATTCATCTTACGTATCATAATTGCACCCATATCTGATGTGTCAGGATGCTGCACCCTGAGAGCCTTCTACACATCTGTTCTGCAATTATTGAACGGCGCTCCATTGTGTGCTGGGTTTTGCACTGTCACACTTGCATAACCTGCTCTCCTCCATATGTCATCAGCTCATTCCCAAAGAATAGCTGCCAAGAGACCCTTTATGTCCCCTCCTGTCACTTTCTCTAACTCATATATCCATTTCCCAGCACCCAAAGTCAAGCTCGGGAGCTTGCACCTTAAATTGTCCTTATCCATCTGTGACCATTGAATATACTGTGGTCTCACACCAGCTTTTTCCAATAAGAGAACATGCATAAACCATAACACACAGTCGGCTACCAATGTCAGCCTATCCATTGCAGAGACAACCGTCCCAGACCATCTCCTTGCTGGTAGTGATCTTAACCTGCTCACATAAAGTGGTGACTCTCCCTTCTCACTATATGATCATCCTCAGGGACGCTCTGCGTATGCTATAGGATCTGGCGTCCTATCCTTGGGTTGCTCTACATCACACCATCTTTCTTCTTTGTCTATCTGCAGGATTCCCTCGGGGCGCACACACTCCCTCCCTCTTCCCCAAGGAAGGATTCTCTTTCTTTGTCTGACATGTTTATTCCCCAACTGGTGTGACCATTTTTCCCTTCACCCTTATCTAGGTTCAGTCTGCTTAAGGCCAAGGCTCTATGCTTGAGACTGAACAGATTTTCTTTTTGCTTGGTGATTGAAAAGCTAGAGATTGATCCCCCTTCCCTCGACTTCCATATTTTCTACTTTCCTTGAATTCTTGATCGGAATTATCCATCCTGTCTCTGACGCTTCCTGCATCGAAGTTTTCTTCCTCCAATGCTTTTCTAGATGCCCCTGATGTTGCTTCCTTTATCGGAAGGAATTCTTCTATTCTGTCCCATCATGTTGCTGGACTTGGCACTACTGGCTCAAAGGCTAATATCAAGATCCTGCTCTCACCTCCTGCGTTCTAATTCTTCATCTAAGTTATAATTCTTCATCTAATTCTCTTTGCTTTCTCACCTCCCTTATGATTCTCTCCTCCTCTTGTCTTTGTTCTTCTCTTTTCACTCCTTCCCTTATTTCCTCTTCTTCTCTTCATCTCTGTATCCTTTTGTCCCTTCATTTCTGTGCTTCATCGTCCTCTTTTTTCCTTTATCGTTTATCCCTATCTTCTATTGCTCTCTGCCTATTGTCATACTTTCTTTGCTCTTCTGCCCGCTCCTCCTTTTTCTATTGCTCCTCCTGATACCTCTGTTCTCTTCGCTCCCCGTTATTTCTTTTATGCTTGTCTTTCTTCAATCTCTTTTCTCGTTGCCTGTATTTTCTATCCTGTTTGCCTTTATCTTCTTTTTGCTTAACTTCCTTGATGCTTTTCCCATCTAGCTTCAGTAATATCTGTCCTCTTATCCATTTGTTCTGCACGACCATTACCTCGTTAGTTTTATCCTTCTCCCCTGTCCCTCTCTTAATCTCCCTTTCTATGTCTGTCGATGCATTCAGTCACTCTCTCTTTTCTTCTTTGTCTTGTATGACATTAAAGATCTCCTCTTTTCTCTTATTCTCCTCTGGACTATCATCACTGCTATAAGTGGGCAGTTCAAATATTGGATTACTATACCCCGTTGCCACTTTCAGTTCCTTTAAAGGATACAACCCTACTTCTGCCGTACTAGCGCTTTTTACTTCAGGGGAGGCAAGGGGAGCTGAAGGCTCAACACCTTCCTCTTTGAACTGAATTAGCATCCACTCCTCAGGTGCAGATCTTCCCTCTCTTGCTGGTACATCTTCCAGATCTCTAGGATAGTTAGTCTTTTCTCCAATGTCTTTCCAAGTATGTAGTCATGTGTTGCAATACCGCTTTTTTAATCTGCTGTGCCCATTCCGCACTTTACTGTTGAGCTTGGGCACGTGCTTTGGCAATGTCTTACATAAATGCATCAGAGGATTGTCTCCCATTATGACTAGTCTCAATTGACTGTCAATACTTACCAGACTTTCTAAAATACTCTCAGCGCTTTTTCAATAATTTTTAAAACAACAAAAATGAGGGTGCACCAATAATCGCTGCTCAAGCCTCTACTTTCTCAATTTGCTATGTCTACCTCTGGATTGCTACCAACCACTTCACTAGATAGTTACTATAATTCCTTTTCTCCGTCTCAATTCCCTCACAATTTCTATCGCTTTTCGACACCTTTACTCAATACATAATACACAAACAAACTAGTGGACTCTGCATATTAATAAAAACACCCTGAAATCACCTTTTTTCCTCTCGCCTCTTTTTTTTAAATACCCTCTCACGGGGTTTAAAACGTCACCTTATGCGAACATGTTTGCACGTTACCTATTTTACTACCGTTTGAGTATGAGACGTTTTCTTCTAAACTCTCTTGAGTCAGGACTCTTTCTAGTTGTTACTATCTCTTCACACAATATTTCCTGTTACTTCAAATAACCACAACCCAGTCCCCTTAATTTGCCATTCCCCTTAGTCTACTCACCATTTGCTCGAGGCCTTAAGTATCGTCTCCTCCTTCAACCAATCGCTTCACCTTTTGCCCGTGGAAAGCGGGCATGGATTTTGTCAAAAGGGGACCTGCCCACTGTCTCAGTTCTTCTTGCAAGTCTATTTCTATCGGCCGCTCTCCATAGGAAACCCTGCTATCTTCCAGCTGAATGGCAGAGAATGCCTGATCATCCGAAACTCTGGAGTTAACTGATCGATGGGTCTGAAACCATCCGACACTGCTACCACGTGAACTTAAGGCCCTTTTTTTCGGGTTGCGTGTCATGCAGTGGATGGGAAGCATAATAACTCTTACACCAAATAATCGACCCAACTCAGGAAGATGGCCAAGCTATTTCTGTTTTAATATTAATTGTCTAAAATAGGGAGCTATAACAGACATCAATGGATGTCGCACAAGCTCTCAGCGATTCATACAAAAAATTACATTTATATAGCAAAAATATGTCATACTTGACGTCCTACTACTTGGCAAATATGAGAAACCTAATATGGGTTGTGATATTCTCAAGGGGAACATTTAAGTACACTTTCTATAAGGGTTGGGTTGTGAATGGATCCCTACTGTCAGGTGGACAACTCATACCCACTCCTAGTGCAAGTGAACTTCAAAATGTATTAAGTACACAATATATCATTGGCTTTCAAACTGTAAGGCCCTTTGTTATATGGCCCTCTACAATTGGTAGGCACGCTCATGTCCTTCTGGAACATTCGGCTCACTAGCAGCATGTAAGCTCATACTCCTGGTGCTAGGAGGTGGACTTGACTGTACATCCCCACCCAATTAGCCCAACATCTCTCATCACCCATGCCTTCTGCCATGAAGATTGTCTTTGAACTTGGCCTTGCAAAGTATACTTGTCTCTGAGAATCTAAGGGAGTGCGGGCATACACTATTGCTGTTCTGGTCCTTCAATCCTAAACTCTATTTTCATCCTTGGCTCACATGGCAGGAGACCATGATTTGGTCCATATTTCAACATTTAATTGCCTTGAATGAATAAAACTTGGCATGCATAGTGTTCTTTCTTTGCACCTTAACAAGGGATGATTCAGCATCTCACGGTTACTGCCTCCAATAATGGATAATCAGTCTTGCCTGCTTAAGCCTTGACACTAGGCAAGACAGCCCTTCCAGACTCATCCACGATTTTGGCTAATTCTTTGCTGTGACACAGCTCTCAGCTCTTCTCTTCATGGATTTAATCTTACTACATATGTGACCCCAATGTCCAGTTTCTACATAATGGTGGCACCACCTGCAGTCTATGCACTACTATAGCCACCTTCTAATATTACTTAATCTAATTGTGTTGCAGCATCTGTACATTTATTGAACAACTTATATTTTCTGCAGTGCTCTTCACACGTCCAATCTTGTTTTCTCATATGACATTTTACTTGATTCTTTACTTCTTCATCAGTTTCTATAAGGTCCATACCTTCTTCAGCAGTCTTATCAGTGTTTCATGCTCGTCTCTTGAGACGTCACCAGCTTATATTTCTCGCATTTTCATATTCCTTTGGGGAGCTCCTCCATTAAATTGTCATCTCTTCGAGGATACACATGATAAGGTTTTCTCAGTGGATACCTTTTCTTGAATATTCGTGGCACATCCTTCAGACAAGAGAAACTCAAACATAAAATCACGGGAACTATTATGGTATGGTTCATAGGCAATGTCTGAGGATCTTAACAATGTATCTGATCATCGACACAATAAATTATTCTGAGGACATATCACAAAGCTTGCTGCTTACCAAAAGCTTGCTGCTTACCAAACCTCCATCGACCACAACTCAGGCAATCAACATGAACCTCAGACCTACTCAAAAATGTAATTAATACCATGATGACTGACTGCAACTTTATCATGACATTTTAACAGAAACCTACTTCTGTAAATGTTACCTCTAAGCACAAAAACACATATCAAATAGAAGTGCAACATAGCCTTCTGTAAAAATTACTTAAAAGAGGTAAATGATCACATTTTTGCTTTCGATGCTACTAAGTCATCCTACACCAGAATCTAAAAAGATTGTGCAGGGCTCCTAACTTATTCAGACAGAATCAAAAAAGAAAGTGTTTACTCTCCATTTTCTAGCTAGCGGTACGGTATTGACAAGGAACATGCCTTACAGCTGTTTGGTCGAGGAAAATAAGATCAAAGACAAAAAAGGTATAGTTAGGTCATATTGGGCAAAAAGTAACCCCAAAACTATTTTTACATTAAACTTGGCAAACCACCTGAAAATTGTGATGATTAGTACAAATCTCAAACGTCTCAACCACAAAAAGGTTTACGACTGCCGGGAAGTATCAAAACAGGCCCAGAACTGTTGGGATGGAAATTAGCCTATCCCACCCCCATAGGCTCTTTTAGGAAAGGCGAACACCATTTGAGGTGATGTAGCATACAATTGGGGAGCAATCCGCATTTTGAGGCAACATGTGGAGGCACTGTAGCACCTAGAAGTAGATGCGCAGCACTAGAAAACCCATAGCCCATGACTCCATTTTGTATTAGGCCCAAAAGGAATAAGTTGCAGGCTCGAGCTGTTCATGTTCTCTGCTCTCTAGGCCCCATTTCCGTATGACACAATGAAGCCGCAGAGCCCCGTTCCCACAAAGTCCTCTTCCCCTTGTCCCTCTAGTGTTGCGATTATTTAGTATCTTCCAAAGGAATGCGCCCTACAAGAGCGCGGGACAACAACAGGCTCCTCACTGCATCCATTCATCCCCACTAAACTGCCAGTAGGCCTCTAACCCCCACCCAACCAGTTCGGAGCTAGCCCCACACCACTGACCTAATCACCCCCAATGTGTGCACGATACCTCTGACCCTCCACAAATCACATGTGTGCAGCATGTGTGGCTGTATTCTTCCAAGCATGAAAACATATCTCTTGTAACACGAGGTAAAGAGAGGGATACATTTAAGATCAAACCCCAGCACGGAGACATTCAGTGCAGTAACTGCGGTATCAATAAAGTCTTGAATGTGTGGGTCAGCGTGACTGTATTTTATCCTCCCATGCCCCTGGGACCATTTCCCGTGCCGCCCAGGTGCCTGCCACAATGATACAATAACCAGGCTTAGCATGTTTAGTTTAGCAAGAAACAATGTATTAATTTGTGCCCCGACCTCCACCGCAAGGATTAGCCAAGCTGACCCACGTGGATCCAGACAGACGAGAAATAACTAATCAATTACAGCCTGGCATCCCCTATGAAGAGCAAGCTCATATGTAGGGTGCCTCCAAACAGTGGCACCAATTTGTACTGTATGTCATGACGATTGTGGGGTTTTAAGCCCCTATTTGTAGCTGTAAGAACAGAGTGTTCTCGAGCAGCAGAGTCCTTTGCTGATATTTGTATTCTATAAAATTAAAACGTGTTAGCCTTGCAATGCTATCTCCTGGCCTATTTCCCTAGTGGTTTGTCTTTATTCTGGAGTGTGTGTAAAAAGGGACTTGCCTTCATTAGTAAGGGCAATCTTTAAGGCCTCATAGTTCTGCAGAATGATCACTTGAATAATTGAGAGATCTAAGAAAACACAATATGAGTACTTCTTGATGAATTGACTACATAAATGGAAAAACATTATATTTAGTCTCCTTCACGATGTAGGAGCAGGCCAATCTACAACTTTTATTCTAGGAACCTTGCAAAACCAATCATGTGATATGACAAATGTTAAGTGACTTCAATTCAGCACTCCAACTAAGCCAATGCCTAGTCTGGGATGCCCAAGGGAAGCCCTTATTTATATATTTTTATGACAAGTTCATAGATCTGGATGATAAACCCTTGTATAACGCCCCTCTCTTTGAATCCCCCTGACCTCACTGAGCCAAGAAGTTGGTTTGTTTTGCAAATTAAAAAGATTTATTTGAAAAATTAATCAATATATACATATATCACTTTTATGAATAAATTAATATTTGATAGCACACTTATGAATAGGACAGTGATCAACAATGGATAATATTACACTAGCACACTTTTTTCAATCAGTGAGGAGTTAGTATAGAAAGGATAAGGTAGCTGAGAATGCTTTTATGGTTTCAAGGAAATGCAATGATGGAAAATAATGCAGCACATAAATAACTGAGATGGTTTCAACAAGAGATAATATAATCACTTTTCCCCTTGTGGCAATTCACTCCCCCCCCTATGCAATGTAAAGAGATGGAAGGAGCACACACACTTTTCAGGAATATAATCAAATGCAATACAAATTCTAGTTACCCCCTAGCAAGCTTAGAGCAACTGGTATGCTTTTAAAACATGCAGAAATACGTTTAATGTGATTTGTAATGAAGAGAAAATATGCTAAAAATGATTTTAATTCCCTATAGGATATTCAGGGTAGGTGACAGCTACTTCGAATTAGTTCAGGTCAACACTAGCAATGATTTATGAGGGATTATCAGGTTGAAAACGAATGTCAGCAATGGAAGCAAAAGACAGCTATTTTTGACAGGTGAAGAAGTTTGAGTCAAATTGCAATTCGCTGCACTTTTTCCGAGTGCGTCGAGCGTGATTACAGAAAAACTATAAGGAGTAGAGTTTAGGGCTTGTTGGAAAGCTGTGGATCTTAGCTTTAAAATGAAAGTTAAATCTTGTTCATAGTACGTATGGTTCAAAAGATACGAACGATTTAGTGAAGGTAGATTCTCAGAAATAAAGTAAGATTCAAATGACAAATGACACTTTCACAGGTTCGAAATCACAGAATGGACACCCGATTTCTATGCAGTTCTAAATAGGTGGAAATGGGTTGAATTAGATTATTTTAAACTAAGAGATTGGTTTTGCACAGCTCTGGCTGGATACTCACTCCTAATTTTGGAAGGAATGGGCCTTGTCACAGATCTGGTAAACAGGTTTAGCTGCGGTTCTCTCTGCTCTGCTGGTCTGGATCTCTGGTTCTGGCAAAAGTTCTTGGCACAGCAGAGCGGTCTGGTCTGGTCTGGTCTGGTCTGGTCGGTCGAGATACAGCTCTGCTTTCTGGGTCTGGCACAGGGTTCTAGGCCAGAATCAAACAGCTCGCCCGGCTATTGAATAGTTTGGTTAGGTTGCATGATTCTGATGCCTCTGAAGGATTCAGCTTGTGGACTGGGCCTCTCTGCTACAAGTTCTGAAGTCTGGATTCTAAGTTCTGGTTCTGGAGTCTTCTGGATTTGAAGTCTGGATTCTAAGTTCTGGTTCTGGAGTCTTCTGGCAAAGCACTTCGCAGGAAATCAGCTTGAAGTGGAAAGTGCATGTCTCCACCTGGGTCTCAGTGGCTCTTTTTATGTCTTTTGAAAGTGGGAGGGAAGGCTGACTTTCTATGCCCAACCCTCTGAGGATTCTGATAGGCTATAGGATTCTCTGTCACCTGACTGGGGAACAGAGTTGTGAGTCATCCAGTGCTACCAATTTACAATCTATTGAAGAAACGCCCCTTTGCTTTTACTTAGAAAATGGATTTTGCATAACTAACAGGCTTTCCCAGATACACACGTCATTGAAATTACATGTACACATCACAGATTGCTTAAGGTACCATTTGGTTCAAGGCACATGTTTCTACGAGCTTGGGTTTAGAAACAACAACATTTTGCACTTTTTAGTGACTTTCGCCATATTGGTTTTTCCTCAAAATTTACACAGACCTGCACCCTCTCCCTGAGCATATTAATATAAAGTATCATGTCTCTAGCATACACCCAGTGTCTGCAAGATTAATAAATCACAGGGTTCGGTCTCAGAACATCACACAGAGTTGAGCTTAGTCTCAAATTGTAGGTACATTTTTCATATAGAGAATCTCCAAATTGTACATTTCTGTATAGGAGATACAATATTTTATAAGCAAATTAATAAACATACATTTGCCCTTAATGGACTTCACATCTGAGTCTGGGTCCGCCCCCAGGAGCTTGGCTTGACTCAGAGATACAATGTCTTCCTTCCCCCAGAGCAACTGTTGACAATTACACCTCAAATCAGCATATCCTATTCAGCTGAAGAGTCTATTGTGTTGACTGAGGTCAGCAGAGCAGGGTGCCACTCTGCATCTGGTTAACAGAAACCTATGATCTCCTTGTGCTGTTGCTGGTAAGGGCAGGTGTGAATTCTTCCCATGGACAGAGGCCTCTTGAACTTTTAATTAGATCAGACTGCCTTCTGATGTGGGGCCTGGGAACCGTAGGTGTTAAGAATTCTCACTAACCAGCAAGGCTTTGAAGTTTCCAGCTAACTCAGGTTCCTTGTCAGATCCTGAAAGACAGGCCTCCTGTCAGAGTTTAGACCGCTAGCGCCAGTTAGTGTCGAGCGCCGGTACTGCACCCCTTTTTGGGAGCTGTCTTGAATTAATACATTTCAGATTTTGAAAAGCACCATATTTCTTTGCACTGGTTTTTGCTCTGTGTGTAGCCAAAGGATAGGTCCTGGCAATGATCTCTTGTATTAACATTAACAGAGGCAAAAATGGATGGCAACCTATTTTTCAATGTTTTCCCTGTGCATTTTCTGGGGAGTTCTGGCCATCATGATGTTTTCAATGCAGTAATGCACAGTTCTGTGGTAGGGCTTGGATGCATGGGTAAAAACATCCCACACAAACCACAAATACTTCTCAAATGTATACTTCTTTAAAGGAGAAATTATCTCAGGAAATTCATTCGCCCAATGTATAAGGCATGTTTGTTTGAGCATATATCGATAGATCAATTATTTTTCCAATGCATTTTATCTTTGATTTTCAGACATTTGCACATTCCAACCAGCATGGCTCGGAAACAGCCATCTGGCTAATAAACTAATACGTTGATCAAGCACCCTAAGTTTAACTGCTTTGGTGGCAATAAATCATAAGACATGCTGCTCTTGCTGACATCAGCAAATGCAAACTTCAATTGTATGCCCCTACTCACCACGCCAGCGCATGTCTCATACATATGTCCTCTATGCTCAACATATTGACCTGTCTCCATGGAAATCGTGCGATGGCTCCTTTTAACCTTATAAATATCAACAAACCTTTTCTGATCAGACAACATAGGAGTTTCTCATTCCTTCGTATCCGTCCATTTAATTCCGGTCCTCCAAGACTCCCTTTTGCTCTGTTCAATTACTAACTACATTGCATACAATACACAAAGGTGCGTACATTATTTCTAATGACTTTTCTCTCCAAGCCCTTTGCCTTTAAAAAATTATAACATAATTGACACACAACTTTGCTAAACCAGTTACAAATAGTAGAAGTAGATCAGTTGTTTGTTTTTATGTGCAAATTATTACTTTCCATCTTTGGGCCTATTGCTGTTGCCTTTGCACTATGTGTCTTTATAACATGTCTGTGTCTTCTCCTCTCACTTTTCTTATGAATACAATTTTAGAATGAGCCATTAACAAAGTTTATTTTAAAAATTAAATATTCATTTTTTTCTCCCACAGGTTTTTTTTTCAACTTCAATCCTCAAGCATTATGAGTGTTATTGAAGCGTTCCTGCATGAACTGGAGTACATTGATGAGGAAAAGCATCAGAGGGAAAGCCAGCAAAAACATGACATCCTTCCCAAGATCCTGATACTCGTCGCATTGAAGGCATTTCCACTTCATGTGCATGCCTTAGATGTGAAGTAATGCACATGTTGGCGGAGAACAATTGCTGCCAAGAAAAGTACATAGCCGAAGAAGAACCTTCACCATAATGCATTTTCCAGCAGCAAAACATCAGGGCAGCCTGCATTAAACGATCAGTGTAGAGAATGATGATGGTGATAATGCACAAACAGATAGCAACTATTCGCCCTTGTGTTCCTAGCAATAAGTATTGTGTCTATTCCTTTTATATGCGCCAACCTTGCCGTTTTACCTTATATGTTTGTTTCCAATTCTAATGAGATTTCATGGGTTCACACTCTACATAAACAATTTTACAAAATCTTAATTCCAATTGTGCTCGCCATGTGAGAGTCTTAGTAAAGACACAATAATTTGAGTTGATGCTTGAAGTATGTGTTATTGATTCATACCAGGCCTACACATGTTTCACTTGCAGCTTGTACCCATTTACAACTCTAAGGGGTCTTCCGTCTATAGACAATTGGCCACATGGTCACCCCAGACCTGGTATCCCTATACCCCCCTATGAACAACCTGTCCCACTGAAACAACCTGTACATGTGTCCTGCGACAAGGGGCTGGATCTATTCCACTCACTTCATCTTTATCCACCCCCCTTATCAAAGGCATTTCTCACTTGTGCCAAGCGCTCGCAATAGCGGGTTGGTGGACACGTACTGGGTGCCAAATACTATGAACAACTCAAATTAGTCTGCTGTCTAAGGACCAATGGCAAAATGTCCACCCCAGAGCCAGTGCCTCAATACTCCCCTTTAAAGACCACTCTCTGCAATCAACCTATGCATGTCACTGTTGTCAAGTGCCTGGATCTATTTCCTCTCACTTCAGGCTTTACCCCCGCCGACCCGCCACTCCCTTATCGAAGGAAGTTCCCACCTAGACCCTGCACTCACAATGGTCGTTGGTATGAACACGTTCTTTTGCAAAATGATACATCATCAATCCTACACCTACCGCAAAGTTTAAACATACTCAAATAGGGCTATGTTAAGATAGCATATCATGTGCCTACAAAAAAAAATAATAACACACAAGTTAAGGGCAGTCTTTTCACATGGCAAATTACCAAACACACCCACTTTTCAAAGTATTCATAAACAACTTCAAATCCTTAGCAAGAACATATCTCTGCAGTCTACTATTGATATTATCATGCACGGCTACTTATCTTCATTGCAGAATCTCCACTTACTTTTTCCAAATCATTGGTGATTTGACTCTTGTTTATTCAAATTGTTCATTATCAACTAAGTTCATTTATAGTGCTTTACTACAGACTGTAGACATATGAGCGGGTGGATGGATAGCTTGGTGGGTGAGAGATGTTTACGAGCATGTTGACAATGGCTAAAGGTTTTGTATTTGGGAGTTAATAATTGTTTTATAAATCATATGCATACTTTTTGATTATTATCTTTTTTTATTAGATCTTCAGGAACATAAGACAATGCCTTCCTGTATTGTTTTGGGTTGTCCTAGTTTCAGCCATGCTAAGTCTCCTAGTACAGTGGCACCCTTTTTCCAGAACGAATTTTTTTGTATACGATCATTGTTGCTCAACTGTGGCTTCCCAGTTTCCGAACTTGATAGCAGAGCCAAGGATGCCTTGGAGGACGTGAGTGGAGATCATTCTCCGTCTGCAGCATGGACTTCTCGGAAGATATGAAAACGTAATTGTGTTTTAATTTGTCAAAACTAGCACCTTTGACGGTCTGCTGGACAACAAATAGGCGTCCAGATATAGGAAATTACTACCTCTGCTAGTTGAAGGTGATTATATAGACAAACGTCGGTTTGCAATTCTTGTTTTCTTTATGATGTTTTTCCCACTATTTTTTCTGCTGATACATTATGATCATTTCAATGTATGTATGCCAAAATTGTCAGTCGGTATGGCTTTTGTGTGATATTTCATGATTTATGTGTTGCATTTTGTGAAATTAGTGTACCTATTGTTTTGTGTGTTTTACTTTATATGTGCAACATTCAAGATTTTAAACATATATGTGTTCACGACTCAATTATTTTCTATCAGATGAAAATATTTTGAGCATACATATTGATTATGGTTTTGATAGGTGTCATGGTCTAATACGTACAGTTAAAGAGTGGGCATATCTACCAAAATGACTAACAGAAATACTTAAATAGTGATTTATCCCATGTGATATATTTCTCACCATTAGTTTAGTCTTAATTTATTATGCAGTGAACTTTAATTTACCTTTATTTGTGCAATGTGATCATCAAATTAAAATAGTGTAATTGTAATGATTGTATTCATAATTGTTGGCACTGATGGTTTTAGTTCTTAGTTCTTAAAGTATCACTGATATGTTTTTTTCATTATCATGCACATGAGGAAACATTAGTGCAATATCTTTCCAGCATTCCCTAGGACACTGGTGGTAGGCAAAAGTTATGTATTTAAATGCTTTGGAATCTATTTGATAATCAAAGGTAAACATATTGAAAGATGTATCTGTAGTCCCTTTTCTAGTGAAAATAGTTCCCTAATCCTTACTTTGAGTACGTTTTTATAACACTATTGCTTTATAATATATTTATTTTGTAATGTATTACACTTTTGGTATTGTGATTTGTAATTATATTAAAAGGTTAAACAGTGAAATTGTGAGGTGTCAGTTTCCGTAGCTATAATAGATCAGTATGTTCCCAAAATTCATAACGTAACTATTCATCACAAGTTATATATTCAAGTTAAATGTATGAAATAACATTTTTTAAAACGTTCTTTATTGTTTTTCATAACAAATGCAAACATTGTCACCAACTTCATAACCCCACATAACTCCCCGCCCCCTACCCTCCCCTTCGGTTTGACACATTGGCCCTCATTACGACCCTGGCGGAAAGGGGTTTACGCCGGTGTAAACCATGGCGCCCCTTTCCGCCTGAGTACGAGTTCCCGTAGCGCCATGGTGATTTTTACGGCTGCTTTTTGCAGGCGGTAAAATCCATGGCGCTAAGGGACCTTGTTGTTAATTACGCCACCGTAATTTACGGTGGCGTAATTAACGCCTTCCCAACTCCCATTATGCCCTATGGGGCAAAAATGGGAATGGGGAAGGGTAAATGGGGATTGGGGACTTACCGCCCCGCCAAGGTCGGAATGGGGCGGTAAGTCCGCCAACCACCATGGCGGAGTTGGCAGCTTAGCGCAATGGACCATGGTGCAAATAGCACCATGGATCTCCGCCAAGGTCGTAATGAGGGCCATTGACATGTTATACATTATCCTTATACGACTGGCTCAGTATAGCTGTTCTGTCAAGTTCAGCAAGATCGTGGGCCATGCTAGCACAAATTTTCTTCCCTCGGATATGATTACCGCCCTTAGTTGTGAACTGAGGCTTTGTAGGTTCTCACTTCCGTCAGGCCTTTACCAAGCACCTCGCCCCTCTCTGTTTCCGTGAATTGTCCCCCTCTATTCAATCCTGGTCTTATTTATGGTTCCTACCCCGCCTGTGTGGTGTGTTCCCAATCTGAGTAGTACTGTCGAAAAGGTGGCCAGTAATCAATTGATCGGCTACTGCCTGGTAATGTTGGTGCGTATCAGGTTTCTTTTTGTTCACATGTGTGCATGTACTCCATCCATCTAGTGAACACTGGCACACTGCGTTTCCCCCACGTGTTGCCTATAAGATATCTTGCCATTACAGAGGCCATCTCCAGTAACTTCCGCTCCCCCACGACTGCCCCCCTTAAGCAGTGCTAGGAGCCACAATGCTGGTGTATAATCCCACTTTGTTACCAACATCTCTGATATTGCTTGCTCGATTCTCCTCCAGAAAGGCAGTATTCGTGGGCACACCCATGCTACATGGTAGAAATTGGCAGCTTCTACGTTGCATCTCTTACATGCTGAGGTTCTTTTGGGGTATATTCTATGCAGCTTGTCCGGGAATAGTACATTTGGTGAAGAAATGTATAATGGGTTAACCTGAATCGATTGTGCTTGGACAGGTTGCGTGTTTGCATGCAAATACGTTTCCAGTGCTTATTGCTTATTATCTTCCCAAGATTGTTCTCCCAATTGGTCCTATACCTCTGTTCCTGAGTTATACTCTTACCCCTAGCCAGCTTGTATATAGAGGATACCAGTTTCAGGGACAATAATGGTTTAATCACATATTGCAAAACAGGGTGAATGTCTGGCGCTTGGGGGAACTCAGGCCGCTTAGATCTGAGTGCTTCCATAATCCTCTAGTACATAAACAGGGTGTCTGCCGTCCATTCTCCCCCTTGTTCATAGGGTTTCCCTGGGTATGTAGTTCCCGTCCAGTACCAAGTTCCCTAGTGTTTGGATCCCCAGTCTTTGGAAGTGGATCTGAAAAGATCTCTCATGTGTGAGTGGTATCCTGTGTATATTGTGTAATGGGAGATCAGGGGAGAAAGCTGCCACTGCTCCGGTCACCTGTGCTATACGTTCCCATCCCTGCATGTCACGATTGTGGGCTGGACCTCCTTCCATGGTGCCTGCAAACGTGTGCCCCACAGCATCCCTACTATGTCATCTGGGGATGCTGTCTCCTTGGCCAGGAGGGACTGTGGGTAGTCGGGAGGGCAGGGGCCACATCCTGCTATATATTTTAACTGAGCCGTTCGGTAGTATAAGTATATATCTAGATATTCTAAGCTGCCCTGTTCGTATGCCTGTGTAAGTATTTTTTGCCTGTCCAAGCCAGTCTTATCATTAGGCTTTGACTTCGAGTCCAGAAGTTTTGGGGTGGCCAAATGGGTACAGTATTAAAAATATAGAGTCATTTGGGCAGTATGGCAATTTTTGTAAGTAGGGGGCACCATCGGAAATCCTGGCCGGAGTCGGCCGGGATTACCGCCGGGGTCAGTTGTAGTATCTCCGATTTATTCCAGTTGATTCTGAGCCCTGAGAGTTCCCCGAATTTGCCTATTTCTTGCATTAATGGTGGGAGGTTTAATCTTGGATGTTTTACCTATAACAAGATGTTGTCCGCATATAATAATATCATATTAAGCTGTTTCTGTAATCACACTCCTCAGTGAGCATGTAGTTCCCTGATGTGGCAGGCTAGCAGTTCCAACACTAAAGGGAACACTATCGATGAGACTGGGCAGCCCTTCCGTGTTCCCCTCAATGGGTGGATGCATTCCAATGCTATCCCATTCATATATACCGCCGCTCTTGGAGCGGTGTATAAAAGTCTGATCCACTGTATGAATTTCAACCCCAGCCCTGAGTGCCAGAGCACTTCAAAGAGAAAAGGCCATTCAACAGAGTCAAAGGCCTTTTCATCGTCTAATGTGGCTATCGCTATGAGGACATCTGGATCTACGTTATGGATGAGTTTGAATACTCTCCGGAGGTTATGTTGCGTGTATCGGCCAGGGATAAAACCGGCTTGATCCGGGAGGACCTGTTCCACCATGTGTTGTAGTAATCTCACCGCCACTATTTTCAAGAGGATTTTCTTATCAATATTAAGCAATGATAGTGGGCGGTATAATTTACATTTCTGGGCGTCTTTCTCGGTTATTAGTTCTGTTCTTGTGGGCTCTGGGAGGGATCCGGTTGCAAGTGCATTCTCATACATGTCCCGTAGGTTAGGGAGTAGGATATCGACATATGCTTTATAAAATTTGGCAGTTATGCCATCATTTCCCAGGCCTTGCCATTTGGAAGGGAAAGGATCGCCCTACAGGTCTCCTCATTCGTTATTGGTCTATTCAGATCCCCCTTGCTCCGGGTCCAGCCACCCCAACCCCACTTCATCTAGGTACTGCATCATCGTATCGTGCCCGTTAGTGGTATTGGATGCGTACAGTTGCTCATAATAACCCTGAAAAACCAAGTTGATCCATGCCAGATCCTTAAGGAGCTGCCCTGAGCTGTCCTCTACTGCTATGATGTGAGTTATTTGTATTTCTTGTTTTATGGCCCACGCTAGTGTCATACTAGGCTGGTCACCTTCTTCGGACCTTGCTGCTGCTATCGGGTCTCCTTTAAACCTGTCCTCCCTATTTGTTAGTTGGCATAGTTCTTCTCTTTGCTTCCTTAGGGATTCTCATATATACTCTGAGTCAAGATACCCTGTTGGTTCTCCAGGCCCTTAATTGTTTCTTCCAGTTTGTTCATGGATCCCCGTAGGGCTTTCAATACCCCCCTCTTTGGACATACAGCCTCTCACATACACTTTAAAGGCCTCCCAGACAATGCATGGGTTTGGACCCGAATCTACATTTACAGTGAAATTTGTCTGTATGTCTTGGCTAATTTCCTCACGGAATGCCCCATCCTCTAAGGCAGTGGCTTTAAACCTCCACCATAACTGTTTAGGGGGGCCCGTCGGACCGGTCAGGCATACCACGACGGGAGAGTGGTTAGAGAGGGTACGGGGCAGTATTTCTGCCTCTGTTACACTTCTCGCGAGAGTGGAGTTAGCCATTATGTTTTCTATTCTAGACGAGCTGCCATGGACGCCAGAGAAATAAGTATATTCTCTCTTATGTGTGTGCTTTTCCCTCCATACATCATGTAGGTCATGGTACTGTGCTATGACTGGCCATGTCTGTGCAGCCCGGTGTGAAGTAAGCTGTGCTGCTGAGGATCTATCGTGTTCCAGTGTGAGTGCCATGTTAAAGTCCCCTACCCAGATAGTACCCAGGGAATGTTTGTATATGTTTGGCGCATTTGTGGAAGAAGTTAGTGGAGTCACTATTCAGTGCGTATACATTAATTAGCAGGATTTTCAGCCCCCAAATTCCCCCAGCTAGTATTATACAACTCCCTTCTTTATCATCTATTTGCTCATGCAATCTGAACTCTAGGGAATTGTGTATGTAGATTGCGACCCATCTTGAATGTGTAGTATATGAGGAGCCATACCTGTGTATGCCCCATCTAGGCAGACAGGGGGTGGGTGCCCCACGAGCCAGATGTGTTTCTTGTATGCATAGGATAATAACTTTATGGTTTTTGCTATAATTTGCAATTAGACTGACCTTTTTATAATTAGTGAGACCTCTTACATTCCAGGACACTATTGATAGCGGGTTATCCTGTCTGCCGCTTATGATAGGCATGCCTTCTGTATGTATATTGGGTTATTTTCAGCTTTACAATGTTATCCATCAGATGAACCTTATATTGGATCCTTTGTGTCTGTGCCAATGAGTGAAACCCCCTGGGGCCCCTATCATCAGGCCCATGTGAACTACCCTTTGTCCCCACCCCCTTGCCCACCCACCTCCACCCGTGCCAGAAAAAACAAGCTATCAGCTTCCTACATCCCCCCGGCCCCGTAATGTCCCAACAAAAACATGGTCCAACAGTTCCGCTGTATGAGCGGGAATGGGGCACTGAGGGCTGCCCTTGCACTCCGTGTGCTGACGGCCATTGTCTGGTAAACCATGCCCCCTGTCAGTGTCCCAGGGGGCCCACACTGTTAGGCCCATTGGCTGTTTACTGAATTGCGGTTATTGTAAAGGATATAGTAGTGGCATTAGGGTGCGCATGTCAGTGTTCCTCCAGTATCTGGAATGTTCATGGTGAATCATTCGGCTGCTTCTGGAGAATTAAAGAACATCATTGTGCCGTTGTGCTATACTCAAAGTTTTGCCGGGTATTAAACATTCTTTTTCCTCAGTATATTCTTTACAGCTTGGAAGGTCTTACGTTGTTGTTGTACCAAGGAGCTGAATGCCGGGAAGAGCCTGAATGTGGATAAACCCCATTTCAGTTCTTTTTTTGTCCCTCACGGCTCGGTGTATGGTGTCCCTGTCTCTGTAGCAGAAGATTCTGGTGATAATGGGACGTTCAGGTGCTCCTGGTGGATGTCTCGCCGCCAGTGATCTCCATGTGCATTCTACTATATACATATTTGACGGAGGCGGTTCTTCAGTGTATCAACTAGTAGCTGTTAAACAAATGTTTCCATATTTTCTATCTGCGTTGTTTCTGGAACCCCCAGGACGCAGATGTTGTTCCATCTGGAATGTCCCTCTAAGTCATCGTTCTTTGTTATGACTTTCTTTACCATTTGTTGTAGGTCAGCTACCTCGCGTGTCAAAGTGGCTACTTTGTCCTCACCTGCCTCAATTCTCTGTTCAGCTTCCAACATACCCCTGCAAAGTTTGTCAGTTTGTATTGCCGAGATATCTACCTTACATGTGAGGGCATCAATCTTTGCCCCCCAGATTGTTGGTGCTACCTTTCAGTGTCAGCAATGTCTGGTTCAAAGTCGCCACATCTACCTGTGATGTCGCTTGGTTCTGTTAGGAGGGGGTGGTTGGCTGCGCTTGGTCGGCAGGTGCAAATTGTTCAAAACTCACTTGTTTTGTAGGGTTGACCATTTTAGTATTGAGTCTGAGTCTTCGCGAAGGATAATGCCCTGCCTCGATGGTGTGCCATTATCAGGGGCGTCACTGCTGTCGGCGGAGCCCGGGAGTTAATAAGGGGTGTTCCAGCAGGGTCGTTGAGAGCGTGATCCGTGAGTTTGTGGGTTTGCCCCTATGAAGTACAGTGGCGGGGTCAGGCGGACCCAGTGATGGTCTGAATTTGCCGGTCTGCATTTAGATCTTGTAGTCCAGCCCTTGTATATGGACATTTATCAAGATCTCCCTCCACCTCTTGTCCTGTCTGGCCCATGCGACCCCCAGTCACTCTTTCCCTCTTTTCTAGGCATGCAGCCATGTTCCGGTGCTTAAAACTTTGCAAATCTGTCTTTCGTGCTTGCGGCAGTCACCACCTCAACCCTGGCATGCTAGGATGGGGTTCTGCAGTCGGCATATGTGGGGATTACGCTACTTGGTGGCCTCCTAGTCCCCCATCCTCCGTGTTGCTGCTGCACACATGGCAAGAGCACTGATTCTTCTTACAGGCGGGGGGTGGGCTGCTGGTTGATCCCCTTCATCGGTTTGCTGGCCATTATTATATACAGCAGGGCAGGGGGCCGTACTGGTGTGTTGTTGTGGGGGTCCTCCACTGTCCCCAAGGTGAGGTGATCAGGGCTGTGCTATGACCCCTGCTTTTGTTGGTAGGGGGGAGCTCACCTCTTTATTCGAGTCTACAGTCTGGGACCCACTTTCTCTCCACTTCCCCGCCTGGCTGCCGACTGCTGATTTTCAGGCTGTTTAACTCCGCGGCTCAGCGAGGTTCGGCACACAGGCCTCTCGCCAACACCTTCTCTTGCCCTCATCTCTGCAACTCCCTCATGTGCCGGTGGTGGGGACGCATGTTGTCTCACCCCGCTGTGGCTTACTTGTGAAGTGAGTGTCTGTTTTCTCACTGGTCCTGGCACATCTGGACTTGGAGCGTGCCCTCCTCCACACACACCGCCTGCCCAATGTATGAAATAATATTACACTTGTAATTACTTTCACCTTAAATATTTTTCATGCATTGGGATGTACAAGGATTTAACCACTCATGCAGTTGACCATCATAAAACACAGGAGCAAGGGTAAAAAAGGTTAAATTAAAGGTTGTTTACAACTTATTGTAACTGTTCTGTTAGAGATGGTGGATGAACTTGGCACACAAAGATTGACTGGTTCAAAAGGCACTAGAAAAACTGGGGTAAATACGAATCAGTATACGAAAGGTTTTTCAAAGTGCTTATTTTGAAATGTGTTTGGTGTGATCAAATTGTAAGGTTGATATTCACAAGTTTTGTAAATGGGAAATAATGAATGCTTTTCTTACAATCTTTTAAAGGCCTTGGATGAAGAATAGGAACTCTCAGACCACACCACTAATAAATGTTTACAATTGTCAAACCGATGTCACTTGGGAGCAACAATTGAGGAGGTTGCAGATGATCACCCCAAGGTTCAGAATCAGATGTGCAGTTGCCAGAATTTTAAATGAATCTCACCAACGAGCCATGGAAAACAATAATGGGTCACTGTTACTGCAGAGAACATACAACAGAACTGACAAACAACACAGGAGATGTTTCTTCATTAGTTGCCAATCCCCTCACACAATCTATGCCATTGAAACTATTGCTGTCATACAAAGATATAATATTCCCTGTTTCCCAATAAAGTCTGAAAATCTACAAACATTACAGATTGAAATCACTGATGCATCTTGTGAATTCATTGATGACAATGTGCTTGACTCAGACTACACAATGGGTGGTGTGTAAGAAATAGCCACCACCATACAATCTGAATCCACTATATGGCAGGTGATTGGTATTGAGGAAACCTAAATACATTGTTTTTGACAGCTACCAGTTTCAGATTATAAAAATTATTGAATACAACTTTGGTAAAAGAGGAAGGATTTATGGGGAGCCATTGGTGAAGGCTTCTTGAGAAGTCAAAGGCGCCAAACTGAAGATCAAGGGGAGCTCTACGCATAACCATTCAACAATGTCCTGGTCTGCTCAACCCATTCTTGGCAAAATACGAGCAGGAAATGTAATTAGTTCTTGTACTCTGTTATTAAGTGGACCCATGTTTACAAAGATCTCAAGTTTTTGTACATTTTCAGAGTTTTTGCGTTCATTGCTAAGACTTCAAATGACAAATATCAGAGACAGTACTTGTTCCCAGCTGTATGTCAAGCCTGGAATCTCGAGTAGATAGCGATTGACTATTCTCTTTCTGGCAAAATGCTCAGACTTGCTGCTGATGGACAGTGTGACTGTCCTGGTTTTTCAGAGAAGTACTGTGCTTATCACTTCCAGGACATGGACACCCATAAAATAGTAAGCTTGGTCATGGTGCAAGTGTCAGAATGTTCAAACTTTGTTACCACTGAGAAATATGGTTTCATTAAATCCATTGAATTCTGCAATCAAGGGGATTGCAAATAAAATGTCTATGGACAGGTATGTGAGAGTAGCAAAGGTCATGCGAGAGCAGTTCCAGAACATAAGGCATCAATTTGATGTATGGCATGCCAGAAAATCAACAGCCAGAAACATTAATGCTGCTGGTAAAAAGGTTCAGAAGAAATTCCAAAATGGTCACAGTCCATCTGTAGTCATCTATGATGGTGTTAAAAAACCTGTGAAGTTCAAATCCTAGTTGGCAAGTGGAGTTTACTGGTCCTTCATTCTTCAAACAAACACTCAAAATAGTACAACGAGCATTATCATGTGTGTGAATGTAGACGAGCAGAAGCACAAGAAGAAATGTTGGTGCACGGCTCCCCTGCTCACACTGCCCATCACAAGATTGTGTGTGCGACAAAGTGTTTACCAAAGATTTGAAGGGCCTCATTGAATTTTGCCAAACAGGGGATTTGCAGGCGTTCCAAAATATTTGCTAAAGCCCAGGCCTAAATGGTTGCATTTCGGCATAGACAGTATGGAGGCCCGAACAATGCTTGATGTGCTTGCTCACAATGAGAGTACTGATGGGTAACAAGCAGGAACTGCTGGTGATTTTTGTATGCTTCGTTACACCATGCCAGAAAAAAACAATGGGGGGCTAAGTCAGTATTAGTGAAGCTGCAATTTGACTTTGTGAATGATCTAACTGTGACTGTGCTGACAATGCAAAAACATGGACTGACAACAGAACATCTCCTCATGGGACATTCTATCCTGAAGAACATTGCCAATGTGGTTCGACCACCAAAGTCTGAAATTGTGGCAACATTGACAACAATATTGAAATTAAGTTGTGTGGTCTTTAAAAGTTCTAAAACTGTTTATTTAAGAAACAAATCATTTTTGTATATCTTATTGCTAAGAATAATTATCAATTAATTTACATGCACATATTTTTTAAAGGATAAATGAATAAGAAAATCTGCATGTTTATGAATGATATGTCAATGCCCAATTGTTTAAAGAACTTCCAATTTGTGTCTGTTTTGCCACAATTTCAGACTTTGGTGGTTGAACCACATTGGCAATGTTCATGTCTCTTTGTCTCTCTTTGTATAATTGTATATAGATTTATTTAACTCATTTATATTTTATTAATGTTTATCACTGTTAAATTGTTGTAAATGTAAAAAAAAAACAGGTAACTTACCCCTGATAACAGTCTTTCGACTGGATGTTCATCCCATGTATTCATCATCTTTGACACTTGTCCAGCTTCAGCTGCTTCTGAAAACATTGTGGGCGAGGGCACTATGCATCGATGGCATCGAGTTGATGTCCCTCGAATGTCTCTGTCTAGGGTGATGTCATTGAAGGCATATTTAGCATGCGCAGTGCTCAGGTCTGTTTTTCCTCCTCTTGCAGCAGAGATACCCATAAATACAGGTGTGACCTTACTTAGCCTTGTTGGAATGGAAGATGTAATAGCATGGGAAATTCTACTGAGGGGTAGGTTGGGAGGGCGATGAGGAAAACGTGGGAGGAACAACCAGTCAAAAGAACGTTAACCAGGGTAAGTAACTTGCTCCTCGAATGGATTGTGTCCTCCCATGTATTCCTCATCTTTGACAGACTCCCAAAGCAGTATTATGTTTCAAGGAGGGAGTAGAATTACAATTTATACATTTTCATGGACAGAGTGAAGTATTGCCTTGCAAAAGGCACCGTCCTGATCATGGGAAGAATCCAGGCAATAATGTTTAGTAAATTTGTGGATGGAAGACCACGTTGCCACTTCACAAATATTTCTAATAGAAACGCCCCTTTGAAGGGCTGTAGATGTAGCCATGCACCTGGTGGAATGAGCTCTTAAACCTTCAGGAGGGTCTTTTCCAGCCAGCCTGTTGCATTCTGATATTGCTAGAATTATCCACCTAGATAATATCTGTTCGGTAACAGCCTGACCTAGTTTGTGCCCTGTATAGCCAATGAAAAGCTGATCATCAACTTGTAACTTGGACATTCTCGAAATATAAAAGCTTAGTGCTCTTCTAGGATCTAACTATGAAGTCTTTCATCCTCATTACCATGGTAAGGTGGGGGATAAAAGGAAGGTAGAACAATTCTCTGATCTAAATGAAAATCTGAACTGATTTTGGGCAAAAAAGAAGGTTTGACCTTCAAAACAACCCTATCTTTGTGGAAGATGGTAAAGGGTGGCTTGGATGACAGTGCCTTCAACTCGCTCACTCTACGGGCTGATGTAACTGATACCAATAGAATGGTTTTTAAGGTTAATAACCTTAGAGGTCATGTGTGTAGGGATTTAAAGGATGCACACATTAGGAATTTGAAAAGAAAATGTAGGTCCCAAACCAGAACCTGCAAAGGAGATAGAGGGAACACATTAGTGAGCCCTTTCAGAAATTAAGTCACCAGTGAGATTTTGAAATAGGAACATTCCTCTGACCAGCACTTATAAATGGACAACACCGCCAAGTAGCCTTTAATGGTACCAATCAGGAGCCCCAGATTAGCCAACAATAGAAGGAAGGATACACAGAAAATGATCTGCAACCCCAGAAGACAACATTTCTCAATGGGTAGACAGAAAAATAACTGGCTTTCAGTCAAGGACAGAATACCACTTAAAACAGCCTTCCTTACACACAATTGCCTTAACAACTCAGCGCCCCAATAAATTACGGATACATTTATCAAGAATAATTCCACACAACCTATGAGGACATCTAAGTCCTTCTGCCTAAGAGCCCTCAGATACAAATGAAAAAAGAAGGCAGCAGCAGCTTTCCCGTTCTGACTGCCCAATTCTGGAACTCTTCACCTACAACTTTAAGAGCAGACCAATCCTTTTACAATTTCAGGAAAAACACCAAACACGTTCTTATTATATAACTTGTTATTTAATGCAACCTGTAAATGTATGTATTGCAACCAAGAAACTGAAAATATCTTGTAATGCACCCAGATACCTCCGGGTTTGGAGCACTGTATAAATAGACATACAAACAAACAAACATTATTTTCCCTCCACCAGTTGCAGAACTTATTGCAACAGAAACGGTACAAAGATTTTGTTGCTGGCCTTCTGGTCAAAAGCAACACCTCCATAATGTCATTCGGGAGGTCCCAATCCTTGTATCTCAGCCTTTCAGAAACCAAGCGTGAAGGCTGAGAGTGCTGACCTCTGGATGTAGAACCTGACCCTCAACTCGCGAGAGAAGGTCCTCTCTATGTGGAAGATGCATCGGAGGACAGGTGGACATGTGGAGAAGGTTTGGGTACCACTTGCTCCTGGTCCAATCCGGGGCTATAAGGATCATGTGTTTCCCAAACCTTCTCAACCTTCTGATCACATGAGGAATGACAGGGACTGGAGGAAACACGTACAGGAGTGGAAACTCCCAGTCCACTTCCAATGCGTCTCCTAGAGCTCCTCTTTTGGGAAATTCACTGGAGTAATACCATTTGCCCTTCCGGTTGACCTCGGTCCAAAACAGATCTACCTCAGGGGTTCCCCAAAGGGTGAAGATCTCTTGAAGGACTTCCTGAGCTAGTTCCCATAAATGGGAGACTGTGCTCTGCCTGCTCAGAGCGTCCACCGCTGTGTTCTCCTCTCCATCTAGGTGAACTGCCGATAGAGAGATTAATTCTTGAATTGCCCAGTGCCAGAGCTGCATTGCCTCTCTGCACAGAGGTTGAGACCCTACAACTCCTCTATTATTGAGGTAGTACATGGCCACTGTGTTGTCCATGATTATCAGTATATTCTTTCCCCGCACAGAGGGCAGGAAGGCCTTCAGCGTACTCTGATTGCCCTCAGCTCCAAAAGATTGATATGTAGTTTGGACTCCAATGGAGACCAATGACCTCTGATTGTCAGATCATTGGCATGTGCTCTCCACCCCGTGAGTGAGGCATCCATCACTACTGTTATCTCCGGTCACGGTTTCCAAAAGGGTTCTCCCTTCAGAATATTTTCCTCACAGGTCCATCACAGAAGATCCTGTGACACCCTGGATGGAATATGAAGCCGGTCCGACATCTTTCCTGAAAATTGGGACCATTGTGTTCTTAGAGCCCATTGGAGGGATCTCATTCTCAGGCAGGCTTCTGGCACCAGAAAAATCCAGGATGCCATGAGGCCGAGCAACCTAAAAAAATCAAAGGCCGGAAGACTCTGGGCACTCTGAAATTTGGTAAACATCTGAAGAATGTCTTGAGCCCTCATATCGGATGGCGGGCTCCTTCCCAAGGATGTATTTAGCACTGCTCCGATGTACTGGAGCTTTTGTGAAGGTGTAATTTGTGACGTCTTGTAATTGAGAGAGAAGCCCAATCTGTGAAGACAGTGGCAGGTGCCTTTGAGATGATCTAGGATTTGTTCGGGAGAACGCGCCCTGATCAGCCAATCGTCCAGTAAGGGGTAGGCATGAATCCCCCTCTCCTGAGATTCGTTGTCACTACCGCCATCAGTTTGGTGAAAACCCTTCGGTGGAGGTCAGCCCAAATGACAGAACTCGAAATTGATAATGAGAACTGCCAACTGCGAACCTCAGGTATTTTCTGTGCTTGAGATGGCTTGGAAAATCAAAATAACCATCCTGAATATCCAATGACAACAACTAATCCTGGAGTTGGAGGGCTTGAAAGATGTGAGAAAGTATGACCATCTTGAACTTGTCCTTCCTGGGGAACCTGTTCAAGCATCTCAAGTCCAAGATGGGTCTCAGTCCTCCGTCCTATTTGGGTATAAAAAAAATAAGGGGTTTAACATCCCTTGCTCCTCTCCGCTACAGGCACTGGTTCTATACCACCTTTCTCTAGCAGGGTTAAAATTTCCTGCACAAAGAGCGGATCTGCAATCCTCAAAGAGCAGTTCCCCAGTGGATTGTTTTGGTGTCTTCTTATAAAAGGAAGGCAGCAACCGTGGGCTATGGTTTCCAAAAGCCCAAGCATCTGAAGTAATGCCCCGCCATTCTTCCAGATGCTGAGACAGTCTGCCCCCAACTGGTAAACTGTGACTCAAGATCTCAGCGTGGTTTTGTGGTGGCTGCTGCAGAGGCCGATGGTAAGGAGGCTGCTGCTTGAGCTGTCATTGCACTTCTACCTTGTTCACCATGTAGAAATCTTCTCTGGCTTCTTTGACTGGCCATTCCTCTCGCCCTTCCAACTGAGGAGTAGTAGTGAAAAGATCTACCCCTCCAAGGTTGGCAATTAGGACAAAAAGGCTGAGGTTGCCTAATAGTGGTGCCTAAAGATTTGGCCGCCGCATTTGAGGTCTGCAACTTCTCAAGGCTCTCGTCAGCCTTGTTGCCAAAAAGATGAGACCAGATCTATCAAAAGGCATGTTGATAAGCCTAGATTGCACATCAGCTGCAAAACCCGACTTTCTCAACCATGCAAATCTGAGCTTAACAGTGCTGGTAGCCATGGATCTGCTGATGCTATCCACAGAATCCAATCCTGATTGCACATGGCCTCTTTGCCGTCCTTAACAATAGCAAAGAAGCCGTCCCTTTCATCTACTTCAGGAATATGCTTTGCCACCATGAGATACAGTCCCATAGAATATACGAAAACTTTGCAAGGGCACAAGTGGAGTTGGCAGATTTTAGTGCCATGCTCCCTGCAGAAAATACTTTCCTCGCCCATCCATCTATGTGCTTGTTGATATTTTCTTCATCAGCGCTGATTTTGGAAGGGCGATTGGCACTGAAGGCATCGCTGGCAACTGTGGTGCAGCTGGCGTCAAAGGCTTTGGCATGCATATCGATGTCTGTGTCGAGGGCCTAGCAGGGATGGGGTTGATTTTATTGTAGGATAAATTACCCTTTCAGGGGAAAATGTCAGACAACGAAGTCGATTAAGGCAACCTTCGGTGCCTTCTCTTCAAATTAGATTGCTTGATCCTCTTCCTCTGAGGAGAGTTGGCTCTCGACTCGTTGGTCGAAGGCCCCCGCGTGTCGGGTAGGTGATTTCTTAGGGATTTTTCCTACCTTAAGTTTCCCCTTCTGTTCCCTCGAGGCTTTTCCCGTCATGAATTGGCATTTGGAACAGCCAGAGGTATCGTTGCCCCTTCCAAGGCACCACAAACAGATACGTTGCAGGTCAGTGAGTGACATTTTTGATTCCGCAATCCTGGCATTTCTTGAAACCGTACTTCAGCGTCGACAGTGTCGATGATGAAGACATAATTATCGAGGTTTTTGTAACAGATGTCACAAGATGAGGCGCATGCAAAATAAGGGAAGCCTGATTATTGTCTATGGCCCTCCAGGCAAATTAAAGTAATAGGAGAAGGGTGGGCCGACTAGACCAGAGATGACAGCTATATATTGTTTAAATCATAATAGCATTATGTTTATTTGTATAAATACAGTCACAGATATGTAAAGAAATTTTCATTAACAGATTCAGCTCAATTTACCAAAAAACACACATCCCTCCATGTACCATTCATTCATTCACAACTTTCGCACACAGTTATCATGTTCAAATATGTTGGGACAAACTGCTGATAGATCATTGATATTACAAAAATATAGTCAAACAAATGTCAATATAGCACTCTGTTATTTTACAATGTGACCCTCTGTCTACATTCGGGGGTTTAGAAAACTGTTGGTGACATACGTTTCGGTTGAGTTCTCTCAGTAAGGGTGGGGGTCCCCTTCTCCGGTGATTTAGGTCAACATTCTTCAGGACGGAGAGCATTCGCTGATTCCGCGTTGCCTCTTCATAACACAAAAAGTGGCGGGTGGGAATGGCTAAAGAGCCTCAATTCTAGAAAAGTAAAAAATAAAAGACTATATTGTCAACTCTGTTTATTTAAAAGAACCTTTTCATGGTAAACAAACAACTGTATTATTCAGTTGTGTGGAACCGACTCATCTCCTCTCGAGTACATGGGGCTGGGGAACGGTTGATTGGAATAAATCCTGGCGTGTGTGCTCCCGCTTGTGGCGCCTCACGTCATGTGTAATGTCCTGTAATATAGTGTAGGGACATAAGCCTCAATGTGATGTCTAGCAATTCAAATTACCTCATAAACTGCCATGAGTTGCTCGTACTTACAGTTAAACTTGTTATTCATATATGACCATCGCTGTAAATTGCGTGGCCAGACAGATGCAGCCCAATTCTATAAATTAATAATTAGGCACCTGCAGAGGAGGAAACAAACAACAAAGAGGGGGGACGTCACTATCTGTGTGGTCTTGTCCTCGAATGTTACTAAATGCGGCGGAAAGTAAAGAAAAATGCTTACTTAAAATGGTCGCCAGGTGATTTGGGTATCTCAGTTACTGTTGATCAATAGATGCATGAGTGCACATAATTGGGCTGAAAAAGAATGAGGGGCAGTGTCAGTTGAGAGGTTGCTCGAGCAGCAACAGCATTCAAGACATCTGGAAGCCGAGTTGCTTACATCCGACGGAGGTGCGATCTACGAAAATCAGCTTGCGCAAAGGAAAACGACTTGCGCCGGCTTCAGCATTCCAACAGTTAAACCTGCGTCTTCTATTCAGGCAGTGTTGTTTCCATTGCTGAGCAACGTGAGCCTGTGTCTGCATGGCATGCCGGTCCGGGTCTCATGTCTATTCAGAATTATGGGAGATGAAGTCCTACTGTGGTTTTTTACCATAAATTCTGTAATTGCTATTAATAGTTCATGGTACATGATGCATAGAGTGCCTTGTGCTCTGTGGGTAAAGTGATCTGGATGGAGAGACTTATGTGGAATAAGTCTATCCTATAATCTGTGTAAATCTCGAAAGACCATTCAGAAATGCATTTAATTCTACTGATTATACACAATGTGTGTCTCATGGTGTACCGTGCATGCTAGATATGCTTGATAGTTACTTACCTCATCATGCACTGGAGTGGCTTGTCAACATACATCACTATTGAAATGTGGTCCGGGTGGTGAACAAGCCTCTTCGGACTGGGTGCTCGCTAAATGTTGAACATATCTCTTTCGGTTCTCTTGGGTGGGACACCTCTGTCAGGTGACTCGCGACTCCGTTATTTTATTTGCTATTTAATATATTCCATTCAATCAAAATATTCAGACCGTGTTTGACTGAGTCTAAGGAATAAATCCAACTTTGTTCTAGCCAGTGTTAAGCACTTGCAATGTCGCCGCCTATGGTTTGTGTGTGTAAGGTTTGGAGTACAAAACACTTCATATCAGTGTCTTTGTGGTTCTTTTTGTTAAAATGATCCACCAAAGGTTTGTCCGGTGTGCGATTCCGGATGCAGGACCGGTGCTCCCCAATCCTCACCCTAACTTCTCTTGTAGTTTTGCCCACGTATAGTAAATGGCAAGGGCATGTTATGACATAAATGGTGTTTTTCGTTCGACAATTAGTGTGGCTTTTCATTGTCCATGTCTTGGCCCCATATTGAAAAGTATGTTTTATTTCAGTCAGAGGACACACGCTGCAGTTGCCACATTTATAATGTCCAATGATCGGAGGGAGGCCCCACTGATTCAGGACAGTGAGTCCTTTCGATTTTTCACGATACGTATGGACCAATATTTGCCATAGATTGCAACTGCGTTTGAAGGCAAACATGGGTTTTTTGGACAATGGTTGCATCGCTGGTTAAATCCCACCTTGAAAGTGTCAATGTTCGCTTCAGGCGTTGCAACCCGGGAATTGTGCAACCATTCGACTCTTAAATTTAACACCAAAGCCATACGTATTAGCCCTGATTGATAAAGGCAAAGAAGGTGCCGAAACACGTATCTCACAAAAGGGCATATAAAATGCACTTTCTCAAAATATAATTTGTTTGAAGCATTTTTTTGGCACTGCCAACTATGTGAAGCAGGCTTTGCCTTCTTTCAATTGAGCATTTGAAAAGGAGCAAGGGGTAGTCTATGTACCTTCAAATGGCAGACGACAACTAGATAGGCGCAGGGCACCCAATGTTAATATCCCAAGACCCCATTAGTATACTATACATAATTTGTGAGGCCTTATTAGAATACCAAGGTATCTATACTCAGTCACTCTTTCCAACATCACTCCCCCCAACCAGCAATTTTGAGTGCCCTTTTTGTGTGACCTCTTTCTGCATACCATAATCTTGGTCTTGTTTGTGTTTGGACTGAGACCAGTATTAATTGCAAAACTATGAAGCGCATATAATGATCTTTGGAGGCCTATCTTGGTGCGGTCTAAAATGACAACATCATCCTCTTAGGGAAATTAAACACCTCCTTCAGCCTGTGAACTAACTGGGAGATGTACAAATTGAACAGCAGGGGGGCCAAAGAGAACCACTGTTTCAATCTTTTACCCGTAGGGAAGGGCGCTGATAGGTCTCCATACTGAGACAGTCTGATTCTAACCTCAGTTCCGCTGTAAAGTGCTTTAATAAAGAATAAAAGAGAGGGTTCTATCTGCTAATTTTCAAGCATCTCCCAAAGTGTACCCCTATCCACACTGACAAATGTGGATAAAAAGTCAACAAAGTAGATATAGAGAGATGTCCAAGGATAGGAGTACATGTCGGACATTAACGTCAACAGAGTCCAAATTGAATGGGTAGTGGCACACCCCTTCTTAAACCCTGTTTGTTGGTAATGGAGTAGTCCATTCTCCTCCACCAAGGGCATGAGAAATTCTAATGAGGTTAGCAAAAATGCTCGAACTACAGTTTAACATGGCCAATAACCTTTAGTTAGCTGGCGTATCCCGGGCCCTTTTTTATGAAATGGAATTAAGATTGCAGTATTCCACATTCTTGGCATCGTTCCTGTCTCACATATATGTTTAAATAGATGCTATAAGATATGTGCCCACAGCACCACATCAGCCTTCAGCACCAGGTTTGATAGACCATACGGCTCGACCACACTAGAGGCCTTTGCTTTATTAAAACATGCCTCTAGGTCTGCGTCCTTTATATGTCTGCCCACTAAGATGTTTGTCATGGGTATATCTTTCCCTGGTCTCTCTTGCCCACCCATATAGTTCATTTCGATAAAATCAGCCCAGTTGTCCTCTGTCACCACTACCAATTTCAGTGGTTTCTCAGGGTTTCTTTCTAGTCCACGCAGCCAATGCCAAAATGTCCTTGTGTCATTTATTCTGATTAACTTATTAACGTATCTCCAACGCTCGTCATTTTCCAAGAAGCTGTGATTCCTAAGCCAATTCTTATAAGCTGCCCTCAGTATGCCTTGTTCTTTCTTCTTATCTTCCTCTGACCCTAGATGATGTCTGGTTATTTTTCGGGCAGCAGAGTTTATCTCTTGCTTTTATTTGCAGTGGCACTATCATATGGATGCATCTTACTCTGATGGTCCTTCAATTTAACCACGCATCTGCGCACCAGCGGGCCAAACAGAGAGCACGTTACTTAGATCTTTATTACAGCATGTGAGCATATTCACTTCACTCAGCCCACTATTTATCAGCAAGTGGTTGATCTGCTAAATCCTGCCCGCTGACCATCAGAGTCTATTTCCCCCGGGGTTCACCTCCGGATTACCGCTCAATCTTTCTCTGGTAGTCGCTAGTTTAGTGCAATACTTCATAATCATCATCACATGATCAATTGTCCTCATGTTTCTCCTTACTAGTATGGGTTTATACTCTGCTAGATGGTTATTTGTGAATATAAAATCAATCCTACTGTTATATAGCCCATTTGTCCAAGTCATCTGATTTACTTCTTCCCCTTGGGCTTGTGGGTATAACTCAAATTCCGGCTGTGCCTCCAGCCATTTCCCAGCCCTCCCATTCTGCCCCCTTTTCCTAAGGGGGCCAGCATCAACCCCACATTCATACCCACAGTCCACATCGAAATCTCCAGTTAGAATTATAATTCCATTTGGAAAGAGTGCTATCCATGCCCTATGCGTCTCCACAGTGGTATCATTTATTTCCACCACATGTATACCTCCCAGGGGGGCATACATCATTGCCAGTAGGGCTGGTGTGTCACCCACTCCTATACTCCTTATTTGGGCAGCTAGAAAGTTGGAATGGGGCAGGCCAGGGCAGATCTCAGAAAGGTTAGTGGCTGTTTTCCCACCAATACATAGACCCCCTTTGGGTCTTCATTTCCCTGGTTCCTCGGCCAGGCTGAATATTAATGAATAGCCATCTAGGTCAAACGTATCACAAAGCCGTGTCTCTTGTAGACAGAAACATCCAACACTCATCAGTATCTCCATGGTTAGTGTATTGGCTAAGAAAGAGCTGTGGCCCCCTAGAGTTCCAGGAAAGAATTGGCATGGCACTGGTTGTTACCGCTTCACCTCGTCATTGTAAGGCTTGTGGGATCTCAGCCCAATATCCGGGCAATCTTAGCTGCTCTGAGGAAGAGCTTCTCCCTCCAGGTCCACTCTGGGCTTTCCTGGATTGAGACTTTCCCCTGCCCGGGCCACCTGCAACACTTGGGAGAAACACCAAAATTTCAAAGCCCACCTTGCTTAGAGCCCTCACATTTTTACAAATAAGTTCCACCACCAGGGATGACACAAAAGCCACCAACCAATTATCACCTCTGTCCAATTTCTGTAGTTCCAATTTAATAATGTCATTTGACAAAATCAATCCTAAATGCGGGATCATATGGACCAATTCAAGTAACCGCGATCAATTTAGGAATGGGCTCTGTGATGTAGTATTTGTTTCCATTAATTTAATATGTACTATGTCTGCACACCAGACAGGGTCAATTTCTTCTTGTCCCAGGGCCTCAACTCTGGGCTTAGTTATTTTACCCCGTCAGCCGAGGTTAGTTGTTTAGCTGGGATCGCCAGTTGGGAGAGTTGTTGGATGGGCTTTTCATTCATTTCTCCGGTAGGACCTGAGGCTGGATATGGCTGTAGCAGTTTTGCTACGGGCTCATTCCGTCTATTTGGTTGGGCCCTTTCACTTGATGCCACTTTAGTTTCCTGAGTTCCTGTGACCCATGTATCTATTTGGGTACAGAGCAGCACCTGTTTTAACTCTCCATCCTCCCCGTTTTTTTCACTCTTACCTGCAAGTGCAAAAAAGAACGTTTTTATTTTGGGCTGGGCGGGGTGGTTCATACAGCCTGACAAATCTTTACATTTCTTTTTGGGGTAGCTCTATTTTTCCTGCGGATTTATTTGCCTCTGCGCTTTCTTGCTCGCTTAGCCCGAGTCTTCATCTTTCTTTAGTTTACCCTGCATCCACAGTAAACCTCCCACTCAGTCTTTACACGTGGCAGGTAATGCAAAGCTATCAGCACCTTACTGTGTCACCGTGGCGTAGATCAATCAGCAGCCAGGAAGGGTTCTTCTTCCTCTGTCCCCTGGTCCCATGGACCACAGACCACTTGCACCCACTTTCGCATGTGCTCCACGGTGGAAAGGTGCTTTTGTAGTCTGTGTGCCTCCTTCCTCGATATGTCAGAAGCCCCGGTATCATTTATTTAAAGGGCCAGTAACGTGGATATACAGCAGTTGAAACTAGCAAGCACAAAGTCCAAAAAAGCAGTCTTCCAATGTGCACAGGTACTCACAAGTACCACAGACCACTTGCACCCACTTCCAGTAATTTAAATTACTGAGATATTTGAGCTCAAGTAACTCTCCATGATATTCCTTGGTATCGGTTTACTATTAGAGAGAAACTAGGTGCAGCTTCCACTGTAAACTCTACCAAACAGTGGGACACATCATACAACTGTCAGACAAATTCAATGTGGCAGGATTGCAGTCTCCACTCAGCAGTCAGAGCTGCTTATCTAATCTAAGAAGTGCGTTAAGGTCTTGTTTGTATTTAAGGAACATTGGGCTTCATTATAAGGTTGCCAGTATCCTGGCGGTAGATCCGCCAGGATACCGGCAAATGTCATTACCGTTTCTGGCACTCAGTCTGGCGGCATTACCGCCGGATTGCGTTGCTTTAAGATGCTTTAATAACAAGCATTGGCAATGCCAACAGTTTGGGATTTTGTGTAGGCATGGACCATTGATGGTAGCAGGTGCAAAATGGTGCGAGTACCTGGGCATCAATAGCAGTTCTTGGCAAAAGCTTAATACTTATAAACAAACCAAAAATGTTGGTTGTGCCATTGCTTGTTCTTAACAGCACTTCAGTGAAGGACATGCAGAGTGCTTATAAATCAATACACCAATAGCGAGTTTACAACTCCAATTAAATAATTAATGCTCAGAAGACTGATTTGAGAAAACACTGGTAGGCAAAGTGTGATGGTAAGGCTTGGTGAAAGCGAGCTCAAAGAGTTCCAATGAGGACATATTTTGGGCAGGGAGGGGTAAGAACTGGGTGGGAATGGCCATACGGATTATCATGGCCATGGGCAGCCAATGAATGCTTCACATAACCAAAAACACCTTCAGGCTGCGTGTCCCTCCCCATGTGCCATTCCTCCCTACTTGTACTCTAATGCAATACTTTTGGCGCTAATAGCCCAAAACTATAAAAGGCATGTGTTTGTTGGGCAGGCATATGTATCTGCAAGGTTCCTAGTCTTTGCATCTAATGCCAAACATTCGAATGCCATACCACAGAAAAAAATGCATCGAAAAACTAGAGATACGGCACAAGTGGAAACCCCACTGGGTTGTAGAATTTAAAGGAGTGTTAATTGCCTTAACGTTTGGGGCCTACTGCTATACTGTCGGTTTAACTTTTCAGACCCAAGAAACAATCAAGGCCTGAACATTGTCCAGATATAACAAGAAAACCTGCAAGATAAATCTTTCGCAGAAGTAGCAGTTGATCCCCTACTAACAAGGCCTGGCCCCTGAACACAGGGTCACTTGTGCACACATGGTTGTGTTCCACACCCTGGATATATGCCGCTAGAAATCTTTTGCTGTTTGTAGAGGTTTGTTTTTGCGCTTTTGTTGTTCCCTAGATTATTATGAAGTGGGTTGTATCTGAAACAAAACTCGCAGTGTATTTTATTGAAAATGCAACCTGGTATGTGCATTTAAGCAAATGGGAGGAGAGAAAATTGAAAATATATTTTTTTAACTAACATTACTTTCATGTGTTTTAACAGCAGAATAAGACAGTGTAATGCGCTAAGAAAAAAAAGAAAAATAAGACGTACAAAGCAGAGATGAAATGTTTAAAGAAATGCACTGAATGACATCTGGTTCTTGTTAACGTCAGTGATCCTGGGTCCTACTTTTTGTCTTCTGCACGCTTTCTTCCTACTTCATGTCTGTGCGCTTTCTTTTGCAATGATGAGCTGCGTGTGCATCCGGTTATCACAGTGTTACAGTCGTGGGCCTCATTCACAAAGGGGTCGATTCATGGAGCAAACGTGCGCCGAAAATCCCAGCGCAAGCAGGCGCAAGGAGGCGCAAGCGCGAAAAACACAGCGCACGCGCACGTGTGCGATTCAAGTAAGATGCTGTGCGTATTTCCCGCTGTCCGTGCGGCCAATCCTGCCATGGCGCATGCAGGCACACATGGCGTGCGCTACGCGCACAGCAAAAGCGCACATAGCGCGGCGCACACAACCAAAGTGGGCGCAACAGTGGGCGTAACACGCGGAATGGGGAACAACGTGTGAAAAAGAAGGCGTAACTGGGGAAGTACTGCAGGGAACTACACAGAACGCCCACACGCACGCGAACAACCGTATTCATGGATTTGAACACGGGAAACCCGCACACGGCAAAAGACGCACACAGGCGTCAACGCGTCCGCCACACGAAGGCAGGCGGAAGCGTCCCCGCGCACAGTATAAAAGTGCGCGCAAACAACAAACACGTAGATACAGCTACGATAAATGCCCCATTTGTCGCAGCACTGATCGTGGGACACCGCAGGAGGAGGAGAATAGCCAGGGCACGCATTTTCGCACCACGGACAAGCCTTTTTGGGATGCCTGACGACCAGGTCTATGGCAGGTATAGGTTACCACCGCACATCATCCTAGACCTGGTCAGGGAGTGGGAAGATGACCTTACATCCCCCACCCTTTGCTCCCAAGCATTGAGCCCCTTGGAGAAGGTGCTCAATGTCCTGCATTTTTTGGCCACTGGGTCATTTCAGCGGACTACTGCCATAGTGGGGGGGGGGGGTCTCACAGGCCACGCAGTCACGCTGCCTACACCAGGTACTGGCAATCATGACAGCGCGCCCCTCAGTCCGCAGGCACATATACATGCCCAGAACACCCGCAGAAAGGCAGGCCGTTGTCCTGGATTTTTTCAGTGTGGCACACTTCCCCAAAGTGCTTGGTGCCATAGATTGCACCCATGTGGCCCTACGTCCACCTAGGGCCACTGAGCACATCTACCGAAACCGCAAGCACTGGCATTCCATCAATGTACAGGTGGTATGCGATGCAAAGGGAATCATCACCTCTGTCTATGCAAACTACCCTGGCTCCACCCATGACAGTTTCATATACAGAATGTCCGCCCTGAGCCGGGCCCTGGAAGCTGGGCAGCATGGCGACACCTGGCTCCTAGGTTAGTACAAATGCCCTTGGTGATGCATGCATGTCACACACACACACAAATAAACAAACCGCAATAATCACAACCATTTACACCTCCCCAGGGGACAGTGCCTACCCTCTGAGCAACCACATGATGACGCCAATCCGGAACCCCACCACACCACCCCAGGTAAGATACAACGCCGCCCATATTGCATCCAGGGCCATAATGGAGCGCAGATTCGGAGTGCTCAAGTCACGTTTCCGCTCCCTTGACCGCTCTGGCGGGCAGCTACTCTATGCACCACCAGTTGTATGCAGGATCATTGTGGCAGCATGTGTCCTGCACAATGTTGCAACACGGCAGGGTGTCCCGGTGGACATGGTGGTGCCCCCACATCCCCAACCACAGGCACAGGCACTGCCCATGGGAGGGGACAGGGCACGTGGCGAGGAAGCCCGGACCCAGCTTGTGGTCACATTTTTCACCTAAACTCCCACCCCTGCGGAGTGCACACAGGCCTGGCACATACCAGGTGACAATCGATGATGACAAAGAGACAGTCAACTGTCACAACCCTACCACCCTGAGATAGTTGCCATGGAAGTGCCACATTGTCTGCATCCCTAGCTACTTAAACACAAGCTATCCTGTGTGACCAAAAGGCACACATATGACACGACATGATATGGCCTATACACAAGTATTTCAAGGTGCGATGAGGCAGGGAGGGGGGAACAAGGGAAGACAGACAACGGTACTACTAGGCCAGGTGTCATTTAGATTGTGAAGTGCAGGGGTAGGGGGAAGGGAAAAGTGCAAGGGGAAGGGGAAGGGGGGAGTGCTGTACAGGGTAAGTAGACCAACAAACAAATACATAGGCCAGCTGGTGGCAACTGCAAAGGTAAGTGCAGACAAGTGCTGAGAAGGGGGGGCTGTAGGGATAGAGAGACAGTCCCGCAGTGCATGGGGTTGCCCCAGGGAGGCAGTGCAAGTGGAGAGTGGCTGGGCCAGGGACCGAGGTTGGTCAGAGTGGCCCAGTTGCAGATCCAGTGCAGTTCCAGTGAAGAATTTAGCAAGAGAGAGGCAGAGAGAAAGCAGAAGCAAAGAGGAAGGTCTTGAGGTGCTTCCCGAACCGGAGATGGTTCTCTTAAAGTTCCAGTGAGGCAGGAAGACTGTTCCAGAGGGAGGGCCCTGCCGCGGAGAGAGATCTACCCCCAGCTAGTTGCTTTGAGAAGCGGGTGACCCTGACATGCAAGGTGTGAATCACACACACCTGCAAAACAGGCCATGGCCATCACTGTTATGTCACTCAAACCCTCCCAAACCACAACATGACATGCCAAGCAATACCCATACACCAACACAGTAACAATAAGGTACACATTGCCATGTCCAAAATGTACAGTGTCATCAGACAATGATGCCTGACCTGGAATCAGATGAAATGACTGACCAACAACCTCCCACCCAAAATAAGTCATTTCCAAATGCATTACAAGAGTTGTAGACGTAACATAACAATGAATGCCTGTCTACATGCACATTGTGCATTGCAAAATCAACACTGCAGCTTCTGTGTGCTGTGTCCTACTCCTGCAACACACTGCTCAGCGCACAGCACAGTGAACAGCCATTGTGTGTGATGCACACCCTGAGCATCACATCTAAGTGACAGACCACATCAAAAAGCAAATTAGGCATGTACAGGATCCATAATTGGTGACAGAACATGTACTGCAGGGACACAGTGGGCACCAGAAGGCAAACAGTGTACACGTGGATATGCAAGGGTGGTTGTACATGTAGTGCATCAGAGTGCAAGTGTGTGGGTCAGCGAGGACATGCACTCAACATATGCATGTGCAATCAAGTGACCATCAGTGTTCTCTACACATCACATGTGAACATTCACCATGTGTACACCCCAGCATGTCAAACCACAACTATCCCCTCGCACCTGAAAGGTAAACACAACACATGAACAGGCATTGATCAGCAGAACCAACATGTACATAGGATACCACCATTACAATGTCAGGGTTCCCATCACACTGCAGGGCAAGGCAACTATCAACAACACCCCCCCCTCCCTCACAAATGACCATGACCCACTGAACAACTGCACCTCGGTCATGGAGCCTTCAACCCTCAATTCCACCTGGCCACAGGATCACCTTTCCCCTTCGTCACCATCTCCCACCTTGTGTGTAAAAAGGTGCCTGCACCCTCAGAATCCACACTAATTTCCAAAATCACAAAATCCAAGCCAGAAAAACGAACCAGAACACCCTCCAGTAGATGACTTGACATAGCAGTACCTCACAAAGGCCAAGTACTACCACAATGATGCAACAACCAAGGTAGCACAGTAAAACAATGTGACAACAGGATGTGAACCATGTGTGGTACATACCATAGAATGATGCACCATGAATGGATGTGTACAGTCACAGGTCCCGTGTACAGGCGCGGGAGTGTCACGAAACAACCACCCCCACCGTGTCCCGGGTCCCTGCAAGGTCAAACTCACACAGGCCCCTGAGACCCTGGTGGGGAAGGAGGGTCAGGGATATGCAGTCGGGACAGGTGTTGGCACACTGGATAACTGGAATGAGTGGCAGGAGAGGGGAGGAGGAATGACAAATGAAAGTAGGGAATGCACGAAAATGTACTACCTGCATGAACACATACACAATCCAAACAAACTTGGACATCATTGTCATGGCCTTCTGTAGTTCAGGCTTAGGAGTGGCACGAACCAACCACCCCCTCTAGGGTTTTGGCGCCTGCAAGTTTGGGGCTTACACAGGCATCCGCAACCCCAGCGAGGAAAGAGGGTTAGGGAACGTTGCTTGGATAGGTACAGGAAGCAGGAACACCGGGTAGAGGGTACAGGGTTCAAAATAGCATAGGATTCCTGGTGATTAGGGAGAAAAAAACATACCAAATTGAATTACACATTCATCCATGCATTAGTGCACCCCCCAGCAAGCCTATGCAGAGCAGTTTGAAAGAAAAACAACAAGACACTTAGCTCTGGTTTTGAGTGCTGGCCTCCTGCCTGCGCACTCTCAGGTCCGGTTACAGGAGCACTGCAATGCTGCAAAGAGAGCCACAGTCAACGACCTGTACGTGCCCATTACACAAAAACACACCACCAAACATGCCCCAGAGCAACAAACTACTCTACAAAGAGACAATCTGGTGTAGATGCTTCGTACCCATATATAACATTACCCCTGTGATGGGTCATACACAGTCAATGCAGTAAGTCAGCCGCCAGTGGGTGCGTGGCAAATGGAACACCAATGTGTCACAATTCACACAACATGCAATGTTCCCTTGGTAAGCAGACATACCCATATAGCAAGCCATGACTTCAGAGCAAGTTGTGTACCACCATGACCGAAACAAAGTTGGCAGTGCATTTATCAAAATGTACATGGAAATGAAATGCACTGCACCCGAGTATGTCCCTTGCTGTATGTCCCTGTGAGCTGCCCATTTCCATGTCTCGGAAGGCTACATGGTTGATACAAGTGCCTCAATGGACCTTGGTGTACCGGAGGGTATGTGCCACTACCCCTGCAGGTGTCCCAGACAACCTTACAATCAACAGCCATTAGTCCACCAACACATCTGAGCTGCATTGTGTGCTTCAACACCAATATTCATCCAAGCTCACCCTCAGTGCTGTGACTAAGCCTGCATGTGCAACTCACCTGGTGCAAGCTTTGCTGTGTTGTGCCCCCCCTGTGCTGCTCACCTTGCCAGGAGTTCCTTGGAACACGTCAGCAGCTCTAGGATGTAGGTCTGCAATCCCTGTGCCTCTGCTTGTGCACACATGTGCATGTGGGCACCAACAAACGTGTCCAGAATTCCGACGTCCAATGGGCCATGTCTGCTGGCAAAGGTGCTCTGGAGGCTCATCCCCCTGCAGAAAGGGCATGAAACACATGATTAATGTTTCAAAGTCATCTGTGTGTGTCTCTTCAGGCATCTCATTACTTGACCATGTCAGAGAGTCACATCAGAAATCACACCATCAGTCCGTCTTTCACATCCAAAGTGTGGAACACTATCTACGGCATGAATTGCAACAAGCACGTGTACAGTAAAGATAAGAAACATACTACACAATGCATAGCAATGAATGTACACATTAATCATGAAACACCCCATCTAGCAAAAGCTGAACAGTGGACAATAACACCAAAATCATCCCCACTAGGGGTGTAAACACAAATCACACAGCACCAGACATGCCACAGATATGACAGTCCAAAGCCCTTGTGTAAAAGGTTGTGACACCGAACCATCCTTGCGGGCCCATGGATAAGGGAGGCAGGAGTGGCATATGTGAGTCAAGGACCACAAGCAGCAAACACATACACAAGACAAGCATGAAGGGCCCAGCTGGAACAGACAGTGGATGCCTTCAAAAGCCACAAAGCACCGCACCGTCACATGAAAGCACAATAGACAAGCAATTTTAAACTATATTAACTAATTACACTAACTATGGAAAACCTACATTACCTAATTAAACTAACTATCAAACAGAAACTTAACTAACTAAACTAAAAGAAAAATCAAAAATGGCCACATACGACCCGGGGGGGAGGGGAGGCACCCAGGAGGGGGGAGGTACAGGGTGCTGCTCAACATCCACATGCGATGATGCTGAGCCAAAAAAAAAACACCATGGGCTCAACGCCTGCACAGCCCGACCTATGTGGGAGATAGATGGTCGTCCGAGTCTGGCTCATCCTGTAAAGGAGGACGTGGCACAGTAGCCTGGCCACGCCTAGCCGCAGCTTGCCCCTCATCGGCAGCAAGTCTGCCGGACGGGTGAGCCTGGTTCTGTGTGGCGATGTGACGTAGGTCTGCATGCAGAACCTCACGTGATACACGTACTTCCTCTTGCAAGGTAGCACGTGTAACATGGAGTTCCTCCTGCAAGGCCTGGCTGGACAACCGCTGCATTCCCGGCAAGCTTGTAGCTCAGCCAAGATGGTACGCTCAAGCTGTGCAAATCTCTCCTCTGCCCGCTGCCTCTGGGACATCATAAGGACACCCAGAGTGGATTTGAGGGAAGCATACTCCTCCCTCAGGGCATCCATGTGCGCCTCTGCGTGAGCAGCAATTGCTTGACGCAGAGACGACATTTCAGACTGGCGTGCCCTGTCTGAGGCCGCCATGCCCAGCCTGAGCGAGCGGGCCGTGGACCGTGCCGCCTGCTGCTGGAGAAGCACCTGCCGAGCAGGGGGAAGCACAGATCGGGCCACACGCTCCATGCTCACAGCAATGTTCTCCATTGCTGCCCCCTGCCATTCGGAATTGGCAGTCATGTCTTGCTCCCACTCAGTATACTGCAGTTGCGCGCGGCGACCGCGTTGCCGGGCTTGACCCCTGCGGGACCCAAGGACCGGGGGTCCTCGCTGTGTTGGCACCGCCCGCGGCTGCACGACTACATGCCCCCGTCGACGTGATGTCCCAGGCACATCAGTGACTGGTGTGGAGGGTGACCCTGCATCCCGATACACCACGGGCGGAGGAACCAAGACTGTCTGATCCCTCAGTGCAGGTGTCGCGGACAGAGGAGTGTCCACATCAGAATCACTCACCCCTGACACATGGACTTGATGCTCATCCAACTCAACATGGACGTCAGAGTCGTCATCAAGGCTGGACTCATAGGCAGCCAGAGACAAGATGGACTGTAGCACTTGGGGGTTTTCATGGCCTACCACCCCACGACCCCCACTAGTGCTGGGTTGATGTAGTGGTAACAACCCTGTGTCTGGCATGACAACACCATCCTCTGCCTCCATTGCGTCATCACCTGAAAAATAGAGAGAAAAAAGGTCACTACACATGTCAGAAGCACACAACACACACACACACACCGACAGCAAACGCATCAGGCAGACATGTGACACACAACATATAACCTGGCATGCATGCTGGGTCAACTTTGAATTGCTTCTGTGATCAGACCTGTTGAAAGGTGGCAGTTTCCATGGAAGTGGGTCTATGCAGTGCAGAAAATGTGTACGCCACTCACTACCTACATGTACAAGGAATCCATGGTGTGTGCCAGGAAATGTGAAGGCAGTGCAATGTCAAATTCAGACATCACGTGCATTGTGCATTCAATGTGTACCATATCTAGAAGCCAAGCACCGCTCCACCCCAGTACCAAAGCAGGGATGCCTAACATGGTATCAAAAGGCTGACCATACACCTGTGTATTGACAGGCAGTGTTGACTGGCATCAACAGCTTAATGTGATTCAAGTGACAACACTGCAAATGATGCTGGGACAGTAAGCAGGACACATGATGAAAACTCTGGATGCCGCCCATGTGTGAAGAAGACACAACAACAGTTGGACAGAGACATTGGCCATTGAACAGGCTGTGGCCTGTGAGCCACACAGATTGTCAGACCCTAAACATGTGTGCAACGCAGAACTGAGCCACAGTTGACATGGGAAGGCTGATGAGATGCCAGGCAATGTATGTAACCAAGGACTTGTATTACAGTGATCATCCAGTCAAGGACACATAGGGGCATGCGTGCAATGCACATGGAGCATGAATGGGCACTCATGTCCCTGCGGGACATCTGACCTATGCACAGTACAAGTGAGATACCCTGCATCAAGTACTAAGGCTGTACCACACGGCATATGTCTGGCAGATTCTACGCTGGAAGTTAGCATCTACACAGGACGCATGAACAAGAAAGTACATATTGGCAAGATTGAAGCAGACCAGTGCAAAGGTGGAACTGGGGTACAGAGTGGCGGAGGAGGGGCAAGGGAGCATGCCTACATGGAGTCCCCGCATGCAGGCAGAGGAGACATGCATCACGGAAGCATTGCATTACTTACACATCAGAACCATGTACACGTCACATGTAGTGGCAATCATGCACAACACATCCCACAAGTGAAACACACACGTCCTCAACAAACACGCATCAACACTCACTGGGCTGGGCATCAAAGTCCAGCATCTATCCCACTCCTTCGACCAATTCAGGTGGTATGAACTCCGCAACGAGTGCCTCATGCAGAGTGAGCACTTCCTCCTCTGGTGGAGGCCCACCGCTAGTCACCAGAGTCAAGTTGTAATTAGAGGCATGCTTAGCCTTAGTGCTGCGTTTGATGTCATTCCAACGCTGTTTGCACTCTTGCGCCGTGCGCACCTCATGGCCGAATGAACTGACATGTTCCGCAACATGCTTCAGTGGGTGTCACGTTGGGCAGCCGTAGTCTGACTATTGGCACCCACTAGCATGTCACGGCTGTGGCTCCGCACGTAGTCCTCGAGGAAGTCCAGTTCCTGCTTGCAGAAAGGCTTCTTCCTCGATGTGCAGGAGGTCGTGGCTGTGTGTGGGGATGCAGCCTGTGCTGCAGGTACAAACTTCCTCCTCTTGGACTGTGGCGCAGACCCTGGCTGGCTAATGCCGCCCTGACCAGTATGGCCAGTGGGTTCGGTGGATTGAGCCGAAGGAGTGGCAGGTGGAGGGACGACAAAGGCCTGACTTGTGTCAGTGGCAGCTGGGTGCCCTCTAATGGACCCTGCGCAGCAACATCAGCTGTGGCAGGGTCATTGACCGCAACAGTCTTGGTTGGCAGACTCACAACCGGGGTGTTGTTGGGTGCATCTGCCCCTGCACTTGCCAACACCCGGCTGTTCGGGGCAGCAGATGACAACGCTGCCCCAGGGACACGTGTCTTGGTCTGAGCAGCCTGGCCTGCCCCTATGGTTTCCCTCCTGGCCTGTTGGAGATCTACCAAGGGCTCCTCAAGTGCCAACGCAGCCTGCGCTGGCAGACCCTGAGACTGGGTGGCGGTGTCCACTGCTGCACCTGCAACTACCACTACCCTTGGGCCCGTGGCAGTCGATGGAACAGACTGCCGGGTCACACGGGCGCCAGTGCCAGATGCAGAAGCTGCATCCCCCAGAACCACAGGGGGTTGTGGCATGACTGCACTGACACATGGCACAACATTGTGCTCAAGTGGCGCACCCCTGCCTCTTCCCCCTCTGTCGCCGCCCTGGACACCCTGGAGTCCCCCTACTCCCTGGTCACCACGGCCACATCCCCGACCACGCCCGCCACGAGGAGTATGCCCAGCTGAGGCGCCCCTAACCTTTGGTGGCCTCCCAACCATGGCACAGATGTAGTAGTGCCAGCACAGATGGAGTGGTGCCAATGGGAGGTGTACACCACAATTGACCTGGGCAATTGGGGTGAAGGGGGTGGGAAGCAAGATGTTAACACCCCCCCTGCACCTGCAAGGCTGTATGTGACCCCGGTGATGTAGTGACGGGTCACGCAACGCTCAGGCACCCCAAAACTGCAGTAAAACCATGCACGCAACCCTGCAGCCTACGTGCGTGGATTCAACCTCACGCAGTACACGGTGGCACCCAGTAACACGAATAACGCGTACGCGTGGGACACGCAGGCTACTATGACATCGAAAATTGGTGCGATACACAGGGGCACCCGCAGTGGGAAAAAGAGTGTGTGTGACTCACCGTCTGACGAGCGCGATGCAGAAAAACACGCGTAGCCAATACCCCCGCCAAAAGAAGAGATACGTCCTTGATAGCTGTGAAGTTGTGATGGCGCGCGAAACAACAGTAAGCAACAACACACGTCGGTCTCCACGAAAGGCAGGTACAGCGAACAGCTGGGCCCGCTCACCTTTAACCCGTGCTGAGGGAAATGCCTGCGCGCGTCACGTCACTTACGCGCATGGGCCCTTTCCTCGGATTACACACGGACGTGCAGTATTTCACGCGCGCTGAAATTCCCATGCACGCCTGCGCGAGTCACGTCACAGGGGCGCTTGCGCTTGAGGGGCCTTCTGTCCAATGAAATTGCGTATGCGTGCAGACACGCTTACGCGCTAAGGGCCTTTCCTCGAATTACACGCTGACGTGCAGAATTTTCACGTGCCAAATCACTCCGTATCAAGCTGGCCACGCGTAAGCACATGGAAGACCACGCTCCTGCCCAGAAGGCCGAATTACTGCCCCCCAGAGCCCCGAGCACGCTCCCACCTGCCATCTGCTGCTGCCTGACTGCCTGCTGCCCACGTGCCCTGCCATTTGCTGCCTGCACATCAGCCAGAGGTGCTGTTGCTGTGACCACCCCTGCTGGAACCGAAGACTCCCGACTCGGATTCCATCGCTCCACAGCCCAGCCCCAGGACCCAGTTGCCCACCCACTCCTGCCTCTGGGGTTGTCATGTCGGGCACTGCAACATCTGGCACCACTGACAACCCCCGGCCAGAGAGGCAGAGGGGCACCAGCTTCAGTGCCAGGAAAGTTGGTGTCCTGGTGGAGCAAGTCCTGGGGCAGTATGATGCCCTCTTCGGAAGTTCCCACGCTGACAAGGAAGGACGGACTCGGATCTGGACGGACATCGTGACTGCCATCAACGCGGAGGGGGTGGCAGTCCGCGACTTCCAACATGTCAAGAAGCGCTGGGAGGACTTCAGGTCCAGGACCCTGAACAAGGCCTGGTGCCTCTTGAAGGCAGCGGATGCTAAGGGGCACCGGGGCCACTTGTCGGAAGATCAGATGAGGGTCCTGGAACACATATCCCCAGCGCTCCACGTCCAGGTCCTTGAGAGGCAGACCCGTCTGGAGTCAAGCGGTAAGTGTACATGCGTCCTGATTGTGAGCTGTGCGTGTGGTGATGTTTCAGTAGTGTGCAGGTTGCACATCTGTTTGTATGGGGTCGAGTATGGGTGGGGGTGTACAGGGCCGTGAGGCTAACACATGTGAGGGCTGTAATGTGTGAGACATGGATGGTGCTTGTGTGTGTAGGCTTGCATGCCAAATGCAGTTGTGTGGGCACACATGTTTGGATGAATGTGTTTGTAAGTAGACATTTTCGTGATGTCACGCATGTATGTTGTTTTCAGCTGCATGTCTCAGCACTGTGTACATGTGCATTTGTGTGTATTTGACAAGGGTGCAACAGTGATGCAACATGGATGCATGTGACAGCGGGATGTGGAAGCCTGATTGGCAGATGTGACATGGATGCCCATCTGAACACTGCGACACTTGGCAGAGGTGTACACATGCATGCAAGTGTGGTGGTGTGTGTACATGTGTAGTGCACTTCCTGTGTTGCATGTGATGTCTGGCTCAGCTTTGCCTGCTCATGCTGTTGAATGTGTATGGATGGTGCTGGCATTTGCAATATGGCTGTGGTATGGCTCATGTGTGCGAGTTGAAATGACATGTGTGTTGGGGATTGTGATGGCATGTCTGAGGTTTGCCAATGCCACTCATGTACAACTGTCATGTGTGTATGTGTCCATTGTACAGTGCCCTGATGCCTGTGTTTTATTTCTCCCTGTCTGCAGCGTCAACTGATGAAGAGGGCGGAGTAGGTGCTGTGGAGCAAAGCGGCGGGGATCCCACCGCCAGCCGGAGACGCAAGGCCCGGCACCCCTCCCAGGTTGTGATCTCGTCGGGGAGTGAGGAGTCCGGTAACGCGTCCCAGGCCGCAGCTGCCGGGGGGAGGTCCAAGAGGCAGAGGTTGGAGTTGGACTCCTCGGCAGCATAAGGGGCAGCTGGGACCCCACAGGGTCCAATGGGGGAAGATGGCACAGAGTCATCCAGGTTGGTGGGGGAGTAGGGCGTGCAAGCAACAGAGACAGGGTCTGGAGGTGGGAATTCCACTGGTGCTAGTGGTGCAGTGCAGCACCAGGGACAGGAGGCAGCACAGGCCGCCGCGGAGGTGCCTGTGTGCAATCCTGTCCCTGATCCTGTCCCTGCATCATCTTGCACCAGCAGGGATGCCTACGTCCAGACCCGTTTTCAAGTAGGGGATGAGCTCACAACAACTGGCCTTCCTCTGCCTGCGGACGTGGCTATCCGGGTCCGGGTTGAACCTGCCCTGACTGGTGTGGCGTTGCGTCAACGGGCCATGCGAGGTGACCTGCAGTCTTTTCATGAGGAGACTGCACGTCATCTCGAATGGCTCGTTGACCGCGTCGGCCTACTGGGACAGCTCACCCAGGCCGAATTCCTCCGTTTGATGGGGCTTGCTACGACCCCCTCCTCAACTGAACCCCCTATGCGCCAGTCGTCCTCCGTGCCATCTTCCCACCCATCAGTCACCTGGGTGTCCTGTGGAGCTGCCTCTGGCGGTGCGGCCAGGCTGGTGGAGGAGGCATCCCTGCCACAGTCGGGAGTCGGACGTCCAGCAGGGGTGGCCACATCAACGACTGCACCCCAGCCAGCGGAGGATGTGCAGGCAGAAGGAGGCAGTGCACGGGCAGAGGCGCAGCAGCAGCAGCAATGTGGTGGGAGCCATGAAGGCTCGGGGCCTTCGACATTGGAGGGACAGGCATCGGCCGGAGGGCAGGAGGACCCAGGACCGAAAGTGTCTTCCGTGTGGCAGCGGTTGGCCACGCCATAGATGCGGAGCGGCAGCGGGCGGAAGAGGCACGGCTCACGATGGTCAGGGCAGAGAACTCCATGCGGAGGGCCCTGAGGCGGGCCAAGTGCCTCGTGGCAATCCGCAGGGGGTTGGAGGTGGACACGTCGAAGTCCCTGCGGACCATCGGGGCCATGGTGGAGGACCGCCTCCGGGACATTGAGTAGGAGTTCGATGATGCCCTGGCCCGGGGCATCCAAAAGTGAGCCGTCGGACTAGCCCGCTGCCCTTGTACATAGTTCTGTAGTTAGTGTTAGGTTTTGCATTTTTTTGGACCTTTTGGACAATGGGCCACATTTTTGTATATAGTTTTTTTTTTATTAGGTAGTGTTATTAGATAGGTTTCATTTCTTCTGTTGGGATCATGGACCATGGCTTGTTCATCTGTACATAGTTGACTGTTGGATTTTCTTTTTTTTTTACAATTTACCCATGGAGCAATGGCTTTCAATTATAATTTTCCATTAGATTTTCTTTTGTGGACTCTGACTTTGGACACCATTCCTTTGGATTATGATTTTTGGTTTTGCATTTTTCACAGACATGCTTCTTTTTATTTTTTTACATTCCCATTTCTGTTTGTTTATTTTTGATTCAATTTATGTTTCCTTTAATACATATTTTTTGTTCAAACTTCAATGTGTAGTATCATCTCATTGGTTTCATGCATATCATGATATGGGTTTTGAGATTCACTGACACCCATTGGGTGTATGTGAGGGACATGTGTTTGTTTCCAAACTTGCAATTGGGGTTCTATCATGTTCTTGCCATTTCAAAGTGGGTGGATGCAATACTCGGGTGGGTGTTTTGCATTTGGAGGCTGACCATAGGGACCAGGGATCTAGATTGTGATGACATGTTGGCTGGGGAACATGAGTTGTGGTCTGGTGGACGGTGCCCCACAGTGCTGGGGGTGGGGGTGATGGGAGACATGATTGGGAGCCTGGTGGAGGGTGCACCACAGTGCTGGGGGGTGGGGGTGCAGGGGAACATGAGTTGGACATGAGTGGGGGCCTGCTGGCAGGTGCCCCACAGTGCTGGGCGCGTGGGGGTGCAGGGGAACATGAGTTGGACATGAGTGGGGGCCTGGTGGAGGGTGCACCACAGTGCTGGGGGGTGGGGGTGCAGGGGAACATGAGTTGGACATGAGTGGGGGCCTGCTGGCAGGTGCCCCAGAGTGCTGGGGGGTGGGGGTGCAGGGGAACATGAGTTGGGGCCTGGTGGAGGGTGCCCCACAGTGCTGGGGGGTGGGGGTACAGGGGAACATGAGTTGGGGCCTGGTGGAGGGTGCACCACGGTGCTGGGGGGTGGGGGTGATGGGAGACATGAGTGGGGGCCTGGTGGAGGGTGCACCACAGTGCTGGGGGGTGGGGGTGCAGGGGACCATGAGTTGGACATGAGTGGGGGCCTGGTGGAGGGTGCACCACAGTGCTGGGGGGTGCGGGTGATGGAAGACATGAGTGGGGGCCTGGTGGAGGGTGCACCTCAGTGCTGGGGGGTGGGGGTGCAGGGGCACATGAGTTGGACATGAGTGGGGGCCTGCAGGCAGGTGCCCCACAGTGCTGGGGGGTGGGGGTGCAGGGGAACATGAGTTGGGCATGAGTGGGGGCCTGGTGGAGGGTGCACCACAGTGCTGGGGGGTGGGGATGCAGGGGAACATGTGTTGGACATGAGTGGGGGCCTGCTGGCAGGTGCCCCACAGTGCTGGGGGGTGGGGGTGCAGGGGAACATGAGTTGGGGCCTGGTGGAGGGTGCCCCACAGTGCTGGGGGATGGGGGTGATGGGAGACATGAGTGGGGGCCTGGTGGAGGGTGCACCACAGTGCTGGGGGTTGGGGGTGCAGGGGAACATGAGTTGGACATGAGTGGGGGCCTGCTGGCAGGTGCCCCACAGTGCTGTGGGGTGGGGGTGCAGGGGAACATGAGTTGGGGCCTGGTGGAGGGGGCACCACAGTGCTGGGGGGTGGGGGTGATGGGAGACATGAGTGGGGGCCTGGTAGAGGGTGCACCACAGTGCTGGGGGGGTGGGGGTGCAGGGGAACATGAGTTGGACATGAGTGGGGGCCTGGTGGAGGGTGCACCAGAGTGCTGGGGGTGGGGGTGCAGGGGAACATGAGTTGGACATGAGTGGGGGCCTGCTGGCAGGTACCCCACAGTGCTGGGGGGTGGGGGTGCAGGGGAACATGAGTTGGGGCCTGGTGGAGGGTGCCCCACAGTGCTGGGGGGTGGGGGTGCAGGGGAACATGAGTTGGGGCCTGGTGGAGGGTGCCCCACAGTGCTGGGGGTGGGGGTGATGGGAGACATGAGTGGGAGCCTGGTGGAGGGTGCACCACAGTGCTGGGGGGTGGGGGTGCAGGGGGACATGAGTGGGTGTGCAGGCTAGTCCCCCGTGGTGTGGGCTGCCTGCAGGGGCCGTGGAGGTTGTGGAGCAAACATCTGGGAGGACCCACACGGCCAATTCACGTGTAGTACTCCACGGAACCCCTGAAATACACGTACCCTGCTGATATCGCGTGTGAAACTTCACGCGCACCCCAAGATACACGTACCCAGGACATTCGGGTATGGAACTTCCAGTGCACCCCTGAAATACACGTACCCTGCTTGTGTCGCGTGTGAAACTTCCCACGCACCCCAAGATACACGTACCCAGGACATTTGCGTGTGGAACTTCCAGCGCACCCCTGAAATACACGTACCCTGCTGATGTCGCGTGTGAAACTTCCCGCGCACCCCAAGATACACGTACCCAGGACATTCACGTGTGGAACTTCCAGCGCACCCCTGAAATACACGTACCCTGCTGATATTGCGTGTGAAACCTCCCGCGCACCCCAAGATACACTTACCCAGGACATTCGCGTGTGGAACTTCCAGCGCACCCCTGGAATACACGTACCCTGCTGATATCGCGTGTGAAACTTCCCGCGCACCCCAAGATACACGTAGCCAGGACATTCGCGTGTGGAACTTCCGGCGCACCCCAGCAATACACGTACCCTGCTGATATTGCGTGTGAAACTTCCCGCGCACCCCAAAATACACGTACCCAGGACATTCGCGTGTGGAACTTCCCGCGCACCCCTGATATACACGTACCCTGCTGAATTCACGTGTGAAACTTCCCGCGCACCCCTGATGTACATGTACCCTGATTGAATCACGTGTGGAACTTCCAGCGCACCCCTGAAATACATGTACCCAGCTGAAATGACGTGAGGTACTTCCCGCGCACCCCAGTGATACACGTAGCCCGCTTGCCGTGCTGGTACAGGGTTAGCGCAGCCCTTTGCGCTGTATTGGGGATTTTGATGGCTTTTCCCTGCGCAAGGTGCGTTCTTGGGGGCGTAACTGGGGCTGCTGCAGGGTCGCTACGCCACTGTGCGCCACGGCTGGTTTTGGTGACTGGAATCCATGAATACGCTGTGCGAGGAAATTTATTTTGGCGCACGCGGATAGCGCAGGGATTCGCACGCGCACACTGTGCGCCAGCCGCGTGCGCCACTTGTGCGCTGAATTCTATGAATTACCCTGAAAGTGTTTTCCAATGGGATTGAACCATTAGAAAAAGCTTCCTTAATTACTTGTGAGGCTTGCCCACCACTGTTCCAGGCCCCCAACACAGCGCACGCTAAGTTTCAACACATCAGCAAAGCATTATTTATTATGGCTCTCTCCCCCCCAAACTAATCCACCCCCTGCTCGTTCAGGTCCGCATGAGCCTAGAGATCAGGCCCATGGCAGCAGTGCCGTGTGAATGCTAGTAACGTGACCTGTTCCACAAGGAGGCGTGATCCCACATGGGGCCAGAGGCATTACTAACGGCGCGCGTCCTGGTATGCACGGTCTCATTTCATTTGACAGCTCACTAGAGCCCCATGATTTATGCTTAGTTATATTGAGATTCGCTCGACCTCCCTCGCAGCACCTCACATATATATTTTCTTGGGTGTGGGTCTTCGATTAACCCTGAACGTGTCACCAATACCATAGGCTTCTGAAAAAAACAATTATTTACCCAATAACACTGCTCAGCATCTTATGTCCCAATGCCCGAGATTCAAAATGTATAGACCTACACCGAAAATGGCGTTGTCTGCTAATCATTTCATCTGTAAACACTTTGTTACTGCTATTGTGATATATTTACTGTAAGGTTCCATGGAAAGTTGATTACAGGACACTTCTTAAAAAGATATTGTATTGATGTATTAGAACTGCATTTCAGATACCATGCCAGAGACAGGAAGATGGCACGTCCACTGTGTTTCTTTCAGATTGATCCAAATTGCTTCATTAATTATTGAGCAGTCTGCCATCAAGCTACAGCCTCTCAGGCCTTTAATATACCATCGACCCTCCCCTGTTTTGCACCAATAAGCCTTTCTTTATTCTAGAGGACTTATTTGTTTGTATGTTTTTAAAAAGCAGTGCAATTTTACTTTATTTACTGTACAAGAAATACTTTTTTTTTTTTTTTTAATAATGTGTTAAATCGTATGGAGTAATAAAAGGAAAAATAGTAAACAAAAAAACAGCATTACAAAAACCAATGATGTGCAGACACTAACTGAAAAAAACACATTTTACAACAAAAAGTGACCACTTGTGCAGATAAGATGATGGCTCGTACAAGTGCCCCCAATGAGTTAATCCCTAATTTAGAACGGGTCAATTTTGAAGATTGATGAATTATAAATGAGATGTAGTGCTCATTATAGTCTCTCCATGGCATTGGAAGTGAATTATTTGCTAACTCTTTCTCCGTTTCTGTGGACATTGTAGGGGCAGAACATTTAGGCCCCTCGTGAAGTCAGTTGTGCAGAAGAGAGGAACAGAGGAATAAAGGTCCTTGTAGGCCTCGTGTGTTCCTGTCTCCTTCCACACAGTTTATCCGGAACTTAATTGAATATGCAGAGAATGGCAAATATTCAATAAGCAGCCAACTACTCAAACAAACAATAGTCCACTGCCGACCACACATGCAGTTCCGTTGCCAAACAAGCATTGACAAAGACCAATGGTTCTGGATAATAACACATATGATATGCAGTGTGCAGGTTTCCTGACTGATTATGTTGTGTATGAGCATCTCTGCCACTTTCTCCCCCATGCTCTGAAGTGGCCGGTACTGCAAGTTGGCAAACTTCAAATACATAAATATAATAATATTAATAATACCTTGTTTTTTCTAGAGTACTTTCTTCATTCGGTTGCACTCCCCATGTGACCGGAATAGCGTAACTTCAGAGGCTCCCCCAGGGCAGCTTTGCCCGGACAGCCGGCTAAGGGTACCTCCCGAGGACACCTCCATCGCCTGTTTGTCTGTTCACTCTGGGTGTTGCAGCCACGCCTCTAAAGCTATCTGCAGCAACTTCCAGGTAAGAGACAACCATTTGGTTGCAAATCCAGTACTCTATTTGTAACTCTTGAACTGAATTAGGTGCATTTGGAGTAAAGCCAGTGCTTTTAAATGTGGGTGATTTTTAGTATGCTCAGAGAAACAAAGCTTCACCCCACTGATGAGGCCCAACAAGGCTGAAACGCGTGTATGGGGTTGCTTTTGGTACTCTCGTTCAGAGAGGAATTGCCATAGCATTTCGGTGCTGGACTGCCCATGTGGGCGGACAAAGACTGATATGCAAATGGATATTTCCCATCTGTGAAAGGTACAGTGAGCAAAAAGCTTGTGCTGCAAACTCTCATCTCAGAACAGGTTATCATGCCATGTTCTTTCTGGAGAGGAGCGCCTGCTACCTTCTTTGAAATGATTTGTAGTATAGCCACTTATTGAATTGAGGTGCATATTTGAGTATAGCCAGTGTGTTCAAATGTAGGTGGATAGTTCAGTACAGTCGCTGTATTCAATTTAGGTGCATAGTTGAGTATAGCCAGCGTGTTTTAAAGGTAGGTGCATTTGGAGTATAGGCACAGTATTGAATGTGAGTGAGTATTTGGGTATACCCAGAGTTTAAAATGTAGATGCATGTTTTAGTATAGCCACTGTATTGAATGTAGTGGCATCTCTTAATATAAACACTGTATAAAAGATAATAGCTGCATTTTTGTAGAATAACCACTGCTTCAAACTTAGATGCTTCCCTGAGTATAGCTCTGAAGAAAATGTTAACTGCATTTTTGAGTATAGCCACTGTGTTGATTACAGCTGCAACCCTGAGTATAGCCACAATATACAAATCAGCTGCATATTTGTGTCTAGCCACTGTGTTGATTTTAGCTGTATCCCCGAGTATAGCCATATATATATATATATATATATATATATATGTATATATATATATATATATATATCACTACAAAAAAAAACTTTGTTGAGGGGACGTTATGGTTAAGTTGCTCTACGAAAAACCTGTGCACTTCACTAAAAAAAAAAAAAAGTTCGCCCTACCCATTAAGGTTCAAATTAAAACCGAAAAACCCCTGAAATTCGCCAGTTATGGCAGACTGAACCCCCATACATGCCATCACCACTGTGCACTGCTAACAGTCACACCCAGAACATGAAAGATGTATCTCAAATGTAACTGATGACATCACTGACCACATCACATGTTTAGCCCCTTTGTTTTCGTTCGCTGCTCTCTATATATATGTACATTCAGTAAAAAAACTTTGTTAAAGGGATGTTATACTTCACAGTGAAAACAAAAAACACTGCACATTCCCCTATTATGGTAAGATCAGCAACCATAACTCGTAGCATCTACGTGCATTGCTAAGACTAACACCCAGGACATCAAAGACGACATCACAAACATCATTGATGACATCATGCAACACAATATAAGCAAGAGTGCATACCAATGAATCTGGATTATTAACCCCCATTCCTCCACAAAGAGTGGGGGATGAATGTCATAAGCAATCGAGATTTTACAGCAGTAACCCGTGCTACCAAGAAAGAGGATTTTTTGTCTTCAAGCGGAACGCCTCTGGCGTTCCCGGCTGATGAAAACAAATCATTATTCAAGATGGCTCCCATAGAAAGGGAAGACGGGTGTTGGATAGGATACAAACCCTTCTTCGCTTTCAATTGCAGGCTACAGAAAGCAAAAATGAAACTGTGTGACCATAAAGGCAGCACCACATTTGTGTTCCTTGAGAAATGTATGGTTATAAGCAACACCTTTACCAGAAAGGCAGACCCTGGTTTACATGGTGACCTCATTGCAATGTTTTGTCCCTTCCAGTAATGGCCAGTAGCCACATCCCAACATTGTGTCCACTAACCATACATAGAGGCTACCCCTCAGAGACGGAAGCTGTATTGTTGATTTGTTATGTACATGAGTACACTTGTTAAATATCAAAACACTATCACATGCACAACATACATCTTTTTGGGTGTTGTCAATGACGTTACATACATGTGTTGTACATGTAGTATTTTTTTTCTCTAAACATGTGCTTAAAAAACGCAAAGGAGTAGTGTACTTACGTTTACATAAAATCTGAAACAAACTCTGTAATGGGAAGCGCAATGACGTTAGAAATACTGGAAACAACACCATTACCACTCACTGTTCGACACATAATTTCGTAAATGGCACAGGTCGAAAGGTGTGAAGATATGTATTATATTACAAACATTTCTGTGCACCAAACACTTTCAGTGCACCCTACCTCATTTTCCCACTTTTAAGAAGATAGTAATTATTCTGAACTAATGTTGGTTAATAGGGCATCTGGGTGACAGTAATTTGTCTGACAGTGACAGAAATTGACATGATGGCACTAAAGCATATGAGATGGGCCTGACCCTCCCGTAGCCAAAGCAAGTGGGGTATGCAGTACCTTTCTCCATAACTTTCCTTGGCAGCTTAAACAAATGCATCCATATTGACGTACGTGCCGTGATGTAGCACCTACAAAAGAACACATTACAACATGCAACGTAGCATGCCACATTGTGAAAGCAGAGAGTACATTTGTTAAAAAAACACTGACATTTAAAAATGAGTACAGTAGTTTTATTTCACAATAAACTGAGTGAAATCATCGCCCTACGCAATTAGTAAAGTAGTTGTGTTGCACAATTAACTGTGCAAAATGATTGCCCTATGCACATTTCCATACAAGTAATAAGTTTCAGTCGTTCATCGACAATGAAAATGGTAATGGGCATGTTGGTTTCTTTCACACACAGAAAGTAAGCGTTGTCGCCACAGTAGTCATTTTCCTCCCACATTGATGTGCAATACGATGTCAACCGCTGTGATCTACACCACCAGAAAGGATGGAATGTTACTTCTTATTGCTACAGCAGCGTAAGGACATAGAGGTCCAACACGATCATCCCACTGAATTATGCCGCACAGACAACCGGTAATGAACACTTGCATTGGACGGTTAAAAAAGCCGTCACTCGGCAGCTGTAATCCGTGACAATCACAATAGGGAAGGAAGTATCTGAGGGAAAAAGCGTAAATAAAACGTATATCAATACGCAACCTCTGCACAAAACAAAGTTGTAACACATACTTTTATTACTAAATAATAATTTAATTTGGGGAAATGTACTGAAACCCTACAAACAGCGACAATGTGCAATGTCCATAATGGGAAAAAAAAATTCAACGGCATGTAAACCTTGTAATGCATTCGGAAAAAATATTTTTTCCCCCCAAAGTAAAAATGTAATGTCAATTCGGTATATAGGCGGGAAAAATACACTTACATGATGTTGACTGGCTCCATTGTGTTAGCTGCAGTCAGACAGTAGTGTAACTAATATTTCATGGTTGGTGCAAACGTTTTTGAAGCATAACCTTATCAAACGATATGTTTTTCTAACTGTTACTCCCTCCATTCTTTCTGCTCTTTCTCTGGACCTCAAGGTTAAAAAACAACTGGCCCTTATGGCTGTCGACAAATATGCAGCCGTACTGAGCTAGTATTTCAAACAGAAAATGAAGTGGCCTTCACTGCGAATGCAAATACATTCTCATTTTGCAAAAACTTATCAGCGGCTATTCATGAGAACCGCTACTCCAGTACACACGCGGAACTGTGTGTGTATGAAATAGAGCAGGTGGCTGCCTCAGTTTCCCGCCAGTCTGACCGCAGTAATGTTGTTTATGTATTGTAAAATGGACGCAGTAAATTCATTTCGTACAATGAGTAGCAAGTTTCACTGTACCGTATGACAGTGCTAACAAGAATACTTCAATGTTTCACTTTCTACGACCAAGTCTCATTAACGCTCACCCTTCGAAACAGTGTTCCATAAGTGTAACAAGTGCATTGGTGTCTTCTTCATTTAGGTATATTAGCGGCGATGTCCGCATTCAACAGAAAACAAAGTAAACATGGTGGACGTATCGAAAGATTAAGATGCACTTCACGCTGTGCCACAACCAATCGGTGAAAGCGCTACATGGTCACGGCCAGCATGCCATGGAATAGCCAATTGCAATCTTGTCCACGGAGCGAACAGGGAAGTGTGACCGTGGAGCGGACATAGATATCACTAATTTGTAGAGACATACTTTTTGATCGTTTTTAAGTGGAACTACTGGATGGATTGTCACAAAATTTAGAAAAGCACGCTTTCGCGACCAAGCCCCTGCCACTGCCGTGAATTTGGTTGAAATCCGTCCAGCGGTTTGGTCTGTAGCCTTGCGCAAAGTTTTCCCCCATTCAGTCTATGGGAAAAAGAGACGTTTTGGGATACCCCCTATAACTTTGCCCCCCCCTGGACCAAACATCTCCAAGCTTTGCAAAAATAATCCGAGTGGGCCATATACTTTTTTTGCAAAGTTTAGTGAGGATTCGTCCAATTGGAGCGGAGTTATAAGCCGCCCAAAAAGTGCTCTTCCTATGGAAACAGCAACTTAACCATAACTACACGGCCACTAGTGTGGCCGTGTAATCAGCCACATTTTGAGTATAGCCACCACTCTGATTCTAGCTGCATCTCTGAGTATAACCTCTGAATAAAAAGATAATAGCTGCATTTTTTGGTACAGTCTGTGTTTTGATTACAGGTGCAACCCCGAGTATAGCTACTCTATACATATCAGATGCATCTCTGTGTCTAGCCACTGTGTTTATTTTAGCTGCATCCCTGAGTATAGTCACTGTATATATATATCAGCTGCATTCTGAGTATAGCCCCAGCTTTGATTCTAGCTGCATCTCTGAGTATAACCTCTATATAAAAGATAACAGCTGCATTATTTAGTATAGCTTTTGCTCTGAACGTATCTGCATCTCAGTATAGTGACTGTATAAATATCAACTGATTCTTTGGTATAGCCACTGTGCTTTGAATCTGCCACATCTTTATTTCTAGTTGCTCTTCGGAATAGCCACCAGCACTGCAGCTAGCTCTAATTGGAGAGAAACTTCTGATTTATTTCTAGGAGTGCCTGATCCCCAACACTGTGGTGAACCTACTTGCCTTTCAAACCGCATTGAACCCAGCTGCATTCTGAGAGTAGTCTCTGTTTATCTCACACTATCAGGAACAAGCATGCAAAGCAGACTGCAAATCGCTCCTTTTGAAATTCATCATCAACCAAGCTCTTACCCACAGGTTTCTACTCATTTACAGACCTCCCAGCCACGACAGACACTTTGGTAATGCCTTAAGCGACTCGCCCACCCCTCACTCACCATGCTAGGAGATCTCAATATAGGTTCTGTGATTTTAACGAATACAAAAATAAAGAATGAATTTGTGCACAAACAAACTTGCCCTCCAGAATCCCCACGTTAACCCTTGTTAAAACAACAACCCAACCCCCGGCCCACAAGAGTTAACCCCTTACCCCAACTCTACATATATATATTTTTTAATGATGTATTTCTTCATTGTTTTTTATCATTTAAAATGAATTCTTTATTTTGTATTCACTAAAATCACTGGCTACCCTCAACATATGGTTTGATGCCCCTCATGACCATATGACACGACCATTCCTGGACAACCTTGAAGCTCTCAACATGACACAACTGGTATCACCCACTTGTCAACCAAAACTTGGGATCATATTTGACTCCTCTCTCTCCTTCTCTACACCCATCACAGGCCTTGCCAAGAAGTCCAACTTTCAGCTCCACCTCCTCAGGGGCATTCTACCTTTCCCCCCTTCCGCCAGAAGCTCAATGTCTCCAGAGCCCTGGGTCTCTTTAGGCTTGACTACTACAACAGCCTCTTCCTCAACCTGCCTCTTTCCTCTCTTCGCCTATTCCAACTAATCGAGAATAGGACTGAGAGACTTATCCTTGGCCTCAAGCCCAGGGACAGCGTCTCTCCAGCCCTAAAATGTCTCCAGTGGCTCCCCTGACTGCAAGGATCAAATTAAAAATCCTTTGCATCACCCACAAGGACGTCTGGGGCCTGGGACATCTCTACATCCAGCTTTCCCTCCCGAAATACCATCCAGCCAGAAGCAGAGAGTGGGAGGTAGATCCCTCTCCTCGCTGGGGCCTCCTTCTAGAACAGCCCCCCCCCCTCAGACTTGAGCACGATCTTCTCAAGTTCTGGAAACTTTTCAAGACCTTCCTTTTCTCCTCTTCCTTCCCTCTCCCCCACCCATGCTAATCGTCCCACCTGCCGCTGCAACTGGGGCCTGGTCCGCTCACAGTCATGCAGGGACCAGACCACCCCCCTACCAGTCCCTCCCGTCATCCTATGCCAGCACTTGTCTTTGGGCTCCCTTTCACAGACTATCCCAAACCCAGTCCTCCTGTCCACTGCACTACCCCCCTTTCCTCTGGCACTAGCCACCTTGACCTGAATAGCACTGGTTCCCCACTCTGCACTTCTCACTCTACCTAATCCCTTGCACCTATCACCTTGTCAGTCACTTGCACAGTAGGATTGTCACAAGGCCAATATAACCTTCTCTTTGTTCTTGTTGCTGTTTTTCTTATGATTCCCATGGCCCCAACCCCTTATTGTCTTGTGGCACCTGGAAACACTTGGCTATAGGCACCATTCTGCAAAGGTCCAATAAATAAAATAAATAGATGCAATATTCAGTTCCACCGACCTTATCTCCACGCTCCCCTCAACCCCTCATTTGGACAGACAACACAGCCATCTTCTTCTCGCTTTCGACTCCCATTTCTCCTCCCAGCTTGACTAACATCGGGCTCTCCACTCACTTCCCGCTATGGAACAAGGTCACAGTAACTCCGGACTTGGCTGACTCTGTGCTTTCCTCCCTCCAAATCTGCCAGTCAATGGAGGTCTGCCCTCCACCACCCACTTCGTCTCATGGCTGTTTAATGACCTCAAACCTCTCACCCCCTCGAGATAGGCCTCCCACAGACAGGGAGCATCCACTAAATGGTTCACCTCTTCTCCCAAAACACTCAACCACTACCTAGAACACACAGGTTGGGCCGATCCATCTCCCCTTAATGTAGCTACCTGCGCTTATCATATTCAGGTCTAGAAGGCAGAAATCCAGAAGGCCAAAAAATCCTTTTATTGGAACAGGATCTCAAACACCAGTAACAGCAGCAGCAAACTTCACAAAATCATTGCAGAATTCACATCCCCTATCTGCACGATTCCCCTTTCTCCCAACTCCCAAGCACTCTATGATGCTGTGTTGCTCTCTTGGACCATTTCTACAACATATCAGTAGAAAGAAACTGCATCGTCAGTGTGAAACTAGCAGCACTCCAGACCCAATACCCTGAATCCCGGCCGCCCCCACAACCCACCCACCCCCTCCCTATCTTCACTCCTATCTCTCAAACTGAATTCCTGAAGCTACTTGCTAGCAACTGCCATTCCAGATCCCTTAGAGATCCATGCCCTCTCACCCTCCTCAAAGAAATCTTCTCTCAACCTGTGCATACGGCATTGCAATATACATCATTAACTCCTCCCTCACCTCAGTTGTATTCCCAGCAGCCTTCAAGACATCACACATCAAACCCCTCCTAAAAATAAACTTGGTTGCACCCTCTTTCCAGCCAACTACAGACCTATTTCTAACAACCACTTCTTGGCCAAACTAACTGACCGAACAGTCTACTCACAGCTTTGCCTCTTGGCCAAATCCAAACCCTTCCTCGACCCAGCCCAGTCAGGCTTCAGAACCCGCAGTCGAACCAAATCATCCCTAGTCTCATCTGGGATAACCTTAAAAACACTGCCGACCAGTGGTCGAAGTGAGCGGGAGTGGTCGGGAGCGGTGCTCCTCTACTTTTCTAAATTACCTTTTACAGCTCCTATACTTTTATTCTAAAAAGAAACCGTTCCGGAATTGTTTCGTTTTAAAATAAAAGTGTAGGAAGACGTTGCAGCTTGCACTTTCAGTGCACTGCACTGAACGTTCCCTTAAACAGCAGGTGAAAGTGTTTGGGGGGTGTATTGTGTGTGGGAGAGGGTGTGGCGATGGGGTTTGTGAGGAGCGGGTGCAGGCCAGCAGGGAACATAGTTCCACTACTTCTTTTCGTACACTTCGACCACTGCTGCCGACAGAGAACGCTGTACAGCACTTATTCTCTTAAACCTCTTGGCGGCCTTCCACACCATCGACTACAGCATTGTCACTGATAGACACAACTTGCTCGGCATAAGGGACACAGTGCTGAGGTGGACCTCTCCTCATTCCTCGCCAAGAGAACAGAAATTTCCCTCCATCCACATACATCTTAGCCCCCGCCATGTCTCCAACGGGGAACCACATGGTGCCTCACTATCTCCCCTTCTCTTCAACCTCTACTGAGCCCCCTCCCTTCCCTCATTTGCTTACATAACCTTACCTGCTACAACTATGCAGATGATACCGACATCATATTTAATATCCACCACCTCCTCTATGCCCCACCACGACATTGCATCCTTCCTCACAGACATCAACCACAGAATGACATCCAACCACACCCTCCTTAACCCCAGAAAAACAGGAATCATGATCTGCGGGAAGACGTATCTCTTCCCCCAACCCACCCCTTGGCTATCCTCCCCATGTTCTCCCCCTGCCACCTCCACTGCAGTAAAGAATCTGTGATGCAGCATGGATGCTGATATTACACTCTCGCATCACATTAACTCTGTATGTAAAATTTGCTATCTATGCCTCTGGATTCTCATACATGTCTTTCCATACCTCTCCTACCCTCACAGAGTCACCGCAATCATGGCCATCATCCTCTGCCACCTTGGTTACGCCAATTCTCTCTACCTAGGCGCCTCTGCATATCTACTCCGAAAACTCCAATGGGTCCAAGCTAGGCTTCGCCTTGCCTTATGCCCCAGAGAGCACATAACACCCGCCCTCCGTGTCCTCCACTGGCTCTCTATTAGGTGACGGCCCATTTTCAAAGCCAAGTGCATCATCCACCATGCCCGTAACAAGATAGGCCGGAATACCTCCAATAGAAACTCACCTATTTCCAGCACCACAGAAACCTGCAATCAGGCTGCACACTCCTCGTGTGATGCCTCCTTTCAAATAAACAGGAAAAGGGGGGTCCATGTTCTCTGTGCAAGCCACCACAATTTGGAACTCAGTTCCCCTCAGCATCCGAAGCATAGAGGATCAGTTTGCCTTCTGGAGGGGCCCTCAAGACCTGATTTTTCCCTTCTGCATCCTAACAAACCCATGCTACACATTGGGTTATTCAACCTCCTCACAGGTAGGCCAGGGCATTTATAAAGAAGCAAACAAAATGTATCGAGCAAAGGAGATAGAAACTCCAGCAGACAACATGACACAATCCACGCCACTTCTGAAAAATCAGGGTACCAGCCACAACATACGGGTACTTATCGCACTCCATGCTCTTGGAAAATAGCGAATGGCAAGGCAACCCAGCTGCACGCATCTGTTTTACGCATAACTCTTAATATACATTTCACAACACCTCTGCCATGTGTGAGAAATCAGAAGGTGTCTCAGCCGCTAGTCCCCGCATATGTCTCTCTCAGGTGGCCAGAGCACGACCATCTCCTTTGTATCCAGGCCCTGGGGGTGGACCAGTGTGGGAGGATCACCTGGGTGAGGGGTCTTTGGAATTAGGAGTGGGACACCAGATGGCGAGACGCAGCATCCCCCTCCCTATAACACCTTTACCCCATCCTACCCAATAGGATATTTAGAAACTCAACAACCCCCTTTTTCTTGCATGAACACTTTCATACAGAAACCCCAACCTTGCATACTCTCCAGACGATCTCACAGCACCCATCCACATGCCAGCTCAGCTCGATATGGGTAGCTAGTAGGGACTTGGCCACCCCTAAACTCCTTCGTATTGGCCAGAATGGACACATGCATTCTAAACTCCTCTGATGAATTTCTCAAACGTTGGACTTTGGCCCGCTGAGAGCGTTCACCTGCAGCACTTTGAGACCGTACCAAATGGGAAAAGGCGCTATATAAATGACAAATTACATTACATGAGTTGCTTAAATGGGCACTCCTTCACACAGCACATTTGCTAGAATGAACTTTGTCTCTAGTCAGGAACCTCTCAAGAATACATATCCCACAATGCACTCTGCCTAACCCAGAGCACAGGAACCAGAAGAATGAACATTTCAGGATACACTCTGGATTACAGATTTTCCTGTCATAGAATGCACTCTGCATTGTTTACTACAGGTTCCTACACAATAGGCATCCCCATCAGATATTGCCAGCGGGCTACGGGTTCCAGAATTCCAGTGCCGGCTCGTCCATAATGGTTGAGGAGGCAATGACCACGGTATGCTTGCCCATTATGGGGGAGCCAAGCGAGCCCAGTGTAAACAATGACAAAACCCTCAGTTACTTCCTGCATCCTATGGAATGCTCTGGAACCAGCTTAAACTGTAAAAGGGTAAAGTGGGTTTCCTTTGACAGTTTCTGTTCCCCAAGCGTGCATGTTAAATGGACCATGCAAGGCCAGCAGCGTTTTGCTTCCCAAGCCTTGCATTGACCATTGCGGATGCAGGCTGGGGAATTATATTTCTGAATGTGCATAGGCGACACTACTGTGCCTCTCTGCACAATTATACAGTCTGAGGCGGTGCGTCTGATGCACTTCAGCTTCTGTATGCATGTGCTGGGAATGGGAAGCACTCTTTGCTGCCTGGTTCCTGCTTGTGTGGCACGGGAGCCAGAGGGCTTTCAATGTGTTCCTTCCGAGACGCCACGTGGTGAGGATCTAACCAGATCGGGCTGAAGGTAAGAAGAGAATGTATTTTTAATGCATGCATCTGTGAATGAATGTGTGAGTGGTTGATGCATGGGTGGGTGCTTGTTCCTCCCTGAATTAAGGCAAGGGAAGCATTAATCTCCCTGATTACAAGCAAGAGTAACTGGGCCGAGGAAATCCCCAGCACTCAAAAACGGAAGGGTCCAACAATGTGACAAAAGTGCACTGTTTATTGAAAGCTTCCATAACAGGAATCAAATTAATGCACAATGAGCAATTCTCTGATACGTTCTCCTTGTTCTCAGGCTCATCACAGTCTTTTAAGGCCCTGTGATGTTACAATATACAAGATACATTGCCAAAAACCTAAGGGAACTGTAATAATTGCGGATTCAGAACAAGTTAGGTAACTGACAGGTTATCTCAATGACTCACCGATACTCCTCTTCCTCTCTCTCTTTCTCTCCCTCTCTCTGGATCGGATATCTTCCAACAGGGGGATGAGTATGAAAGCCTCCCTAAACCCTTTTTCCTATCTCTAGAAGACTAGAGGAGAGAAAAGGTCTCAGGGAAACCCTCTGGGGAAGAAAACCCTGTGTCAGCGACTGCAGGATCGATGTCGTCTGTGCAGCGAAGATTCAGGTGAAGACTGGTGGAAAGCGGTCTTGACGGAGAAAGAAGAAGAGAGTTTGGTAAGTATATGAGAGTAAGTGAGTGATAGAAATTTAAGGTAAGTATTGCTTAAGTTACCCTTTAAAAGGATTAGAAGGTATATCACACTGGAAGCGGAGACTTCTGGTAATCACGAGATGGAGTACAGAAATTCGTTAGCACAGTACAGGGTATAGAGTGAGCAAGAAGTGTAAAGGTGAGGGGTCTTTACCTGGCAAGTTGTGGGAGAGGATCTTGGGTGTACAATAGCAATAGCAGGTGTTGAACGAGCGGGTCTGCAGACCAAACTCGGAATCCCTAGATATTGAATAAGGGAAAGAAATGTGTCAACTAATGGTTGCTGTTGAATCAGGGGGTGTCTGTTTACATCTATCCTTCCTACCGATGAACCCTAACAGTCTGTGCGCTGGATTCCTCGACAGAGCCGATGATCAGGTGTGTGTGAGAGGGGGCTGGAGTCTCTGTGGTCGGAGAGGAGTCAAGCAGAGATGCAGAGTCTGAAAGCCGGAAAGAATGAGGGACAAATTTAGGTGCTATAAAGTTTTGGATGCAGGAAAGACGTATTGGAAAGGTATCCCTCGATACGAACTTACGTAGCGTTGTCTGTGAAGAGTAGCAACGCATCCGTGCGTTGTCAGCAGGGACAGATAAACTGAATCTCGGGTAGGAGGGTGGAGCTTCCTTGGTGCTGGGTTGTACATTGTCTAGACCCACACCGTCTGTTCCGGCGGCCATCTTGGAAGGAAAAATGGCCGAAGTTCGTCATCCATGGGACCAACAATGCCACAAAGACCAACGTCTCCGAATGGCGTGATAGGAACACAGGATTTCTTAGTGAGGTAAACTACATACGAAGGAAATACTGGGTTAGTTACCCTATTGGCTAGGCCATATCTGGTGGCTCCTCCTGTGACCAACTCCTAAATGTTGCAACTACAGGTATGTGAGGTTAGTGTGCTGTGATTGGGCCTTGCAACTAAGTGTAAGCTAGTGTGGAAGATGGATAGGGATTGGTCAGCAAGGGTCTTCTCACACTTGGCACCTTGGAAGGGTACCAGAGAATGAGCAACTTTTCAAGGTGGTAGGAACAGCCACAGAGGTGCTGCTTGTACCTAACAAGTTAACATCTCCAATCCTCCAAGCCTTGAGACAGAACATTAAGCTTTCATGCTGGTATCATTTTCCCTTCAGTTGAATGGGAATGATGGTCTATGTCTGGCTCTAACGAATAGGCTCTGTCTTGCAGGTTTCAAGTCACGTAATTTAACTCTTCACTTTTTAGTTCTACTTGTATTTCTGCTCTCCCTCCCCACTTCTCTTTAGCGACCCTACCAGCTGATAAGGCTGCCTCTACCTTCTCTTCTACTCTTGATTCAGTTTACCCCATATCGCCCTCCGTCCCACTCGTAAACCTTCTCAACCATGACCCTCACTTCATCTTTGCTTAATGTAACATTTTCTCTGTTGTCTTGAAAGATGCTGGTTCAAGACCAAATCCACAGTGGATTACTCTTCTTACTTTAACTATCATGCTCTTTATGATGACTGTTGGCTCTCTGCTTAACGCTCATATTTTTTCTGATCTCCTACATACTCAGTCCGCCTGTCCTAGGCGTTTGTTTCAAATTCTCTCTAGTCTTCTATCCCCTCCCACTCCTGACCCTTCTGCTAGTTTGACTCTTTTAGCCTCTGACTTCATTCAATTTGTCACCTCTAAAGTAGCATCCCTTCATTCTGACATTGAAGCTTCCATCTTACCCGTTTCTACAACTTCCTTCACTCCTGCTTACTCTGCCTCTATTGCCTGTTTCCAACCAATATCTAATGCTGACACTTCTTTTCTATTGTCTAAAGCTCACACCACTGTTTCACCCACCGACCCAATTCCTTCTGCACTCATTCTCAAATTCTACCCTTCTTTGGTATCTTACCTCACTTCTTTCTTTAATATCTGTCTCTCAACATTAACTTTTCCCTCATCATTTAAACATGCCTCCACTATCCCAATTTTAAAAAGCTTACTGCCGACCCATGACTTGCCTCAAATTTCATCCTATCTCCCTGAACTACTTGAATGGATGGATTACTCCCAAGTCTCAATTTTTGTTTCTAATTCCTTTATCCTTCCAAAGTTCCGGTCAGGCTTTCGCCCTTGTCACTCTACTGAAACGTCTCTTCTCTCTGTTTTGAATTCACTACTCACTGCATGCTATTCTAAACATTGATCTCTTCTTATTCTCTTGGACTTGCCCGCTGCGTTTGACAACGTTGACCACTCCCTTCTATTGAAGTCCCTTTCCTCCTTTGGTTGCACAGGTTTGGTCCTTTTCCTGGTTTCAATAATACGTGTCTCAAACAACCTTCTCTGTTTCATGGGCTGGCAAATTATCTATATCCTTCTTACTCGCTCATGGAGTACTACAAGGGTCAGTTCTAAGCTGTTTTCTGTTTTCACTCTACACTTCCCGCTTGCTGCCGTTATTTCTTCCTTTGGTCTCATGCACCACTTTTATGCTGATGATACTGAGCTTTTTCTTTCCTTTTCTTCCTTTTCTTCCTCTTTCTGCTTGTCTTTCAGCAATTAAATCAATCTTGGATGTCTTCTCACTAACTCACACTTAATGCTGGGAAAACAGAAGTTGTCTTTGTCCCTGCTACCCCTCTTCCCCTTCTCTCCGTCCATCCTTTTTTTCCTTCCTCCATCCCAGCTTCCAATCTCTTTTACGGCTCACTATCTGGGGCTCTATCTTGACTCTAGTCTATCATTCTCTCACCACAATTCTTGCTGTTTTCTTCTACACATTATCTGTAAAGCCCACCCATTTCTCACCTTTCAAGCTTCAAAACTATTGATTTCTTCTTTGATTTTCTCCTGACTCTTCTACTGCTCCTCTGCTCTCTTTGGGCTTCCAACTTCTCATCTTGCCCCTCTTTAAATCTGTTTTTAACTTGGGGCGTGGCATGGAGCGCCGTTGATGTGGTCGCTTCTTTGATGGCCTCCGTGGGGTGCCCGCAGCCACGACGAATTGGGGCCAATATTAGGCTGGCACGATGGACCATAACATGACCAAGGCTTGCTGAAAGCCTGCTGCAGCGGTGGCTGCGCTCCGGGAGGCTTCCGAAGTCCTGCCGCGGAGATATGAGGCTTTAATCTCTCACCCGCACCTTCCTTCAAGATGGCGAACAGGGGCCCAGAAGATCGCAGAAGCCGGGGAGCGGCGTAGAAAGGGGGAGGAGCTCCTGCTCTCGGGAGATCTCTACTGCAATCTCCCCCACTACAGCGGCCCGCACATACAACGTCCCTCGCCGGGGATTGCCTTGCTTTCCTCCCCCTTGCCCGGCTTGTGGGCCACATTTCAGCATGGCCGAAGCACGCAGGCCCTCCCCCTGGCTCCGGCTGCAGGGTAGCGACGGCGGTCCGCCCTTCCGGATGGGCAGAAAGTGACCGGGAAGACCCCATTTCAGACATGGCTTGCTGTGCCGAGAACAGACGAAGAAGCCCCGGCCTGGAGAGAAGATGAGCCGGGGGAGGGGGGTAAAATCTGATTCCCCCGCTCTCCCCCTCCTGCAACTCCGACAAGCTTCCGAGAGAGACAACCTACAGTGTGAAAACAAGCTAAGAGTTACACATCGAGTCCTGAACGAGCCTGGTGAGCTCCCACCAGCAAACAGGAGGGGATAACCAGACATGACCCTTACCTACCGGTCACACGCAGTGATCCTCCATCTTCCTGGGGCACCCCGGCCCACCTTCTGCAACCCCCTGTCTACCCGTTGTGTCTCTCTGGCCCCCAGTATCGCAGCAATCCTCCCCTCGACTCCAAGATACACAGGAGCCAGGAGCTCCACGTCGCCTGGGGGAACGTGATGTCTAAACAAACCAAATCCGTCAAAACCACAGACATTGCAACAATGCTGATGTCGACAGATTAAGCTAAAAAACAGGAACCCCATGGTTCCACCTCTATAGAAGCCCCAGAAGACAAAGGTACCCTCGCCACGAAAAATGATATCAAGGCCTTCATGGCGGACATTAAATCAGAATTCAGGTCATGCATGTTGGAACTATCTACCAAATTGGAAATCACTGACCAGAGGGCAACAGACTCCGAACAGAGGCTTGGAGAAATAGAGGATCGGACACAGGACCATGCGTCTACCCTGGCGGAGGTTCAGCGCTCAGTCAAACTCCTCCATGATAAATGCGAAATATTAGAATTCAAACAAGAAGATCTAGAAAACAGGGCCCGACGCAACAACCTGTCCATCCGAGGGGTCCCAACCTCGGTTCTGGACAGAAACGTGGCGGAATACGTGGGCGACCTGTTCCAAGCTCTCCTACCGGATTTCGAAAAGGCACAACTCCTCCTGGACCGCACTCACAGGATGCGCCCTCGCCAGGGAGTGGAAGCGGACTCCCCACCAGATGTCATCACCAGAGTTCACTTCTTCACGACAAAGGAAGCCATTTCTGCAATCAGACGCTCTCGTGATATAATAACTTTTCAGAGCTCCCCCATCCAAATCTACCAAGATTTATCCGTCCTCACCCTTCAGAAAAGACGATCCCTTTGATCCCTGGCTCTCTTTTTACAAGACCTACAAATTCGTTATCGCTGGCCCTTCAGTTTTCCTATAAAGGCACCCAACGAAGAATCAGCCACCTGGAAGACGTCGAAAAGATCATGAACCCGACACCCTCTGAAGTGCGGTCACCCATGAATTCTGAGAGGGCCTCGGACTCCGACCTTCGAAAATCGCCCAAGGCAAACTCCTGGTCCAGATTCCCGAGGTTCAGAAGAAAGAAATAGCCATACCTAAAGGAATACCATCGTCCTTAAGAAATGAAAGTAGTCCCCAACTGTCGGGGCAGCGGGCCTCACCCACGGCTTATGCCCGCTTCCGAGGAACAACCCATCTAAGTACTTGGAAGGTGATACCTACAAGTTTGGCCATGTTGGCTATGAACAGTTATGTGGCCATGTTGGCCAGGGGGGGGTGCTGGACACACAAACCTGCACCCCCTTCAGTTAAATCTCCGCCTCCCTGTTGGAGGCCAGAGCAAAAATCTCAATGGCAGGGAACACGCATCCGCAATACCCACGAGTTGCTGGCTGACCCAACCCCGTTCCCCATGCCCCCTCCAGACATAGCGACTCCCTCAGCTCGCACCCCAGATCACTCCATCCTGAATTTCATCTCACTGAATGTTCGAGGTCTAAACTCCCCAGCCAAAACCAAGTCAATATTGCAAAAACTTCAAAATTAAGGGGCCGCGGTAGCCATGCTGCAGGAAACACACTACCAGCTGATTTTGGACGTCTATGCTCCCGTCTCTTCCAGAAACAATTTATTGCATCTGGGAACTCTAAAAAAGGGGGCACGACCATTCTCTTCGGGAAGGGGGTGACCCCCCAGATTCTCGACACAAAGCTTTGCCCGGCCGGTTTGTTGCGGTGAAATGCCTACTACTTGGGGAACTATACTCCTTTGTGTCGATATATGCTCCCAACTCGGCTCAAGCTGCCTTCTACGACTCCCTATGCACCACTCTCCCCTCTTTTCTAGAAGGCCAAGTTATCATCGGCGGCGACTTCAATGGAGTGCCGGACCCTACGATAGACAAATCCCACCCCCCATCATGCAGAGACTTCACCCTAGCTTTGGCACTTCTACGACTATTCAGGACCCTGGAAGTGGTGGACGCGTGGAGGGTTCTTCACCCTGCCGAAAAAGATTTTTATTTCTACTCCCACGTCCACAGAACATTCTCTAGGATTGATCTCCTTTTGGTCTCCCCTCTAATTCTCTCATTCACCAACGAGGTCTCCATAGGCCCACGGATTCTATCGGACCATGGCCCAGTGTCCTTGGAAATCCGAACCCAGGACCCTCCTCACCCGGCCTGACGCAGATGGACACTCTATGATCCAATACTCAACGAAATGCCGCTTAGGGACTCGATTGCCACCACAATCAAGAATTTCTTTCTGGAAAACCCCGTAAAGAACACATCACCTGCCACCACTTGGGACGCCATGAAAGCGGTGGTGAGGGGGGAATTAATAGTGCGGGGAGTTGCCTTCCACAAAGCCAGACGTCAAACCCGCTTGGCCCTCGAAGACGACCTCCGGAAAGCAGAGCAAATTCATAAAGAAAAAGGATGGTCCCCAAGAACTCAACGAGCAATTCGCACGGCACAGAAAAAGGTTGAGGCCCACTACGCCGAACATACAGCACACCAAATGGCAAAGGCCAAGCAATGTTACTATGCCAAAAACAATAAAGCAAATAAACTACTGGTGGCCAAACTAGCCAAAGCAAAACGAAACAACACAATTATTGGACTCCGGGACACGCATAGTTCAATCCAATACTCAGAACAGGACAAACAACTCCTGGCAGCTGAACATCTGAAGCAGATAATGACTGCTCCACCACGGGATGTGGGCGAACAAAGGGAATACCTTCGCAAAGCAGTCGTCCCTCGTATCCCAGACTCTACACGAGACCTCCTGGACGCACCAATCTCCACTGAGGAGGTAGATGAAGCCATAAAAGCACTTAAATCTTGTGCGCCAGGCCCGGATGGCTATACAACCAGGTTCTACAGGGTTTTCAAGCACCAACTACTCGCCCCATGGGCCCAGCTGTTCAACTCCTTTAGAGAGATTGGCGTGATAACCCCTTCCATGCAAGAGTCAACCACCGTCTTGCTCCCCAAACCTGGAGGCAACCCGAGATGCCCAGCCTCTTATAGACCTATCGCCCTCCTCATCATTGATGCTGATATCTACTCTAAAGTTCTGGCGACTGGGCTAGCCCACACCCCCCCAGATATCATCCAGCCCGACCAGTGTGGCTTTCTGAAGAACCAATCTACAGCAGACAATATTCGCAGAGCTTTGAACCTAGTGGATTTAGCCACACATGGAGGAAAAGGGATGGTGCTTATGGCATTGGACGCAACCAAGGCGTTTGACAAGGTTGATTGGACATTTATGAGGCTTACCCTGGAGTCCTTCGGATTTGGGCTGGAATTTCGCAAGAAGATACTAGCCAACTATAAAGCATCCAGAACCTTGCTGAGAATAAATGGCAATCTCTCGGCCCCTATCACGCTGACCTGCGGAACAAAACAGGGATGTCCACTGTCCCCACTTCTATTTGCCTTGATCATGGAGCCCTTCGCCCAACGGATCAGAATGAACCACTCCATTAAGGGGCTCCAGGTAGGCCCCACACACCATAAACTGGCCCTCTTCGTGGACGACGTCCTTCTGACCTTCACTGACCCCCGCAGCTCATTGGCACACGCCCTGACCGAACTAAGCAACTACGGTAAGGTTACGGGCTTCATTATTAACTTCAATAAATCAGCAGCGCTGGGAATAAAGATTTCACTGGGAGAGCGAGAAGACCTCATCTCAATGTGCCTGTTCCAGTGGAAAATGAAGGCTATCAACTACCTAGGGTCCATATTCTGGCCAAACTGACAGATGTCTACCGCAGGAACTTCCCTCCGCTCTTCCAAGAACTGGAGACCGACCTGAAACACTAGGCATCCCAGGAGATCTCCCTGATGGGCAGGATCACAGCCTGCAAGATGACCCTGCTCCCAAGATTTTTGTATGCATGTTCCGCCCTCCTGGTGATGATCCTGACCCCTGCACTTCGGAATTTACAGAAGAAAATGCTGCAATTCATCTGGAGGGGGAAAAAAGCCAGAATACCAAAATAGACTTGATGATGGGGAACGCAAAACTTGGCGGCCTGGGGGTCCCAGACCTCCAGAAGTACCAAATAGCAGCCCAACTAGCGTGCACCCAAGCATGGCAAATGACCAATAATTGTCCTAGATGGGTAGACATGGAACAATCGCGCCTAGCTCTTCCCCTACGCTTTCTTCCCTACATCCCACCGGCAACCAGACGACCATGGCAGGAGCTATTATTGACCACCAGGCATACTATCGCCATATGGGATAAAACACTGAAGCTGAAGAAGATCCAAAGGGGACTTAACCCCTCATCTCCGGTCTTTCTGAACCCGGCTTTTACCCCGGGGACAGCTCTCAAAAACTTCAAAAACTGGATTGCGGGCGGATTAGAATCTATAGGGCAACTCTTCGAGGGAGGACAACCACTCTCTTACGAACAATGTAAAGAAAGGTTCCACCTGCAAGAGATGGACAGGTTCACTTACCTCCAATTACGGCACTGGTGCTCCCACCCACAGACACGCCGAGCAGCAACCCGCCCTCCCACACCCATAGAACTTACGCTCAAAGACCCTCCACTCCGAGGTAAGATCTCCACATTATATAAGCTCCTCCAAAAGGACTTTCTCACCTCCAAATCCCGGGCCATGGCACAATGGGAGGCAGACTTGGGATACCCTATAGAGGACCAAGCCTGGGTAAATATCTGGACTCGCACCCAATCAGCATCCACCTGTGTTATGAATAGAGAATGCGCCCACAAAATTTTTACTACGCTGGTACTATCCCCCCTTAAGACTGCACCACATGAATCATTCGGTGGACCCGGCCTGTTGGAGATGATGCAGCCACGTGGGATCCTTCTTCCACATGTGGTGGACCTGTCCCAAGGTCCGGAACTTTTGGAAAGAATGCCTGGAGTCATTGCAGAACTCACACACATTACGCTCCCATTAGAGCCCGAACCTATTCTCTTGGGATTTATCCGCGCACAGGCCCCAAAGCTAAACTGTTGTCCTACTGCCTGTTGGTGGGTAGAATAGTGGTGGCCCGCACAAGGAAATTGGCGGGGGGTCCACTCCTGCCCTTGTGGTGGGTGAAGCTATGGGATATGCTCATCGCAGAAAAGGTGGCCGCGGCCAGAGCAGGTCTTCTCCACCACTTCCAGAACATTTGGAACCCGGACCTCGAATTTGATCGAGACTTCCCAGCATTAGCATACAAACCCCAGCTGGCCAGAAGGGTCCTAAAGAGCTGGCCCACCCCACAGGAACAAGAAGAAGGAGACTTGACTGCGGGATGAACTCGGGGAGGGGGGAGGAAATAATATTCCTGTGTAATAATGCATACTAAATGTTGATTTCAAGTGATTGTAATGCTTCCCTGCCTTGTTCAAAAATAAACATATTTTTTTTAAAAAATCTGTTTTTAACTCATATATCTGTCTCATTTGTTTTCTTTCCTTCAGAGATTCCATCTCATCTTCTCTCGCTAGTCTTGGCTGGTTATCTTTTCACTCTCAACTCAAATTTAAGATTTTATGCCTCTTCAAGTCCCTCTATGGGCTTGCTCCTGACTATCATTTAGTCTTGTTATCCTTCTATACCCCCTGTCATTCTCTGCGCTCCTCTTCCCAGTTTCTCTTGGTAGCACCTTGCCCTCCATGCGCTCAGTATCACTCACTTTCATACCTTCATTCTTTTAGCTCCTCTACACTGGAACACCCTTCCTTACTCTCTTCGTTTCTATTTCCGTCTATTCTCTATTCCGTAAGTCATTGAAATCTGATTTACCGTTATTGCTCTCTGTGCAGCAAAGGCGCCATATAAAATATAAATAAATACAAATACAGATATGTGTGCAGGGACCACACACTCAATTGTCCTGCTTGCATTTATGTGGATTTTTGCCTTTTACTCTTGCAGGTGTCATATCTCTTCTATTAACTTAAAACGTTCCCTCCCTCTGTGTACTTGGCAAAGCTGTGCTCATTAGCTGCAGTGACAGCCTGGTATGTGCATCTCAGCAAAGACAGCGTATCAGGCCTCTCTGTGTATCGCTGGATCCATTCCAGTGTCTTCCATTTATTTCAATGCGTCCTCTAGCTCAATGAGTCATAAGCATGTTTTTTGTGTCTAAGAGCAGTGTGGTCTAAGCGTCTGAGTAACTTTGTTTAGGAATGCGTGTGTGCTTCATGGCATACACATCTATGCCGTAGTCGTGATGTAATCAGCTTTCTTCATGGTTACAGTCAGTCGACTTGCTACATTGATTGCAAAAGTATTTCTTCAATGACATCATCAGGATAGGGTCTAAATGACTGTCTGAGTGAGTAATGTTTCTCACATCTGCGATACATTGATGATAGGGAGGAGGGGGCCAGGAATGATGTACACCTTTAATTTCTGCGGCATCCAGATGAGGGCGCGACTTGTGCAACGAGTGCCACATTTAGGTCTTCTTCTTCAGCGCGTATTGAGGAGTGGGTGTGTGGTGTGAACTTGCGTGTTTGTGCCCAGGATGCTAATTTTGGGTGAGGGAGTTTCGGGGAGCATACAAGCATCATGCATGATATGTTTTACTATGTTGCTAAACTGGCTCTTGGGCAAGCCAGTCTGGCCATTTTTTAGTGTGGCATGACATTTTTTTTATTAACATCTCTGGTAAAACAAGCATGATGAATTTCATTACTTAGCAAGACTGGCATTTCGGTGTGGCAAGTCTATTTCATTTGAGTGGCATTTTTTATTGGGCATTTATGAAAAAACAAGCATGACATGTGCTCTTACGTGTCTATACTGCCCATTTGGTGCAGCCAATCTAGCTATTTCTTACTTGGCATGGCATTTTGTTACTCGCCATCTGTTTAATGTATGCATTATTAGAGGGCTTTAAGCCCAGGGGTAAACCGCAAGCATGATGCGCATCATGTGGCTAGACTGGCATTTTTACTGGGCATCTGTGATAAAGTAAGCATGAGACAGAGTTCAAAGATCAGTGGAGCTGGGAGCTACTTAGCTCCTGCTTGTAGCCTGGTTAGCTTGACACCAACCATTACCAGGAGCTACATTTGGCTTCCCACAACAACTGATGCATAACACACACAGAGACTAGAGGGGGCTAAGTGGTTTATTGTCTGCTGGAGATTGAGTCTGTTTTTTGTGCTCATACCTGGAGGAGGACTCATATCTGCCTTTACTGCCAGCAAGCCTTCATAAACACCAGAGGTGCGTGGAGAGCGGCGCAGAGGACAAGTGGGGGATAAGTGGTCTGTTGTGGTCTTTTGGAGACCGGTAGGGCACTGACAGTTTCATGGATGCCCCCCCTTTATTTCCATGTAAGACAATCCATGCTTTCCAATGAAATTGAAAGCTAAGCTTGTAAAGAAACATATTGCCAGTTTACTACTAACGTTAAGACAGACTCTTTTTCGTCTGCTTACTTTCAGAAAATAGGCCGGTGACCTCACCTAAATTTAAAGTAATGGTCAACAAGAGGTCAACAAGACCAGGACTTATAATTTAATAAAGGGCAAACCTTATTGAAAAGTGCAACAAGCAGGGTCCGACACGGGTATTATGAAGGCCACAGCCGTGTGGGTGAGAAGGGGAGAAGTAGTAACTCTGACTACCCAAAAGCCCACTGACGATGCAAAATAATGGTCTTCTTCCAGCCTCAGTGGAGGGCAACAGAGGAGGCAGCAAAAATCGGGGAGACATGAAAAAGCAATTAAATGGGGTGGCTACTTTGGACAATATTAGCCGCCCCTGCTCTGACATTGATAACATTGATGACAACTCATTACTGGATCTTTGTTACTCCTTGAAAGAAGCCACACTGCTGCATACTCTAACAAATACTCCAAATGAGGCACAAATCTCTATAACTGTGCTGGTGCTGATGAACTCGACTTTACCAGCTGCTCAAGGGAAATCCCAATGAATGTCTGCGACTCCGATGTATACCCAGAGCTAGGCGATGATTGCAGCACGGGAGAGACAGTGCAATCTAATCACATGACTAACATCAATATTAGAGATACAAGCTCTAGCTCTAACCTAAGCCTTAGAGTACTGCAGTTTGTTGTATGCATTTTTTTTAAATTATGTGGCACAATTCACAAAGACTTAAAGCTTCAGGGCAAATCTATACTGTTTCTAACAAGCCTCTTAAAGGAAAAAAACAACTACTGACTCAAAAGACTGAGCCCAAAGTAATAAGAAAAAGTCTGAACCAGTAGCGTCCCAAGGCGTTGCCACCACAGGTGGGAGTTTGGAGGAAGAACCTGCTGTAGTGGAAAACGAGCACGAGTCAATTATCTTCCTGAAGCGAAAAGAGAGGCGTTTAGCTAAACACCAAAAACGATATGGGGAGACCTTAGCCACTCTCCTAAATCCCTCTCTGAGCGACCACCCTAATGACCTGTTAAATTCAACAATTGCTTCAGATCGAAAAAAAAATCCAGAAAGAGAGAAATCCAATGGTAAACAAGGCTTCAAAAGAATGCTGGAACACTAACAAGCTGGCTTGTCAAGGAAAGTCGAGCAGAATATGTAGGATTTTGGGGTAAGACCCTAATTTGACTTCCTGTGACTCTTCTCTCGCGAGCTTGAACAGAACCACCATTGAAACATCTAGTCACAGACAAAGGGACGCACCACAGCGATTGGCACAGGCATGTCTATCTGACAAGCCCCATGTCTATCTGACAAGCGGAACTCAAACAAGCACAAGGGATCTACAAAAGGTTTAGACAAAGGTCCTCACGATTGGAATAGAACCACCAGACTAAGCGAAGAGGAGAATAAACTGCAAGGAGTTATTAAAACTGCTCTGCAAAATCCCCACGTTAAGAGTATTAAACACAAGTGATTCTGACTTTTTGGAACCCCTGGACCACAAAAATGGAAACAGTTCAAGCATCTACAGTTTTGTCCCTGAAACTGCACACTGGATGCATCTATATCCCGCCACTTTTACAAATGTAGGATATGTGGTAGACACTGAAGTGTATATCCCCCAACCACTGTCTGCTGAGAAACGTGCAAGAGCTGACTAAAAGATGTGTGCAAGAAATGCAGCAGCAAAGGTGACGTCCCAGCTGCAATTCAGAACGAAAACACACGTGGCTGAGAGTGTTTAAAAAACCTCCTGACTATGCAGGGAACAGAAAACAAATGAACCTGCCAGATTTCTAGCTGGAAAACCAGGACACCAGGGGTCACTCGCACTTACTAGCTAAAAATGGTTCCCTAGATAGATACTCTCTTAAATGTTGATGTGGTCACAGGAAACCTGGTTGGCCTCCCTCATACACATTGATGGTTTCCAATTATACCAAGAGGTTGCAAAGAAAGGCCCTTAAGGATGTGCTTATGGGGGCCTTAATATTGGTGGAATCATCTGATTTATTGTCAAAACACAGCAATAGAAATGTGTTAGCTGTGGTGATCACACTAAATGAGGGAGAAGCCCACAAAAGTAGGCCAGTACAGACCGGGTATGCTCCACCTGGCGGTTCAATTATTGATGATATCTTTGACTACATATTTATAGTCTGTACCGAATGTGTATGGGAGTCGAACCATGAAGTAATATTGGTAGGGAAGACTTAAATGCTTGTTGTAAAGATGATGATACATGTTCCTTCTTTGATAATGTTAGTTGAACGAGTTTGATGTTACAAACAGCATCTAACAGTCAAGGCAAACAATGGTTGTCCTTCCTGAAAGAGTGGGAGTTGACCCTCCAAAACGGTAGAACAAAAGAGTACTGTCCAGAGAAGGCCAACTGGAGAAATGGTAGTAGTTGGGCCACCCTGGACTACTTTTTTGGCAGTAACACACTTCTAGAAAATGTTATCGTTTGTATTATTCTGCCTAGTGAATACAGCGACCACCCGATCTTATCCCTGACTATGGGAATAGACATTAGTAAAACTAAGACAGTCTACAATGGAGGGCTAGAGGTAAATTACACTGGAAACGGTATCTAATGGTCAGGTGAAAATATTAAAAAAAGGCCGTTACTGCAATGTATCATGCCGGCCTGTACAAACTCTCTACACTTAGCCACTCAGTGCCAACAAAATAGAAGAGTGGCTAACACAGGTTGTCAATGGGGCGGGGACACTTAAAGGTAGGCCTCTTGCAGTCACTGATAAAGAACACATGAATGTATTTGATGTAGTAATCCAGGACATCAAGCGCAACCTCAGAAGCGAATTAAGGAAGCTGAGAAACACCACTGGTCTAATGAGTGATAAAATGAGGAGAATAAAGATAGACAAACATGGTTACCAAATTTGGCTAAGGCGCTGGAATATGTCCATAAAGAATGCCCAGTGGCAGTGCATGCTAGGAGTACTAAGGAGCCAAATACATGCTCACTATGTCAACAGTGAAGGGAAAAAGCCAAGCTCATAGTAAACCCAATCAAATATGAAGACTGGATAAACCACATAAGTAAAAAGAAAGATGTATCTGAGCAATTTCCTCTAAATGACACAAGTGGGGTAGAGTGTTGGCCTATCATCATAACCCAAGAAGACATTGTACTTGCCACAGTGAAGCTAAAGGGCTCCAAGGAAAACAGCCTGTCAAATGTTGTACTTAATAAGGGCCCTCAGGGGTGGTACACAATTCTAGAATTATTGTTTAAAAGGATGTGCAGAGAACATGTCATCCCCAGTTCATGGCAGTCTTTATTGAGGGGGCAACAGGTGTAAACAGAAAACTATTCACTGCTGTCCGTGTTGGATATTACAGGGAAACGGTTTGCCTAATTTTGTTCTGAAGGCACTCTACGGCTGGGTGGAGGAGGCAAATGATATTTTGTATACCTTTCAGACAAAATTCCACCCAGGGTAATCTACGGTACATAATATAAGATTACTTGACAGGCCGATAAATGGGGAAAGCCGCAGGGGCAGGCCTGTGCTCTATGTGACCTTTGTTGACTCCCAGGTGGCATTCAATTGGGTCAACCGTGCCACTCTCTGGCATGAGAGGGATGCACTGGGCTACCCAGTTTGGTTATTCTATATATTTAAACTCCTTCATACCAACACGTGCGCATGGGTACTCTTGGACAACGAAGGCCTTATGTCTGCTCAGGTAGTTGTAAACAGGGAAGTCAAGCAAGGATGTGTGCTGGCTCCCCTGCTTTATAAGTTTCAGACTTACCTCCTTGCCTGCTTGCCAAAGCAAACTGCTCTCCCGGGGTTGGCAACACTAGAGTCACCGGCATGTTATATGCAGACGACTTGGTGATACTTGATCACACCTATGGTGGCATGAAAAGCATGCTTAATGAACTTGACACATACACAGTAGAAAACAATTTGGTAACAAACCCTGATAAGACAAAGGAGCCTGTGGCCAGGAGCAAAGACAATCAAATAGCCATGGTAACATCAGTGGGCATCATTGATTACGTTGGTAATTATCCCTATTTAGGCACTGAAATGAGCACCTCCATTGGTTATACTCTTATAAAAGAAGAGAAAAGTAGAAAAGCCTGACAACTTACTCATCTGCTGTGCATGTTTGCTAAACAAACTGCAGGATATACCATTGAGGGTATTATAATCCTATATAAACAATGTTATTGCCCAGCAATACTCTTTGAGCTGGAGGTTTTAGAAATGAGGGACGTTGCCTTCTTAAATTGTTTTGAATGTTTTTTATGGCCAAAGTTCTAAAACCTGCCCCCTTTCGCCCCTATGGATATTCTGAGGCTGGAGTTGGGTTTGGGTTCCCTTGTTACCCAGACACAGAAAAAGAGAGGAGAGCTCTAGATTAAATCATGAACTTCCTCGAAATGCCCTTTCTGTGCGAAAATTGGGGAAAACTATATAACTGACCCAGAAATAGGGGTAGTAGTTTAGTAGAACTAAAAAATGAATTCTTCGACCTTATAAGTTGGATCCCCACTTTAAACATAGAAAAAACTATGAATTCCTCAAAAAGGCTTTCAAAAGAAGGATTGAACTGTGGTGTTGGATCAAAAGCTGTACACACCTATCTATTCAGCAGAACTATAAATATATATCACATGTTACTCACAAATACTAGAAGACACAAACACATCTACTCCCGACAGGGGAGCCGACTTATGAATTTCCCGGGTGGGGTGCCCAAAAGTAGGAAGTGACATCACCGGCAGTTACATGACCGCATTTGCACATAGTCGCCAACTTGGTGCAAGGGGGTGGGATGCAGAACAGTGGAAACATGGAAACATTGGCTAGCTTGTACTGCATATACTAAAGTCAAGTAAGAAGGAGGTTTCAGTCTTCCAGTTGCATTCCAGTAGGCCAACACTGTCCCTACTCCACCCCTCTATAATCATCCAGGTTGTAGTAGCCCTCAAAAGGTAGAGCAACACAAGTAGGATGCGAGAACAAAATGCCAGCCCATCCTGTGAGTGTGTAAAACCTCAGAGCAAAGACTGTATGTGCCTCCTACCTTGAAGCACAATCTCACTAATTTGGTGCAAATCTTGCACGTGGGAGCATGGGAATCCCCTGCGTGTGTGTGGGCTGCAGACCCCGGATCACATGCTTACTTCTTCAGTGTGAAATTCTGGCTGTGGCTCTTTGGGCAAGCATTAAGGATGGGTCTCACACCTTTAAACAGTGTGATATATTGAGTGGGAACCTCACTCCTTGGAGCATAGTATCAACTGTTGCTGGTAATCTCACAACTGAATGTACAATTTCACTCTTGGTCATCTCAGTGACCCCATGTATATTAATGGAGTCAGTCTCCCATACGGGAAGACAGTTATATATTCTGATATCTCACAGGCACAAGCCTTCTATCTCTTGCCCCATGCTGGCTTCCACCATCCTGAGCGGCAGCTTATGGACAGCAGGCAGCTCCGGACATGCCTCTTGCCAATTAAATGTAGCCAGATCTACTATTTAGATACTGGGAGAGTGCCATGAATCCACATTCGTGGTGAAGAAGTACTCAACATACAGAACACAATGTTATAGTGTTGCAGTCCTGCTGAGAAATGACAATTTGGTCTGTTTAAATGTAAAGCAGAGTGGCTGAGAAGTACACTCACTGTTCCATTAAAAATAAAGCAGCTGTGGTGGGTGGAAGTGCTGCTTCGGTTGCATCAAGAGTATGCGATCCCCTGTGGGGTAGTGTTGGTAATTTCCTATTTGAAGTATAGCAGCCCTATTGAGAAGTGCCATTAAAAGTGAAGCTGTCCAGTAGGCTGGATCATTGCTGCCCCATAAAAGGTGGAGAATCCTCTGTGAGAAGTGGCAGTACTGTGCCAATGGTGAGAAGTGTATACTTTTCACATTAACTATGCTTAAGCACTTTGGGTTATTGAATAGTGCTGCTATATTCTGAGTAATTCCAATCCCTTTAAATATATTGGCTCTTGTATAACCAAAACAGTGTTGAGTTATTCTGATGATGATGAAGATGATATCAGACTTGCTCAATAATTCTGGTTCTGTATCATTAAATGTACTTCAAATCTTCAGGAGGATAGCTCAGGGGTAAAGGGCTCGCCTTGGGACCAAGACGACACAGAGCAACACAGGTTCGATCCCTCGGTCCGTACAACACAGGTTCAATCCCTCAGTTCGCGCAACACAGGTTTAATCACTCGGTCCGTGCTTAGTAACCTCTGGGTATTACGCGCATTATAATTAACCATTAAAAATAAAAATAAATCGGCTGAGAAGTGCTAAGCCTTGTAAGAGTGTAGCAGTTGAAATAGAAGTGATGATGTTGTCCCATCAAAAGTATAGCAGCCCCACTAAGATGAACTCTTCCAAAAGAGGGGTGCACAGATGTACAAATACACCCAACCCAAAACGATTTTTAGAAATTGAGGGACATATGCAAAGCAAGATCTTCTTGCTTTGCATCTGTCCCTCTATTCTAAACATCGTTTTTTTACCTGTTTTTTACCCAGGCCGCCAGAGAGAGACACAGTGTGGATGGAACAAAGGGCCATCCATACTGCGACTCTTCTCTGCGGCCAGGGGGGGGGTGTCTCAGCCCTGACTTCATTCTGACGGTGGGTGCCCGGGTCCTGGAGCACCCGTGTACTCGGCACCCCTGACTCCAGAGCCCACGCTATTGCATAAAAACCAGCTCCCCCTTCTTACTGTACGGGGACCCCAACTAAAACCCCCTCCTGAGTTGAGGGTTTTGCCGAGTATGCAAGATCCCCCATAAATTAGAAACAGCCAAAGACGTATTTACCGAATGCATGAAATTAGACCTGGTGCATATGTGTAACTTGGAGCGGTTTGTATGTAGATATGAAAAAATCAGATCCAGCAATTTGTGGGATGATTCAACCCATTTTTGCTCTGCCATGCGGCATCATTGTGTTCTGATGGTGCCAGAAACATCAAAATGGCTGCAAAAGCCTTGTGTGCGCAAAAATATCTGAAAATCGTGCTTTGCAACACAAAAATATGGCTGCTCAATCTACCACGCAGCTTGTCAGTGGCGGAACAGAGATCGCACTCCTGAAAGATAGCACTGGGCTCCACCACATGTGAAGATGGAGCACAGAAGGAAAAGGGGTGCTTTGCTAAAAGAAATCCAAAATCTTGCTTTAAATCCTTTTTCTTTGTTGCTGAAACTGCAGAATGGCGACACAAAACACCCTTGAACATCCAAAATTCTTGCTGGGTGCTACAATTCACTTAGTTCAAGAAATCATTGTGAACTTACAATATCCTGAAAAGCTGAAAGCATTAAAGAAACATCCACAGCAAAAGTTGCCTGCATGTGGAATCTGTCAAAATTTGGGCGCAGTACCTTCGGCCGCCTGAATGACAGCTGTCAGAAGCCTGATTAAAACTTTAAAACATATGTAAAACGAAATCAAATGTTTGAAATCTAAGTGGCCTGTTCTGAGAGTAACCTATCGTGTAATTGTTTGAGCCCATGATTTAAAATCTGGAATAAGTGTTCTAGCTGATATTTTGAAATCACAGGTTTGTTGCTTAACAAGGACAAAAGACACATTGTAAAAAGACTGATAACTTACTGTGTAAAATTGTGCAAAATATAGAAATAACAGCATTGTTAATGTAATTTCTGGATGCACTGGTGAAAAGGCACCAGAACTCTGTGACATGTTCTGGGAAGAAACGGCGGAAAAGTGATATTACACAAAATGTATTTCTGATAGAAGTATGAAACTGTGTACATGTATGCCCATGTTCAACGCGCACATTTGTAGAAATGTGCTCCTAAATTGGACATTGGGTTCCGGATGAAAAGGGCAAAATTGTGTGGAAAGCAGACGCAAGATCCCACAGCGACGGGGCTTGGAGGAGTATCCGCTACACAAAATATGTCATCTGTATATATGATTGTTATAGAGGTTGCACATGTGGAAATATGTATTATACCAAAAGTAGATTTTTTGTTCAGGAGCTAGGGGTGGATTCTAAGCCTCATAAACCCACACCATAAAGATAACACCCTGTTTTTCTCCTCCTATTAAGGCAGAGAGGAGACCTTGACCAATCCCTATCAAAGGGGCGAGCTTAGGATAAACAAGCACACACACCAGCTTTATCATAAGCATAAATAGAGACAGCAGAGGGCAGAAAAGAGAGACAGATACACCCACTATCCGAATGCTGGCGGAGAACCCAGCTGAAGAACCATCCATCTTACCTGCTCCAGACTTCAGAAACTGGGCAAAGCAGAAAGGCCCATTCCATATCTGAACCATTTTCAGCTAGGCCTTAAATTTCCAGAACCGGAACCAACCCCAGGCTGTGCTGTACTGCTTGCCTGCTGAAATAATTATCATCAGAACCAAGAGATCCAATCCAGTCCTGTGCCGTGCTGTGACCAGAACCATTGCAGATCTGATCCAGTCCTGTGCCGTGCAGTGAACAGACCCAGTCCAATCTGATGTGCCCAGCTGTCTATCCCAGACCCAGATTCCCTTCCCTGACCAGAAATCTTGACAGACCAGAATCCTGACGGTTCTGTTTAAAACATATCCAGTGAGTATCTATAGATAGAACTGTGTCACTAGCATATGTACTGTCCATAGTCAATCCCGATCTTAAACCCATCCTCTCTTGTCTTCAGACCCTGATATTGTTAGGAGTATTTTTGAATTGTGAGAACTTTTTCTTGCACTGAGTTTCTCTTATTTGTATTCTAAAATCATAAGTCATTAGTGTTGTGAGTAACTAAAGTGAATCCTAGAAAGAAATTGAGTATCCACCATGTGAAGGGTTCCCTGGCCAGGAACTGTGGAGATTCATGTGTAGCATTCTCTTTTTCTATAGTCATAATCTAGTGTAAGAAATCCCATTTGTCTTTTAAAAGTGCATTCCTGTTTCCCATTCTTGCGCCTATCTAAAAAAACGACCTCCACTAAAATGTCCATAACTTCCTCAATTTTTGTGCTAGAAACAAAATGTCAATGTCTGCTTGTAGTTACTTATTCCGTTATCGTGATTACCATGCACTGAAAAGTTTGCTGCAAATTTCATTTTAGGGAAATTCTGACACATGTAAAACAGCTTTTGATTGCTTCCGACCTTAATTTTAGGATTTCACATTGCTTCGTAGTAACAAATCATTGCTAGTGTTTGTGTGCAACTATCCAAAGCGGCTCCCATAAGAATTGAAACAATTTCAGCAATTTAAACCATATTTATAGGCTGATTCATGGAATTTTTGCACCAGAAAACAGGGATTTGTGCGCTATTCTGGCCGCAAATCCCCATTTGTTAAACAGGGATTTGCGGGCAGAATGGAGCACAAATCACTGTTTTTCGGTGCAAATAATTCCATGAATCAGCCCCTTAGTGTTTTTACCCAATCCATTCTCAAGATAACTTTAAAACCATTTTGACCGCTTACCAATCAATTCTTTTTTTCTCTTGTGTTGCTGGGGGAAAATTGGGATTGATATTTTGTTTGAATTGTGTCATTCCTAAATACCTGCTCTCTCTCCTCTTATCTCTTTACATTGCCTGTTGGGGGGTTGAGGGGTGTGCAGAGGGAAATAATAACCACACTGCTATTTGATCTGAACACACACACAAAGGTATTATTTATGTGCTGAATTGTTTTGCTCACTACTACTCCGTGTGTATTAAAGAGATTATTTAGTGTTACATCACCCCATTGGTGATCATTGTGTACCCATTAAATCATAGTGTGATTGAATTGTGAATACATAAATAAATATTTTAACTTTGCAAACCAGCCTGATTCATGGTTCAGTGTGACCGGGGGGGGTTCCAGGAGAGGGGCGTGATATGAGTGGTACATTCAGAATAAAATAACTTTTAGACACAAATAAATGAGGATTTCAGTTGTGCATTACACACTAGGAGTTGACTTGGGTGTGTGCCGGATTGAAATCACTTACAGATTGGGGGCTCGTCATGAGCTCCTGAATTAGACATACCACTAGTGACAGTCTAATGCAGCGTGCTAACTGACGGGGTCCATACACCTTGTTGGGCTACCACACTGTGCTACAATGTAAAAAACACCCTTCAATAGAAATACTGAAAGGAGTTTGGCCTGTTTTGCAAAGGGAAAAGTAACCCTGAGATAAGTCAGAAGGAAATTATATTTCCGGAATGGCGACCCCAGTGGAAATTAATATGGCAAAAGAACACCAACTGCACACATTGTTTGTCAGGGGTGAATGGGTTGAGCAGGATGAGAGTGTTTGGCTGCAGGAAATCAAACAACAAGCCACTGCCACAGAATTAGATATATAGCAGGACCAGGGTGCATTACATCAGGCACATAGTGAACTGTATATGGCCCCAAGGGTAAAAGAAGAGCAATGTAAAATTGCCAAAATAGCAGCGTACCTGTACCTCCACATTGGAGAAATACAGGAAAAATATGCCGAAAACCTAGACCTGGCAAAAAGGCTAGTACAATCCCTATAGAAGACCCAAACTGATCTGGACTCTGCAGAGCAAATGCTACAAAAGAACCAAGAATGAGAGATGAAACCAGACAGTACCAGGCAAAAGTAAAAGAAGATCTGGATCTCCTACAGCAAGAGAGGGTAGAGCAAGACGCCAAATTACTGACACTGCAAAAAGAGTGTCAAGAAAGGTTGGACTCTTTAAAACAGAGCCAACAAAAACTGGCGCAACAATTAAAATTTAACAGAGTCTGTGAAGAACAGCTCCACGTCTTACAAGACCAGATAGACCAAGTAAAAGAAGAAAATAATAAATTAATTCTTAAAGACCTTGAATACCAAACAGAATTTGATGAAGAGAGCCAGAAAGCTGATGCATTCAAAAAACAAAGGGACAACCTGGCTGCACACAGGGGTACTCTAATACAGGAAAGGGATGCCTTAGGCCAGGAAGTCAACTATTTAAAAATCAAGGTGGAAGAAAATCACCTGGCCCTTCAGGGACTGGGTGAACTCAAAAGGGACTATGAAAAGCTGTTAGAGCACACCAGGAGGGTGGAATATGCTCTGGCAAAGAATGACCAGGCCAGTTAGGACAGAACTCAGGAGGTGAGCCTCCTGCAGCAAAAATTGGCCCAATATTCCCAAATCAGACAGGAAGCGCAGAGAGACAATGAGGCTCTCGGTGAAAAAGATGGCAGGCTCCATAGACAAATAGCCATGCAGGATAAACTAATAGACACCAGTAAGGCCTTAATAGAAGAACATAAGGGTCAGATCCTTGCATGCCATCTCGGACTAGGGGCTGAGAGAAATGAGGTCAGATGGGAGAGGGAAATCCTGAGCATAACCTCAGGAACCCTGGCACCAGAGACTTTAATCTATTCAATTCCATGGACTCTGCCACCCCCATGTCCACTGGCTCACATGATCCAAGGGCCACGGGGATGGTAGACTTCAACCCAATGGGGAATATGGGGCTAATAGGTCAGCGCCACCCTGAAATGGATGGGTGGGCATATATGTACAGGTTCCCAAGTGCTAGGGCCATCTTCTCTGATCAGGGAGACTCCAGTGAGGGGAGAATCAGAGAAATGGATCCTCAGAAATATAACTCATTAAGAGATCAGGAAGTGAAATTTGGTGGGGAATTCCATGGCATTAGGCCCACTAAGAGCATACTAAAAACCTCTTCCCAACTAGAACAGTGAGGGAGGGGGGGTACTCAATCAATCCTGGGAACAAGGGAGAATCAGAAGACTCTTCCGAGCGCCACAGGTCCCTAGAGACTAGGCCTCCACATTCTGCCAGCCATTCCCAAGCTTGCAGAATCCAGGAGAGTCTAGAAGAACAGACAGCCACCTTGTCATGATGCCCGCTCCCGGGGAGCCGGTTCAAGCCCTGCGTCCCCGAAAGCGGACATCCAGTCCCCAAGGAAGGACCCAGCAACCCCATATAGGGGCCCTTTGGACAATGTTGGGGCGCCTATGGCGCCAGGCTCATAAAAGACATCAGTCCTGGCGCCATAGGCGCCAGGCTCATTATGGGAGTGTTTGGGTGCACTTACCTGATGCAGACCATGCTGCAGGATCCCGGCCTCCTTGAGGCCTGAAAGGAACTACTTTACCTGTGGGACTAATTTACCAACCGGGTGTGGTCGTGGAAGGATACATACCTGATTGGAGGAAGGATACATACCTGGAACTTCTTCCAAGGCTATTTAAACCCCACCCGAACAGCCACACGTGCTTCGCGTTGTTCTGCATCTAGCAGCTGGACGCTCACCGTGTCTGCTCCTGCATCCTGACTTCTGCCACGCCTTCCAGCATCCTGGATTTCCTGCAAAGGAAGAGAAGAAGAGAACAGAAGAAGGAAAAGTCCTTACCTGCTAAATCCGCATCCCGGAGACATCTCGCCGACAATCCTGAAAAGGAAAACTTTTATTTAAAAGCTCATCGCGTCGATCGCTGCAGCGCCGCATTCCACTCACCTTTACAGGGCGCCTCCATGTTCAGCAGCGATCATCCGGATTCGCAGTCACGCCCCAGCGCCTAGGGAGAAAAAGACCACAGCAAAAGGTGAGAGAGAGAAGGGAATAAGGAAAGCTAAATCTCCATGTTAAGACTTACCTGTTGATTCATTCCCTCTTCATTTCGGGTCCGCGCCGCATCCTGGCATTTCCGGACCCCGGCCCCTAAGGGGAAAAAGAGACATCAGCGTTAATGAGCGAATGAAAGACATTACCAAAAAACGCTCATTAAAGACTTACCTGATTTCTACAAGGATTTCACCTCTCATCTCGGGTCGGTGCCTGTTCCCCGGCATTCCCTACCCCGGCCCCTATGGGGAAAAAGACACTAGCATTAGTACATTAATGCATGGACACAAGGGGAACCTCTTATCAAAAAACTTACCTGGAAGCCAAGCAAGTTTGGTTCTCACCAATCCGAAAATCCAGTGAAGTAACTGGATACCAATGGACCCCTGCATCAGAAGCAGGATGGAGGGCTCGCCCTTCCAGACCCTAAGAAGGATACTTCTGCGAGCCAGACAAGCCAGATTTGGGGGCCCGGTCCAGTCCGTCTTCCGAACCCTGCGCATCACCTTAGAAGAGGGCACAGCAGTGCGAACCAGGCCAGCACCTCCGTGGGAGTCAGGTGAGCGTAACAGAACGCGAAGCCTTCCTACAAATTCCCACCCAGGCGCTATGGAAAGTTCTGAGACTGATCAGTTGACCCAATTACTGGGGGAATTACTGGTAGAAGTACATGCCGCTCGTCAAGAGACTAATGCCCTCAGGAGGGAATTAATAATATCAAAGGAAAGAACTGATGACCTGGCCAGACAGCTTTTGCAAGGTCATGCTGGGCAAACTCCTCTACCCGGTTCCGGAGGGAACCCCGCTTCTGTGGTTTCCAGTAACCCTGTGCAGATTAATCTACCTGGACACATGCCACTGGCCCCACCCGAACGCTTTGCTGGGGACCCCAAACGATTCGCCGTATTCATGAATCAGTGTCGTTTGCACTTCCTATGCAGACCTGGGGCCTTCCCTAATGATCAGACCAAGGTAGCCTTTGTATTGTCATATCTCAGCGGCTGCGCTGCCAATTGGTCAGTTCCACTGGTTACTCAAGATGACCCGATTCTCCGTGATTTTCAAAGGTTTCAAGCAAGCATGGAAAGATTATTTGCTCGACACTCTCAGGGGCAGGCTCTGGATGACGAACTTCTATCCCTGCGACAGGGCAATCAGGACCTCCTATCCTATATTGCAAACTTTAATAGACTAATTGTGGAAACGGGATGGCCAGAGAATAAAAGAGTCACGTTGTTTTATCGAGGCCTACGCGGAGAACTTAAAGATGTCTTGGCCCAAGTTGTAAATCCACCCCAAGAATGCACAGTGTATATAGACTTAGTGGTCCAATTGGTCACAGACTTCAAAACAGGAAAGCAGATCGGTCCAGGTTTGAGACCTGGTGTTGGTCAAGACCCATGCTAATCCCAAGGGAGTTGATGTCTCGGAGCCTATGCAAATTGGAGGGGTTAAAGAACCCTTAACTCAAAAGGAACGTGAAAGGAGGCGGCAGTTAAAATTATGTCCTTATTGTGGGAATTCTGGACACTTTCTACGAGATTGCCCGGCAAAACCGCCCCGAAAGGCGGTAGGAGCCGCTGATAAAAACCATGAAGGCTCTGTTTCGGGAAACGACTCCGCCCAACAAGTGTAGGGGTCCGCTTGCCGAGCTTGAAAACTAACTCTCAGACATCGCATTTCATTGTGCCAATGGTTCTCGTAGATCCAGAACAGCCTAAGCGGTTGCATGCAATAAAGGCATACATCGATAGTGGGGCTATTGGAAACTATGTGGATCGTGAATTGGTCTCTAGGATTAACCTCCCTCTCCGTCCTAAAACCAGCAAAGATGTCATCACCACAGTCGATGGAACTGAAATTGCCTCTGGACCGGTAACACATTCCAGTACTGAGGTGACTCTTATTGGTCCCGACGGCCATAGGGAGGGTGTTGTGTTTGATATAATCAAGGCTCCACAGTTTCAGGTTATTCTTGGAATCCCTTGGTTAGAGACACATAATCCTCGAATTGATTGGTGAGCTAAGAGAATAACCTTCCCGGATTGTACACAAACCTGCTACCCAGAAAACCTGAAGATTAATCTGGCATCTGTAACCTCTGCATCCATACAACTACCTTCGGAATACCAAGACTTTCAGGACGTCTTCCAAAAGGAACAGGCCAACACGTTACCTCCTCACAGATCGTACGATTGCCAAATCGATCTGGTGCCCGGTGCACAACCCCCTTGTAGCAGGATTTATGCCCTTACCGAACCTGAGAATCTGCATTTGAGACAATATTTGGATCAATACCTAGCTAATGGTTTTATTCGCCCGTCAAAGTCCCCGGCATCCTCGGCTTTGATCTTCGTGCCCAAAAAAGAAGGCGACCTTAGAACTTGTATCGATTACCGCGCATTGAACCAGATAACGGTTAAAAACCGTTATCCTCTGCCTCTGATCCCTGAACTCCTTGACCAGGTGAAGGACGCTTGCATATACACAGAGTTAGATCTCCGGGGGGCTTATCATCTGGTACGAGTTAAAGAAGGCGACGAATGGAAAACTGCCTTCCGTACTAAATACGGATTATTCGAGTACCAGGTGATGCCTTTCGGATTGTGTAACGCGCCGGCTGCCTTCCAATACTTCATGAATGATGTCCTTCGGGAACTCATAGATGTTTGTGTTGTCGTATATATTGATGACATTCTGTGTACTCCTCTTCAGAATCTGATCAGAGAAAACAGGTCAGGGCAGTACTTGAAAAACTGCGCCAACACAAACTATTTGCTAAATTAGAGAAATGTGTTTTCCATACCACAGAAGTCGAGTTTCTACGTTTCATCCTGACACCCAAAGGAGTCCGAATGGACTCAAGAAAAGTGGATGCCATTCTCAAATGGCCATCACCTAGCTCTGTAAAAGGAGTTCAAAGCATGCTCGGCTTTGCCAATTTCTATCGCAGGTTTATCCCGGAATTTTCACGCGTGGTACAACCCATTACTGCACTCTTGAGGAAAAATAAACGTTTTGAATGGTCTGAAGAAGCCGAGCAGGCCTTTCAGGATTTAAAAGCTAAGTTTACCTCTGCACCTATATTGAAACGCCCGCGTCCAGATCTCCCTTATGTCGTCGAGACTGACGCATCCAGCCTAGCCATGGGAGCTGTCCTGTCCCAAAGAGATCCCGAAACCAACCAACTGCATCCCGTAGCATTTTGGTCCAGAATATTCTCGGCACCCGAGGTTAATTATGCAATCACGGACAAAGAACTGTTAGCCATTAAGTCTGCTTTTAAAGCCTGGCGGCATTATCTGCTTGGCGCTCGACATACCATCACAGTGATCACTGATCACCGGAATTTACAGTATTTGAAAACCGCCAAGGCTCAGTCATCACGGCAGCTCCAATGGGCTTTGTTTTTCACTGAATTTGATTTTGTGATTACCTATCGACCTGGCTGCAAGAATGGCAAAGCAGACGCCTTATCCCGAATTGGAATGGGAGAATCTGATACAAACTCAGAACCAGTACCAATAATTCCCGAACAGAGGATTCTAGGCATGACTTCGTTACAGACGCTTGAAGACATTCAAGCCAGAGTGAAACAACTCCTGGACCCTACAACCTTACAGGAATGGATACAAAAGGGATCAGACTTTACCATAGATAATGGTTTACCTTATTTCCAAGGATGCTTATTCCTGCCACATAAGGAATTACACAAACTAGTTATTTCCGGTTATCATGATACATTAATAGAAGCATACCCCGGTTTTGCCAAGACAGAGGAAAAGGTGAAACGACAATTTCGGTGGCCCTCTTGGCGAAACGATGTTAAATCTTTTGTGATGTCCTGTGGTGTTTGCGCCCAAAATAAAAGTCAAAAGAAAAGACCAGCCGGTCTCCTTCAACCTCTAGACATACCGCCAGCACCCTGGCACACCCTATCAATGGATTTTATTACAGACCTGCCTCCTTGTTCGGGGTACAATACTATTCTGGTAATTGTGGATTTGTTTTCCAAAATGGCCCACTTTATTCCTTTGAAAGGTTTACCTTCAGCTTCTGTCCTAGCCAAAGAATTCCTCGAAAATATTGTTCGGCTACATGGATTCCCATCTATACTAATCTCTGACCGGGGAAGCCAATTCATTTCCCACTTCTGGCGCAAATGTTGTCAAATGGCGCAGATCGACGTAAGATTATCGACCAGTCACCACCCTCAGACCTATGGTCAGACCGAGAGGACAAATCAGACCCTTGAGCAATACTTACGGTGTATGTTACAGCAATCTGAAAGCAACTGGAAAGACATTCTTTGGATAGCCGAATACGCATATAATAATTCGATACACTCTGGAACTGACCACAGTCCTTTTTATACTTTGTTTGGGCATCACCCTCAAACCTCAAACCTTGACTCACCTCAGAACTTCGGAATGCCTGCAGTAGAACATCTGCATTCTACAATTACCCAAGCCTTCAAAGAGGCAACTACGCATTTACAACAAGCCAAGAGAAAATACAAGGAGAATGCTGATCTACATCGGAGTGAAGCACCCCCGTATCAGATTGGGGATCAAGTGTGGTTAGCTACCAGGCATTTACCACTCAAAGGGCCTCGAACTTTTAACCCAAAATATCTGGGACCTTATTCTATTACGGCAATAATTAACCCAGTGGCTGTTAAACTTGATTTACCAGCTAGTATGCGAATTCACCCTGTTTTTTTGTGTCACTTCAGAAACCAGTGCTACCCGGAACCCGACTACTCAAACCTCCAGAACCTATTCTAATAGATGGGGAGCCCGAATTCGAAGTGAAGAACATTTTAGACTCAAAAATGTTTAGGTCAAAACTATTCTACCTAATTGATTGGAAGGGGTACGGACCTCAGGAGAGGTCGTGGGAACCCAGCGACCATGTGCATGCACCTCGATTAATCAGGAAATTCCACCGACTCTTCCCAGACAAACCAAAACCCCCGGAGGGAACAACCTTGGAGGGGCCTTGGGGGGAGTGCTGTCATGATGCCCGCTCCCGGGGAGCCGGTTCAAGCCCTGCGTCCCCGAAAGCGGACATCCAGTCCCCAAGGAAGGACCCTGCATCCCCATATAGGGGCCCTTTGGACAATGTCCTGGCGCCTATGGCGCCAGCCTCATAAAAGACATCAGTCCTGGCGCCATAGGTGCCAGGCTCATTATGGGAGTGCTTGGGTGCACTTACCTGATGCAGACCATGCTGCAGGATCCCGGCCTCCTTGAGGCCTGAAAGGAACTACTTTACCTGTGGGACTAATTTACCATCCGGGCGTGGTCGGGGAAGGATACATACCTGATTGGAGGAAGGATACATACCTGGAACTTCTTCCAAGGCTATTTAAACCCCACCCGAACAGCCACACGTGCTTCGCGTTGTTCTAGCAGCTGGACGCTCACCGTGTCTGCTCCTGCATCCTGACTTCTGCCACGCCTGCCAGCATCCTGGATCACCTGCAAAGGAAGAGAAGAAGAGAACAGAAGAAGGAAAAGTCCTTACCTGCTAAATCCGCATCCCGGAGACATCTCGCCGGCAATCCTGAAAAGGAAAACTTTTATTTAAAAGCTCATCGCATCGATCGCTGCAGCGTCGCATTCCACTCACCTTTACAGGGCGCCTCCATGTTCAGCAGCGATCATCCGGATTCGCAGTCACGCCCCAGCGCCTAGGGAGAAAAAGACCAGAGCAAAAGGTGAGAGAGAGAAGGGAATAAGGAAAGCTAAATCTCCATGTTAAGACTTACCTGTTGATTCATTCCCTCTTCATTTTGGGTGCGCGCCGCATCCTGGCATTTCCGGACCCCGGCCCCTAAGGGGAAAAAGAGACATCAGCGTTAATGAGCGAATGAAAGACATTACCAAAAAACGCTCATTTAAGACTTACCTGATTTCTACAAGGATTTCACCTCTCATCTCGGGTCGGTGCCTGTTCCCCGGCATTCCGTACCCCGGCCCCTATGGGGAAAAAGACACTAGCATTAGTACATTAATGCATGGACACAAGGGGAACCTCTTATCAAAAAACTTACCTGGAAGCCAAGCAAGTTTGGTTCTAACCAATCAAAAATCCAGTGAAGTAACTGGATACCAACGCGCCCCTGCATCAGAAGCAGGATGGAGGGCTCACCCTTCCAGACCCTAAGAAGGATACTTCTGCGAGCCAGACAAGCCAGATTTGGGGGCCCGGTCCAGTCTGTCTTCCGAACCCTGCGCATCACCTTAGAAGAGGTCACAGCAGTGCGAACCAGGCCAGCACCTCCGTGGGAGTCAGGTGAGCGTAACACACCCCTGGTAGCAGTGCCTCTGAGTCAGAGGATATGTGGACCTGGGTGACAAGAACTAAAAAGGCCAACAAAGTCAAAAGGGCTTTACTCAAGTATCCCCTGAAACAAATAAAAGCTATTAGGAGCGTCATCATGCCCTACCACAAAAATGCAAAATATTCGGTTTGGGAGCACCTTGAATTATTTGAACAGATGATGGAGACTTTCCATCTGAAGGACAGTCAAAGCTGTATTCAGTATGTAAAGTGGAAATTTTCTCCTGAGTACTCCAGCTTCTTTGTGGGGCTGGAGGATCAGAACCACTCCAGATGGTCCACCTATAGGGCGGCCGTAATCGAATCAAAGCAATCATAAAGAAAAATTGGAACACTGTGACATGTGACAAAAGGGTAGAGCACTTGTTCAAAGAAACCCCGACATTTGCATATCAAAGAAGCGCAAATCTAAAAGACAGATTGATACATACGAGACCACCACAAAAGAAAAGAAGTACAGAACGGATAGGCACATTTCCGTGCTTAAACTGCAGCAACTGTGGCTATATCATGAAAGGACAAACAATAAACCATCCACACACTGGAGAGAAGATTAGGCTCAAATGTTATGCTACATGCGACACAGCTGGAATAATATATGTGATTAAATGTCCATGTAGGCTTTGCTATGTCGGCCAAACACAACGTACAGCTAAGATTAGATAGAATGAACATAGATCCTGCATCAGGAACAAGACTGCGAGTTCAGCGGTGGCAAGACATTGGCAGAGTAAACAACATAACTTAGCCCAAATTAAATTTGTGATTCTTGAAAAAATTCAAAGAAGGGAGAAACATGAGAATCTACAAAAGAAAATGGATCAACGTGAGACATTCTGGATAGACAGACTCGGTTCCCTGACCCCAAAGGGAATAAACGAAGAGATTAATTATATGTGTTTTCTCTAAAGATAACAAACATTGGAAGTTACTTAGGTGTCTTTCCACCTCAGTGAGACTGGTGCATGAACTATTCATTGTGAATTGTCCCTAATCCGGGTCACGAGCATTTGTGGTGCTTTAAGGAGCATTAATACCAATGAGACTCTTGCACATTGATGCCTGGTGATCGTTATCTGAATATGAATGTGCACATGTACAGGTTTAATTAATTGTGAACAATCTAATTGATAGACATGTTTTAACCTGACACTTCTAGTCGTTTCAGTTCTCTGATCGATATTTAACATCTCATACTTTTGCTAGTTTTGCTTGTAATACAGTCAGCAGAATGTAATTAATTGCGTTAAACGAGCTATGTGGCTACCCAAATGTACATTCCCCGCACTAACTTGATCTATACGATCAGCTACCCTAGACACAACATTTGTTGATCAAATTTGCCATGGCAACAAACCCGCCCCCCTGCACTCTTGCAGGGCGGTGGGGCCTGAGGCGTGCGTTCAGCGGCGAACGCGCTGCTGCGCGGCGCCCCGCCTACGTTGCCTTGGCAATACAGATTAGCATCGACGTTCGCGCGCGACTCACTTTCGCTTTTGGAGCGAGAGCGATCGGTCCTGCTTGCGAACGCCGCAAAAAGGTAAGAGCTCAATGAGTATGTGTACACAGACTGACTGCGTGAGATGCTATAGTCACTTACACAAATACCTGCTGTGATTCAACAGGAATGTTGGAGTGTGTTCTCCACGAACAATTACGAGAGAGGACAGCTCGAATAGTCAGGTACAGGATACTGATGGAAAGGGTAACATACTATCACGAATATAAGGATGTAATTTTTGATGTTGACAACGTTTTCCTTATATCTCTCCACTGATCCGAATCCACGCGGGGTATGTGTTTCTTTAATTATTTCTGAATAATGATTTGTATTGATGTTTATTGCATGCACACTGTATAGTTGATTTAAGATCTATCTAAGTACGGCCCTGAAGATGGTCTATGACCGAAATGCATTGGCACATGTACTTCTTTGAGAAACGACCTAGATCTTTTTGAGTTGCCTCACAATATAAAAATTTATCAACCAATGGACATGGGTCCTAGAAATGTGAAGTAAACATTTCTTTTTTGAAAATCAAGTACTGTCTTCTATATTATTTTTTATCATCTTTTCGCACTCATATCTATGATCACTATATGAAAAGTTTGAAAGAAATTGTGCAACCCTGTTCAGGGTCAACTGAGAGCACCGGTCTTTAGTAGGGTATATACACCTTACTTTTTCTTTTTTCTGTTTCAGTGAGATCCGTATGCCAAAGGATCTATATTGGACTGGGAGCTCCAGGCTAAAATATGTTTTAGGTTTGAACAAATCATGAATGAATTCATAAATATTTTCTATTAACTAACAGTGGTGCCCACCTACACCTCGTACTTCTGGAAGCCAGAGAGGTAACCCCACAAATGGGACCCTAACTCCCCTGACTACATCAGCCCACGATACAAGGGAAATAGACCCACCCTGGACTATGTGTGGACTCCTCCAGCCCAAGGGGGCGGGGGGGATCCAACCAGACAGCAGGAAACCCAGGGAACTTCCCTCCTCACTTTCCCCAGGAGGGCAGTAATCCCCCAAATGCCGGACCAAACTTCTTTCCCCGATACCCGCCAAACTTCCCCACTTGTGAAAAGCCCCTGGAAAACCAGGAACCGGAACCAACATCTCCGGCCCCCGAAAGTCTGCAACCCAAGGAGCAGAGGCTGGGTAGGAGAAATAAAGAGCCTAAAAAGGCCCGTTTTGTGGAGGAGGTGCAAATCTTCCAGTTTGAAGGAAAGGGATCCTCAGAGTATCCTGGGGAAAGGATCTTCTCTTTCAGGGATGGAGGAACTCCTCCCAAATAAAAATGGGTCCCAAAGGAACCAAATCCAGACTGGGTAGATGTGGGGACTGAGTTAAAACCACACATCATCAGTACCCAGAATGACCAGCATGAAAATCCCCTGGTTCAAACCCATCCTGGTGACTGCCTCCAAAAAGGGGGAGCAGCCCAGAATCAGAACCAGGGGAACCCAAAACTTCCCCCATCTCTAGCTGTCACCTTTTTCTTACAGGTTCCCAAGGTCCCAAACAGAATCCTGCCCAAATCACCTCTCTGTCGGTATCCAAAGCAAGGAAATTAACCCACCTGTTGGCAAAAACAAAATGGCATTACCTTTGCCCCTTGAGGAAAAGGAGGGAAGATTTTATGCCCAGTCCAAATACAGGGGCAATGTGCAATTTTGGCACTGGTGGACACTGGATCCCAAGCCACCCTTCTGTCGAAAAGGGCCTTTGATCAACTGAATTCGGGAAGGGGGGAGAAGTACCAAATTCCTCTCACCCCTCTCCTGGACAACTTCAAAACTTTGACGGGAAGGAAATTCCTGTCGAGAGGACTGCGGATTTAGACATTAAAATTGGGCGACACAAGGTGAAGCACCTGGTCATAGTTGTGACTCCAGAGGGCACACCTTGTTTACTAGGGAATGACATCCTGCGTAGGTTGTCTCCCCTCATAGATTGTGTAAACAAGGTCCTCTGGACCCAGACTAGCTGACCAATAAAACTGAAACTAAGTGTCTACCATGTTAGTTTAAATGGCACATGCCACATGGTTGAACAAAATCCTGACCAAATAGAATTTCACTTCCAGAATAATCAAATCCCAGACGTGACAGTAATTGCAGTAGGACAACAAACTTGTGATTGGGAGTCCTCTCTTTTTCTGAAAATCAACCTCCCTTCCAGTTTAAGGTCGCATTCCACACTGGAAGGAAACACTCTTAAATTCTATACAAATTCACAATCAGAAAATCCCATTTCATATAGTCCAAAAGGATGAGAAATCAGCTCAAAGCTTGGCTGGTATTCAAAAAATTGGAGAGCAGTGGTTCATCCCCATTCAGTTAAATGAGGGGAAGGACTCTGTTCTCGCCCGAGTATGTGTGAACAATGGTAAGAGCTTCATCAGCGAGGCCATCTTCCGCAAACTCCTAAAAGATCCAGCCATTCCCACATTTAAACTGTTAGACAAATGAGAAATGGACCTGGAAACACCCAATTCCAAACATCTCCTGCCTAGCAGGTGTATGCTCAAAATTTCCATAAGCAACAAGAACATAGTCCATAAATGTTGGGTCGTGCGAGATGTCCCTGCTGCATTTTATTTAGGCAGTGACATTCTCAATCGCTTTGCCATTAGTTTGGACCTAATAAACTGTAATCCCATGGAATTTGATGACCCAGAGAGAGCATTTCGGTCAGCTCAACTGCTGCCATATGCAGTTGAAATTCAGATTGGACAGGAAGTCACCATCCCAGAACGGACCCGACAATTCGCACTGGAAGTAAAAATTAAAAGAGGACAGAAACTGAAAAACCCTGACGCCTATGTCCATCTCAATGCTCATTTCCAACAGCAAGGGCTGGGGGTAAACCCCACACCATTAGTCAACATAGAACACAACACCATTCCAATAGAGGTGGATAAAAGAGACCTAAAGAGTATCACTCTGGCCGCAGGTACCATTATTGGAATGGCGGTTGATGACCAACATTTTTCCATAGATTTAGGTAATGAACTGTTAGGACCAATCCCCAAGGACTGTTTTGACAGTGATAGTGACAATGACACAACACCAGACAGGATCTTCACCCGGCATAGGGGAAATTTCCTGGTGTACTCTTCCTGCCCTTATGGTAAAGAAGATGTGACCTGTGACTTCAGGAGGGATGAGTTGATTTTTTAAGTCCACGAGGACTGCCTTCCCCACCTGAACCCATCAGTCCAAATCAGCACTTTGACCAGGGACTTCTCCACCCAGCTTGAGGAGGCCGTTGAGAGTCTCCTCAAGCTGCCAAGTCTGCCAAACTGGAAGTCTTTCCAGGCTTCAGGCAGATGGTTGAAGAGAGAGTCAACCTAGCTGATGCCTGTGAGACTCTGAAGCAAAAGCAAAAATTGAAACAAGTTTTCTTAGATTTTCAAGATCTCTTTGTGGTGGACTCATATGACTGTGGTCGCACCGCAATCCACACAACAACAATTCCCACGGACCCTGGCATGACTTCAGTGTTTGTGAGGCAATATTGCTTGCCTCTCGCATCAATGGAGTCCCTTACTGAAATAATTAAGAAACTTGAGTCCTGTGGGATAATTCGTCCAGTCCACAGCACCTTCAATAATCCGGTGCTGGGGACTTTGAAACCTAATGGCCAGTGGAGACTCTGTGCTGACCTAAGGGAGCTCAACAAACAGGTCCATACCTCCCGATGGCCTCTTCCCTACATTGACCAAGGGCTGGCCCAGATCCAGGGGTCAAAAGTATTCACTGCCATTGACCTGACAGATTGGTACTGAACTGTACCTGTCAGTAGGGAGGACCAATAGAAGCTGGCCTTTTCCTTCGGGGGGCAGCAGTACACGTGGACCCAGACTCCCTTCAGATACATCAACTCCGGGAATTCATTTAATATTTTTCTACATAAGGCCATGCCCGACCTGCGTCAAATGGGTAACCTGGCCTATGTAGACGATGTTGTAGTCAAAAGCTCAACTGTGGAGGAACACAGAGCTGAGATCCGTTATGTCCTGACACAGTTAAGGGCTGCTGGAGCAAAACTCTCCTTTCAAAACGCACAGTGGTGCAGAACCCGTGTCAATTTCTTGGGGCATGAGATAACTCCTCAGGGTCTCTGTCCCCAGGAAAAGAAAGTGGAAGCACTCTAGAAATTAAAAGACCCCACAGCTCTCCGGGAACAAGGAAGCCTCCGTGGACTAACTAATTACAGCAGAAGATTCATTGAGGACTACGCAGAGATCACAAGACCCCATATCCATCTTTTGAAGGGGCGGGGGTGTCAAGTGGGAGTGGGGTCCACAACAAGCCAAGGCAGTAAGACAACTCAAAAGAAGCCTCTCACAAGTGCCTTGCCTAGTTTTCCCTGTCAAAAACAAGGAGTTCTTCTTGTAGAGAGGGTTCTCAAATACATGCTTGACTACAGTATTATATCAAAAGCATGACATGGTCAATAAAGTAATCTCTATGCAAGTAAGACTTTATCCTCTGTTGAGGGAAAATTCAACGATTGTGAGAAGGCACTCCTGGCAACAGTGTGGGCATTGAAGAATTACAGCCCGTTTATCCAGGGGGAACACATCATAGTGGAGACTCCACACCAACCTTTGCAATATCTTCAAAGTGACAATATCTGGGCCGGAAATGTGAGTAATTCCCGAATTACTTCATGGATTCTGTCAATGCAAGGTTTTCCTGTGGAGGTCAGATATAGCCAAAACAAGAAGAGTCCCCTCGCGCAAGGTCTGGCTGACTTGCATGACTGTGCCAGAGAAAATTGTCTCGAGGACCAAAGTCTCAAAATCAAGGACAACATGGAGGCATACCTTAATTCCCCACACAAAATCTATGAAGAAGACCAGTGTGAGGGAATGCCCACTGTCTATGTGGATGTGTGCTCCTACCATGTTGACAACAACGGGGAAAAAGAACTTGTGGCCGGTGTAGGGAATGCATGGGTGAATGATGCCCCAGAACCCTCCGATGGGTACAAAATCGTTCCCCGAAGTAGTCAAGTGGCAGAGCTGATGGCTGTGCATCAAGCCATCCTCACTGCTGTCCAACACCAACTCAACAAACTAGTCATAATCACTGATTCAGATTATGTACGGAACGGGTTTGTGGAGCACCTGGTTAATTGGAAAACCAGAGGCATGCTATGTGCTAATAACAAACCATTAAAACATGAAAAATTAATACAAACTATTGATGATCTGGTCACCTCGAATGGGATGACCATCTACTGGAAAAAGATCAATGGTCATTCTAAAGTAGAGGGACCAAACAAAACTGGAAATGACCTAGCTGATCAGCTGGCCAAAACCGGAGCCATCCAAGGGGAACAGCTTGAGATCGAGTCCCTGTTGGGGGAAATCCAGGTCTCTGCTATCACTAGGTCCCAGACAAATGCTCACAATGAACTCTCAACTGCACAATGGAGTATGGAGAACCCAGATGCTGATTTGATTATGGCTCAAAAAGGGGATCCAATAGTTGGTAACTTTTATCAACATATTGAGGACCCTGAGAACTTTCCCCTGACGGATACCGATTACATAGGGAAAGAGGACCTCAGAGTGTTGATGAAATGTCCAAAAATGTTCAGAATCCAAGACGGTTTGTTGGTGAGTAGATCTATAGCTGGCCATGACCAGTGGGTGGTCCCTACCTCATCCTGAAGCATGATGCTAAGTCACGCCCATGATGCGGCCACAGCCGGTCATCAGGGGTTTCATACGACACTAGAAATCTTTTGAGAGGTTGCATACTGGCCACACATGGGGCAGGATCTCGACCAATACTTGAAGGGATGTCTTGTGTGTGCACAATTTCAGCCAACATCACTCACACACCGTGCTCCCCTCCAAAAGAGGGGGATGACACTGCCATGGTCAGATTTACAAGTCTGCTTTATTGGGCCCGTGATTCGCTCCTCTAGGGGAACAAGTACATGTTGACCATAACATGCTTGTTCACTAAATGGGTGGAATGTCTCCTGGCCCCAAATTGCAAGGCAGAAACAGCAGCTGCCCTGATGATCAATGACATCTTCTCATGTTTTGGACTACCCCAAAGGATTGAGTCAGACCGAGGTAGCCACTTCACTAGCAAAGTGATGAAAAAGATGTGGGAGATACTTGGGGTCAAAAGGAAAGTACACATTACCTACCGGTAACCTCTAGTGGTGGAGTTGAGAGATACAACAAGACTATTGTGAGCATATTAAAACAGTTTGTGGCAGATGCTGGACCAAGTTGGGACATTCGATTACCTCTTGTCCTGATGGCCATCAGATCTACCCTTTCCTCTGCAACAAAAAAGTCTCAGTTTGAGCTGATGACTGGACGAAGGATGGTGCTACCCCAGCATCTCCTCTACAGAACCCAAGAGCAGACCTCGATAAATGCCTCCACAACTCATGAGTATGTTGAGAATCTGAGAAAACACCTTCAACATGCTTGTGCCTATGCTCAGCGGAATCTAGAAAGATCTGCAGACAGTATGAAGACCCACTATGACCTTAAGACAACTAAAAAAGAATACCAAGTAGGAGACCGGGTCTATTTGTACAATTTCCAAAGGAACCAAGCCAAACAGCGCAAATTCCTCTCTACTTGGCGGGGTCCTTTGGAAATTGTAGACATAATCTCACTAGTCGCCTACAAAATCTGCATCCCCAAGGAGAGGTTGGCAGAAGGGGAAGACAAGTGGGTCCACATCAACCAGCTGAAGAGTTGCCATCCCAGGCATACTCTGCGGCAAATAGAGGAGCCAACCGGAAACCCAGAGGGGAACATTCCAGATCCCTTGAAAATTCCAACTGTTAAAATCATTCCACCTGTTAAAACCATAGGAATTACAGGTGGGGAATATTGTAATTGATATGTCAAATGTATGCATCTGCTCCACTACATGAATAGTAGTGGGGAACATTCCATAACCATGCTCTGTTCTGTCTCATAGCACTGAAACCAAGGATTCTAAGTACCAAGGAGGACCAGTCGGGGACCATGAGGAAAGACCCAATGGGTCCGGAGTATCGCTTCATACTCCCATTCAGAACTGGCAGGGAGAACCTGTGGATCCAGCACTGATGGGAGAAGCAGATGACTTTCTCCACCTGGACCAAAAAGAAAGAATGAACATCCCAATCTCCTGAATTCACCTTGATGGGCAGTCAAACTCAAAACATGAGGGGGGCTCTGTGGGATGATTCAACCCACTATTGCTGTGCCATGTGGCATCACTGTGTTCTGATGGTGCCAAAAACATCAAAATGGCCGCAAAACGCTGGTGCGTGCCAAAACCTCTGAAAATCGCACTTTGCAACACAAAAGGATGGCTTCCCAATCTACCACACAGGTTTACAGTGGTTAAACAGAGCTCTTACTCCTGAAACATATCACTGGGCTCCAGCACATGTGAAGATGGAGCACAGAAGGAAAAGCGGTGCTTTGCTAAAAGAAATCCGAAATCTTCTCTGTTGCAGAAACTGCAGAATGCAGGCACAAAACACCCTTAAACATCCAAAACTCTTGCTGGGTGTTACAATTCACTGAGTTCAAGAAATCATTGTGAACTTACAATATCCTGAAAAGCTGAAAGCATTAAAGACATTAGAGTGATTTTTCACCTTCATTTGAGAGGTAAGATTACTTTCATGTAAATAGTGCCCGCTTTGGTCGAGCTTCATTGAACCACTTCTAAGGTGACACTAACATTAATTAGAAACCCGGTTTTTTCTGTTTTTTGAAAACACGATCATATAGAGACCAGCCTGTGTGGCTAGTGTATCTCCCAACAACAGAACCTGTGGAATTAATATACCCATAGGTAAACTGTGTGTGGTTTTGATACTACACCGTGCATGATTCATTCCTTTCTTTAAATAACTGGTGCTTGAATACTCCCCTGACAACAGTCTCCCTGTCCCCTGCAGCACAGACATCATACAGTACAGACCCCCATCCTGATGAAGGCCGTACACCAGATGTTGCACATCAAGCCCACCTAGAAACTGCTGAAACACTGTGGTGTAGACGCATTACCCCCAAATGCAGTATATTCACGCTGCCTAAGACAGAGAAAACTATTTGTGTCCTTGAAATGTATATGTGATGTTACAAATGTCTAACTGTTTATCTGTTTGCTAGTTTTATGTGAACTTCATGGCAAACGACAACTGAGGTTGAGTTTGTCTTCCACACACAAAGTTGTTGTTGTACCAAGAAACTTTTGGTTTTGTGTGTTGTAAATATTTTCTGTACTTCCGGTCAAATACCGTTTTTGATGTTATCTCTTGAGTGTCTATTTTATGTTGAACTGTACAACTTTAGATAAGGAACAAGGTTGATTCTACAAAGAGTATGAATAAGTAATTCTTTCTTTATGCAGAGGTTAACAAAAATCAGGAGTATCCTGTGAGCACTTTCTCTCTTGGACCTATTCAATTGTGATCTCAGTTTCCTAAACAATGGAGATCCTCCAGCTAAAGGAAATGCTAAGTGTGAACCGTCGTAAAATGGACTCTGCCCAGGAGAAACAGGGAGTAGATTTTCCTGTGTTCCAGGGAAAGACCAAAGGGGTGGAGCTAAACAACCATTTGTTGCTTAACATGGACAAAAGACACATTTTAAAAAGACTGATAACTTACTATGTAACATTGTTCAAAATATAGAAATATCAGCATTGTTAATGTAATTTCTGCATGCATGGGTGAAAAGGCGCCAGAACTCTGTGACATGTTCGGGAAGAAACAGCAGAAAATGTGATATTACACAAAATATATTTCTGATAGAAGTATGAAACTTTACACACATGTGCCCATGTTCAACGGGCACATTTGTAGAAATGGGCTCCTAAATTGGACATTGTGTTCCGGATAAAAAGGGCAACATTCTGTGGAAAGCAGATGCAAGATCCCACAGCGACGGGGCTTGGAGGAGTATCTGCTACACAAAATATGTCATCTGTATATATGATTGTTATAGAGGTTGCACATGTGGAAATATGTATTATACCAAAAGTAGATTTTGTGTTCAAGGAGCTAGGGGTGGATTCTAAGCCTCATAAACACACACCATAAAGATGACACCCTGTTTTTCTCCTCCTATCAAGGCAGAGAGGAGACCTTAACCAATCCCTGTCAAAGGGGTGGGCTTAGGATAAACCAGCACACACACCCCCTTTATCATACGCATAAACAGAGACAGCAGAGGGCAGAAAAGAGAGACAGATTCACCCACTATCTGAATGCTGGCGGAGCACCCTGCTGCAGAACCGTCCATCTTACTTGCTCCAGACTTCAGAAACTTGGCAAAGCAAAAAGGCCCATTGCATATATGAACCATTTTCAGCTAGGCCTTAAATTTCCAGACCCAGATCTAACCCCAGAAAACTAAGGGGAACATCAAACATACAGCCGGGCTGTGCTGTACTGCTTGCCTGCTGAAATAATTGTCATCAGAACCAAGAGATCCAATCCAGTCCTGTGCCATGCTGTGACCAGAGCCATTGCAGATCCGATCCAGTCCTGTGTCATGCTGTGAACAGACCCAGTCCAATACGATGTGCCCAGCTGTCTATCACAGAACCAGATTCCCTTCCCTGACCAGAAAACTTGACGGACCAGAATCCTGACGGTTCCGTTTCAAAACATATCTAGTGAGTATCTATAGATAGAACTGTGTCACCAGCATATGTACTGTTCATAGTCAATCCCTATCTTAAACCAATACTCTTAAGTCTTCAGAACCTGATATTGTTAGGAGTATTTTTGAATTATTAGACCTTTTTCTTGCGCTGAGTTTCTCTTATTTGTATTCTAAAATCACAAGTCATTAGTGTTGTGAGTAACTAAAGTGAATCCCAGAAAGAAATTGAGTATCCACCACATGAAGGGTTCCCTGGCCCGGAACTGTGGAGATTCATGTGTGGCATTCTCTTTTTCTATAGTCATAATCTAGTGTAAGAAATCCCATTTGTCTTTTAAAAGTGCATTCCTGTTTTCCATTCTTGCGTTTATCTAAAAAAACGACCTCCACTAAAACATCCAAAACTTCCTCAATTGTTGTGCTAGAAGCAAACATCTGGCTGTAGCTAACATCCACAGCTTTAATTTTCATCTAAAAAAAGCGTCGCAACTGCTTACAGTTATCCCGTAATCGTGAATACCGCGCACTGAAAAGTTTGCTGCGAATTTAGTTTTAGGGAAATTCTGACACGTGTAAAACAGCTTTTGATTGCTTCCGTCCTTCATTTTAGGATTTCACATTGTTTCGTAGTATCAAATCATTGCTAGTGTTTGTGTGCAACTATCCAAAGCGGCTCCCACAAGAATTTAAACAATTTCAGCAATTTAAACCATATTTAGTGTTTTTACCCAATCCATTCTCAAGATAACTTTAAAATCATTCTGACTGCTCGCCAATCCATTCTGTTTTTCTCTTGTGTTGCTGGGGGGAAATTAGCATTGATATTTTGTTTGAATTCAGTCATTCCTTAATACCTGCTCTCTCTCCACTTATCTCTTTACATTGCCTATTGGGGGGGGTTGAGTGGTGTGCAGATGGGATATAGTAACCACACTGCTATTTGATCTGAACACACACACAAAAGTATTATTTCTGTGCTGAATTGTTTTGCTCACTATTACTCCTAGTGTATTAAAGAGATTATTTAGTGTTACGTCACCCCATTGGTGATCATTGTGTACCCATTAAAAGATAGTGTGATTGAATTGTGAATACATAAATAAATATTTTAACTTTGCAAACCAGCCTGATTCCTGGTTTAGTGTGACTGGGGGGTTCCAGGAGAGGGGCGTGATATGAGTGGTACATCATTCAGAATAAAATAACTTTTAGATACAAATAAATAAGGATTTCAGTTGCGCATTACACGCTAGGCATTGATTTGGGTGTGCGCCGGATTGAAATCACTTACAGAATTCTGGAACTATTGCCTCAATTCGGGCTCCGATTCCCTACATGTTGCATTTTACCGACTGTGGCTGCAGATAGAAAAGCATCTGAAGGTCTAATCAGCCGATATCAAATTAATCTGAAGCAACAAGTGTTGTACATTGATTGAAATTGATGATGAAATCATATCTGTTTTAATTATCTTAAGGTGTATATGTTGATTTAATGTATTCATTGATTTTATTGTTTTTGTGAAATTAATTGTTTAAAGGAATTGATAAGTTCAATTTAAGCTTGCAAATATTATGTTAATTTTGTTAAAGTTCTTTATGAACTTAAAGCAAATACAAATAAATACAGAAATACAGAAATACCAAACACATTTATGTGAATTTTACTCTGTGCGTTTGGGACAATCTATAAATAAACATTAGGATACATCTTTACATTATTTCAAGCATAAATGGTTCATAAATAATGGGCAAAATGATATTTTTGCATATTATGTGGCAGTTAGATTTGCAGAATGTTATGTACTAGCTCCTTGCCCCTATGTGGCAGCTCCTGGTCACTGGTTAATGCTGGATATCGAGGAGCTGCTTTTAGCTCCTGCTTATCCAATCTTAATTTCGAACCCTGTATGATATGTGTTGTTACATGGCTAGACTGGCATTTTGCGGCAGCTAGTCTGTGAATTTCCTATTTGATGTGGCTTTTTTTACTGGGCATCTATGATAAAGAAAGCATGATGTATTATTACATTGAATTATTAAGTGGCTAGAATGACATGTTTGTAGTTTACAAATGTTTTCATATTGTGGCATGGCATTCTGAATGTCAAAGCCAACAGGCGTATATTCTTACGTGAGGATTTAATTATTTATTTATTTTGTCATTTATAAAGTGCTCCAAACCCTTGGGTATCAAGGTGCTGGTTACATAAAAGCAAATAATATGCAGTTTGACAGTAAACTAATATTTGCTTCTTACATATAAGTTTGTCAGCTGGATAGGAACGGATAGGGTAACAGTGGGCTCTACTTTAACGATCTTCACAGTATAGCCACATTTTTAGGTGCTTACAGAAGGCCCAGTAAGAGAGTTCAGATCTTAGAGTTGATGTCATGGCATTCCAGTACTTACCCTCAATCACTGGGAAGATGTTACCAACTGATCTTTGAAGTTTAAATCTCTGAATGGAGAGTTGTCGAATGTAGGAGGAGCAAGTAGGTCTAATAGATTGAGTTTTTGTGAATATTAGAGACAAATATGTTGGGGCTTTGTTGGCGATACACTTGTAGGTGATAGCAAGAGTTTTAAACAGAATGCGATGGCGGATAGGCAACCAATGCACTTTTCTTCTGATCGCAGATATGTGATCTGATTTAGGTATGTTCAAGGCTGCTTTCAGGGCTTTGCTGTGGATATGTTGCAGTTTATTGATGTTGCGAGAGCAAGTGGCAGCAAATAGTGAATGACAATTGTCGAGTCTGGATCCTATTAGTGCTCTTGCTAATGTGATGCAGCTGTCAGATGAGGGGAAAGGTCTGCAAGCATTGATTAGTTTAGTAGTATAGTCTGCCGAGGAGGCAATAGCATTTATTTGCTTAGCTAGTGACAGGTTAGAGTCCAAATAGACATCAAGAGTTTTGACTGTGTGAGAGACTAGGATAGTATTGCCATCAATAATGAATGATGTATATACTTCGTCAAGTTTCTTCAGCTGAGATTGCGATCTGACCAAGAGGTGCTTGGTTTTGTTGTTATGGCATAGTGAGTGATCTGCCATCCAGACCTGGATGGTATGGTAGACCTCTCCCAGCTTGTTTGTGTCAATGGAGTAGTCGCCTGTAATGGGTAGGAGTATATGGGTATCATCTGCAAAATTAGTGTAGGAGATAACCTGAGTGCTAAGAAAGTAAAAAAGTTGCTCTGTGAAGACATTGTAAAGAGTGGGTGAGACACAAGAGCCCTGCGGAATACCGTAGGTGATGGAGGTAGGCTGGGCTGAGGCTGAAGGTAAGAAAATTCTCGTAGTTATGTTACAGAGGAACGATGCGATCCAGGTAGTTTCCTCAATGGAGAAGTTATCTGCTGAGGAAAGTTGTTCACAAAGAATTTGATGATCAACCAAATCAAAGGCTGCAGAAAGGTTGAGCCATCCTGCCAGCATCTTTGAATGCGTCCATTTGCTTCTTTAAGTCTATTAGTGCTGATTCTGTGCCATGACCCATCCGGAATCCTGATTGGCATAGATCCAGGAGGTTATTTGTTTCCAAATGTGACTGAATTTGAAGGTATGCAGCTCGGTCTAGAATTTTGAGGAGGAAGGGGACAGTTGTGATGGGGTGATAGTTGGTAGGGATGCTTGGACCTAACGTGGGTTTCTTATTGTAAAAGTAGGACCCACGTGTCTTTTAAGCTAGCTGGAACTGAGCTGGTGGAGAATGAGCAATTGATAAGTGAAGTAGTGAATGGTGCAAGTGCTTTGGTGCAGTCTTTTATGTCTGAGGATGGGCACGTGTTCCCTTTGCATCTGGAAGGTTTGAGGCCTTTTATGATTTTTATTAGCTCCAGGTCTAAGACAAGTTTGAAGTTGAACTGGTGCTTGATATGTTTGGTGGATGAGGCCTAAGCACAGAGGAGGCATCTCTTACGATCAGATTGTTTTTCTTTGCCAGGATCTTTTTTTTGGAGTAAGGCTATTTTATCCTGAAGGGCAGTCTGTATGTTTGTGCACCAGTTGATATCTTTCAAGCATTTCTGCGAAGGGAGCAGGAGATTACAATTCCTGTAATATGCTAAAGAGCTCTCTGGTTGATGATTTGGCATTGTCGATTCGGTGGTTGTGCGTCGAGCTTTTCGTTTAATTTATGGCCCGTTTGTAGTCTTTTGCTAACGTACTGAAGTGTATTTTGTTGGCAGCTGTGGGATCATTCCTCCACACAGTTTCGGTAGCCCGTTTATTTGTGCAGAGTATTTTGAAGGCTGGAGTGAACCAGGTACTGAAATGAAGGATGAATCTATTTCATCCAAATTGACAAAGTTGGTCAAATGAACAGATTTGATGATGATTTTAAAGCCCACACCCTTTTTGTGGAGGCCCTACTTTGTGAAGTGGATGAGATAAGACAGACAACTTGATTTCAAGAAGGGGAACGAAAGTCAATAATCTGTGGCTCATTAGTTTCAGCTTCAGGGTTACCGACTGTCTCTGATGGCACATCGTCTCCCAAAGGTGGAGACTGCCCATGCAGAAATGCAAAATCATTTATTTTCTTGATTTCTGAAATTCTGTATGAGCTAGGAATGTTTTGCCCACATCTGTGCTGGTTTATTATTCCATTGGCTGGAACTGCAGGCACCCTGAGGGTTTTCTTTTCAGTTGAAAACATGCTTGAGGGTCAGGGCTGTGCAGGCAAGGGCCTCATATGCCTTGACTTTTCAGCTGCGAAGAGGAAATGCTGTTCATCTTTCAATTCATTTGCTTCATTACGTGAGATCAGGAGAAACAGGTATGTGTCTGCTCTAGTTATTATCTAATGGTATAAAATGCCTTGGTCTTCACTCCTTAAGAAGATAAGAATATTTGTGAGGTGCTTGAGTCGTTTAGTGGAATGGAATTTTTTGAGATTGGCAATGCTACTGAGACAGATGCGTCTGGGCATGACCGCTGAGAGGCGAGGACTGCTGGATAAAGGCTTTTCAGAAGTAGTTGCCTTGGCTGCACAACATTCCGGACGTCCCTCAAGCTTCAGGTTGTACAGGCATTAGACCTTCTTTTCCAGTTGCTGTGGATCTATGGATTTACAATGTGTTTCTACAGAAAGCTGTCCTAGTTACTTTGAGGGCTAATTTCAACATTTTAGAGATCCCTGAAGGGGAATGTGTCCAATTAAATTCTTGCCTCGTGGCATCCGCAAATGTTTTCTTCTTCTAGCCCTACAGTCCCCTCACTATGATCTTCCACTGGTTTCTATGCCCCTTCAGGACATATCACTTTGAGCATCTGTCAGATGCCCTATCAACTTTTCACAAAGCCACCTTTTGAGCTTAGAAGCAGGCCAAACATTTCTTGCAAAAGAGGGTGCTTTCCCCTATCTTTTGTCCAGATCTGATCTCTGAGGATGATTGTTGGTCTCATTTGTTGCATCTGGGTAAAGTCGTTCAAATGTGTTTGCATCATACTGCTCATTTCAAGGCGAACACTTTCTCCTTGTCTCTTTCATTGTGATGCATAGAGAGAAGGTGCTGTTGATTGTGATTTTGAGAAGGTGAGTGCAGCAGGTTAATATCACATATGATGAGCTATAACAGACCAATCTGCTGTCAGTAAACCCAGGGGTCAACAAAGGTGATAAAAGGCTCTTGGAGAGAAGATAAGCGTGCGTCCTTGTCTCGGATTCGGTATTACCCACATTGGTTGTCTGAAAGTGACCGTATGGTACAACTGGCCGAACTCAACCAGTACCATTTGGTCATTTTGAAACAACCGATTTGGGTAATCACTACCAAACATGGGGAGCAGGGATTGCGGCGATGTCCCCTGCTCCCCATGTTTGATTCGGTACCGATTGCCTTTGGGGTAGCAGGAGTGCCCCCCACCCCTGCTTCCAGAGGTCTGGCGTTGGGGGACAAAAAAAAATGAAAAGAGGACCCTGCGGTGTCGGGTCCGACGCTGCAGGGTAAAAATATGCAAGGATGGTAAGTAGAGGGTGAGTGGAGGCTGTGTGGTGGATGTTTTTTTTTTTTTATTAGGGCCATTTTGGCTGCGGCAAAATTGGCTTCGTGGCCGAATTGACAACGGTCAATTCGGCCGTGAACAATTGTGCCATGGCCAAAACATATACATCCTCAGATTCATCTGCAGCAGTACTGCTGCCACGTCTTGTATACTTTTGTGTCACAATATTTGCTCCTTGCAGACGATTTTTCCTCTGCTGGCCTTGAACCTGCTGTGTCAGTGCAGCCTCTCAGTAATACACGTGTTATGTTGATACATTAAAGATCTATTGCAGCAATTGGGCTTTAGTCTCATTCGTCAAATGCTGGTGTGTTTGGTATAGCCTCATGATCTAAAGACTGTGACAAAGATGAGGGACGAAAGGCTAGTACACGCCCTCATTAGGTAGCAGTGAGGTTCATTACACTGAGCTGTTCCCTTCCTGACGCAGGCCACGTTCCCACCTTTTTCTCCTGTGATTCCTACGAGACTTTGGGCCTCATTACGACCCAGGCGGTAACCTGATAGCGCCATGGTTGCCGCCGGAACCATACCGATTCCGCCATGGAGAATGGAGCTATTTCCGCCCCATTCCAAGGTTGGCGGAGGCAGTAATTCCCCATTCACCATGGCTCTTCCCCATTCCCATTTTTGCCCCCATAGGGCTCAATGGGAATGAGGAAAGCGGCAATAACGGTACCGCAAATTGTGGTACCGTTATTACCTCCAAAGTCCCTTTGCGGGTCCCGTCCTTAACGGCTGGTAAAACCAGCCGTTAAGGGCGGACCCGCAAAGGGACCTCAGAATAGGGTGGTAAGGGATTACCGGTACCGGTGCCCTTACCGGTACCGGTAATCCCTTACCGCCTGGGTCGTACTTCCACCTGTTCATGGAGTTAGAAAAGATGGGCTGACTGCACTTAAATCCGGCCCTTTTGGGTGGAGTTGCGAATTAAGTGGTCTGCGAGCAACAACGCACAGTTTCAGGGGTTGGGTTTACCCACAAGTTTTAAGTATTGCAACGGGAAAGAGTTGGAGTAAATAAAGTGTAAAGTGTAGCATACCGTTCAGTGAGCCGCAGCATGGCTTCATAGTGTGAAATGGCTGCTTTAGCCTGTAGTGGCTGCTATACCGAATTCAAGGGGCACTCTCTTGCACGGGGCTTGGGCCGACCTATGAACTTCTGATCTTTCTGTTTTGTTTTAGATGAACTGATGATCTGTGTTCTCAATGTTTAGTTAAAGGTAATGTTTAGTCTTTCAGACTTCGACCTCCTGTAATCACATATCCTCAGCTTGGCAATGCAGTCTGCCTGGCCGCTCGAGCCAGCCAAAAAGTCCCAGTGGGTTCATACTGCGGACATTTCTGGCATACTGACTCCGACCTTCAAAGTCAAAAACATATTTCCTATGAAGATGGGGAGGGATACCGCTTGTCATTTAGAAGTACTGCCTCATTACGACCCTGGCGCTAAGTGAAAAACGATGGCGGTAACGGGTTACCGCCATCGTTTTCCGCCAGGTCCGATCATGACTCGTGACCGTAAACTACGATGCCAATAGCGGCACCGTAGTTAACGCTGCCGCTAACTGCGCCAAGGGTGCGCGCACGCGACCGCCCACACCGTACTTAGCGCCATGGCGGAAAGGTACGCGAATGCCGACCCAAGCGGACATGCACCTAGCGCCATCACCGAGGCCGCTAAGTACCTTACCGCCATGGTGGAAATAACGCCATCGCGAACCAACCGTAAAGGGCCATGTCAAGTGTATGCAGCTGCCACAGGTGCACAGAAACAGCACAGGTGAAGGCAATACAGACTCAGGGGAGTACAAAAAGAGCACACCCCACCCCTAACCACACCCAGTCACACTCCACAATGATGCCAATACGACTAGCAATGTTGGGGCTGGAGGACCTGGTAGCAATGCATGTGCTACTACAACAGCAACAACAACAACAGGCAGCACAGAGGAGACGCAGGAGGAGAAGGAGGGCAAGGCAGGCCCAGCAAGCCCCACCAGCACAGCCAGTGCCACCACGCAGGCAGCCCCCAATCCCACGCATCAGAGCCAATCCAAACAACCTCACTGCTGAGCAGATCCACACCCTGTACCGTTTGGACCGGGACACCATCACTGCCATCGTAGACATGACGCACGACGACATCGTCAGCATGATAGCAAGTCCAACCGCCATCCCCCCCCTACTGAAGGTAGTGGCTGTACTCCACTTCCTGGCCACAGGCACCTACCAGCACACAGTGGGGCACCTGCATGGCATTTCACAACCATTATTCTCACGGACACTCATCCAAGCGCTCGATGCCCTCCTCAAGCACACAGACGACCACATCTCATTACCACGGACTGCCCAGGAGATAGCAAACACCAAAGTGGGTTTCCATGCACTAGCCGGCATACCTGGATGCATTGGTGCCATCGACTGCACCCATGTGGAATTGGTGGTTCCACGTGCCATGGAGGTACCGTACCGCAACCGGAAACAGTTCCACTCAATCAACGTGCAAATGGTCTGTGACTCCAACATGATCATCACACATTGTTGTGCCAGATTCCCCGGATCAACCCATGATTCTATGGTCCTGAGGAACTCCACAATACCACGCTACATGGAGCGACATGCAGGGCCAAGATCCTGGCTACTCGGTGAGTGCAATGTCATGGAAGTGGGCATGGGAATGACGTACCAATGCATACTCCACCTGGCAGAAAGGGGGGGGGGATGATGCATACTCCACCTGGCTGTGAGTAACACAGAGAACGGAGACAGAGGAAGGGCACCCACAATGCACACAACCCCACTGCATGCATAGGGTGATGGCATGCAAAACAGGCCATGGCAGCAATGAGCATATACTGGTTGCATTGTGTGAATCAATTAGTGCATGTAGAAGTTAGCCAAGGTAACAGTTCGATGCCAGCCAGGGTTGAACACCATGTTCCTGATCAGACAACATGACTGACACAATCATCCTCGCCTACATACAGGTGATGCAGCCTATCCCCTGAAGAGGTGGCTCCTCACACCAGTCCGGAACCCGCAGAACCAGCACGAGGAGGACTCCAAACATGCACATACACGTACTCGTGTGGCCATAGAGCAGACATTCGGCCTCCTGAAGGCACGGTTCCGAAGCCTCAGCAGGTCTGGTGGGGCACTCCTGTATGGCCATGAGAAGGTGGCAAAGATCGTCATGGCATGTGTCATGCTGCACAACATGTGCGTCAGACGGAATGTGCCCCTGCCCCCTGACGCAGAACTGCAACCACCTGACGATGAGGATGAGGAGGGTGCAGATGGGGCGCCACCACATGGAGGAGGCGATGCACAGGAGGGGCGTGCCATGCGCCGAAGTATCATCGACCACTGCTTCTAGCACACACGGCTGGTGTTCATCGCATGGAGACTGCACTTGGGGCACTCTGGTACATGGACACTGTGGACTGTACACCAATAAAGCACACATACGCAATGAAAATGTCCACACATTTCTTTTTAGGAAAGAAAAAAGTGTATTGGTAAAACAAACTGTCGTGTCACTCCCCCTCCCACCTCCCCCCTGCACACCCCAACACACCCCCTCCCACCTCCCCCCTGCACACCCCAACACACCCCCTCCCCCCTCCCCCCTGCACACCCCAACACACCCCCTCCCCCCTCCCCCCTGCACACCCCAACACACCCCCTCCCCCCTCCCCCCTGCACACCCCAACACACCCCATGTAGGTGTCTACAGATGCCTGTGACAGGGTCCACATTCCCTCACAAGGCCCCTCTCCCGGCCCCCGGGGCACCCCTGGCTGTGGAGCGCAGGTTGCGTCCGGACCGTCGCACGGGGCTGCTCTGCACAGAACTGGCAGTGGAGGATGTCCCTGGCTGCCCCTGTGCATGCTGCTCCTGTAGTGTGTGGTTGAGGTCAGTGACCGCACGACGCAAGCCCGCAAGTTCGGCACAGATGTCCCTTGACATGGCCTGCATGGCATCTCTCAGGGTGGCAGTGCTCTGCGCCACTTCGGCCCTTAGGGTCTCCGTGGCCTGTTCAATGCTGGGCCCAGCCCCCACACATTCTGCGGCATGGTCATCCAGCTTTGCCGACAGCTGATGCTGCCGTTGAGTGATCTCCTCTAGGGAGTGCTGGCCGTGCTGGCCCATGGCCAGTGCAGGTGGAGTGATGGAGGGGCTGCTCCCCTCCTGTGGAGTGTGGACAGGGCATGGGGTGGAAGGCCACTCCTCTGCCTCAGTGTGCCCCTGTGTGTCACCCTCATGGGGGCTGGCGTCAGAGAAACAGGGGGAATGTAGTTGGTCAGTGGGGCTTCTGACCTCCTGCTCCATGTCCGAGTCAGAACATGCAGCTGTTGCAGCTGTCTCCCCGATGTTGCTGCTGGCCGCTGACCCCCTGCCTTCTGTGGCAGGCAATGTCGGTGGAGGTGGAGCAGCTGCTGCTGGCCTGCTGCCGACAGGGGTGCTTGCCGGTGGGACCTCCAGTATGCCTGCAGTGGGACCTGCTTGTCGTGGGGTCTGGCTCACTGCAGCTGAGGTTGAGGGTGCAGGGACGTTGATGTTGGACTTCGCCCTCTTCGGCGCAGGGGTGTCCTGGTCCTCTGGGTGTGATTCAGTGCCTGTGGTGGAGCAAAGGTGGGAGGCCGTTATTGATGGGTCTACGGACTTTGGAATGACAATGGTTGACATTATTTTGGCCAGTGGATGAGGCAGATTACAGGCAGTGCCATGCAGGGTGTCTCCTTCTAGTGTGGTGTGTGGACGCAGGTATGCGGGTGCCAGCAGTGTATGCAGGGTGGTGCTTGCATGTGGCTATGGCCAGTATTGATATGTGTTGCATTTACACTCTAGGGCAACCTTGTGCTACACATGATTGGACTGCTGTGACTGTGGCATGTCTTATCAGAGGCACCTACCTTCATCGCCTGATGTCGGGGCTCCCCTTTCCATCCCTCCAACACCTTCGATGGACTCCATGCCGATGGTGGTAGCACAGATCTCCTCCCACGGTTGGAGTTTCAGGGGGGATTCCGACCCTCCACCGGTTCCCTGGGCAAGGTTGCGGTTTGCTGAGATGACCGCTCTGACCCGTATGCGCAGGTCATCCCAGCGCTTCCGGCACTGCTGTGGGGTGCGGGGTACGGTCCCCACCGCGCTGACGCGCTCAGCCACCAGGGCCCAGATGGCCTTCTTCTTCCCGATTGCTGTCCTGGTCATTTCAGGGGAGAACACAACACCTGCGTTGTCCTGCAGGGTCTCTGCAAGCATGCAGAGTTCCTCCCGGCTGAATCGCTCCTGGCGCTGGCGGTCACATGCTTTTTTGACGCATTTCGGCATTTTCAGGGAGTTGGATGGGTGGTTGTTTGGTTGGGACAGGTGTCAGGGTTGGGTCTGGTGTTGTTTGGTAGGATGGCAATGGATTGTGTTTTTAAAGATGGCCGACGGGATGCTTCCCGTTCCGGCGCGATGACGCTATTTCCGGTTTGGCCTTTTACGGCCAACGTAATTTACGGCCGCCGCTAATTACGGTGGCCGCAAACTACGGTGGACGCTACTTACGCTGGCGGAAGGGCACCTTGCTCACTCAACGATGGCGGTAGGGGCCTTTTACGCCATGGCGTTAATTGCATTACCGCCATGGCGTAATGCTCGTGCGCGATGGGTCGTAATGTGGCGCTCTTTACGCCATCGACTCACGGCGTAAACGCTCATTACGCCATGGCGGTAATGACGGGCGATTAGCGCCAGGGTCGTAATGAGGCCCAATGTAAGGCAGCGGTGGTGTGAGCTGTACAGACACGAGTAACTGAATATTGAACCCAGCGTCCAGAACAAAGGGGTGTCCGCCACATAGTGCTGTGGAGTTTGCACTTCCACTCGCTTTTACGTCTACAGTGCTTAAAGGCGGTGTGGTGTTCAAGTCGAAAGAGACAGAATGCCAAGCATGATGTGAAGAGACAGAAACCAGAGTGGTTACTTAAGTTGTGGATCATCGTCTGAAGGTGTGATATACCCTTGTGAGAACCATGTTCCAATCTGCATCCCCCTGGTGTGTGTGCATGTACCACACTGTCCGTGATTGACGTGTGTGTGTGCTTCCTCCACCCGCATTTATTGCTAAATGTTTGAATGCGATGTGGTTAGCCCACTCGTTTTCTGGAGTGATGAAGTGGTTAGATGTGCCTCACGGGAAAACAGTGCTGCTAGTTATAAATGGGGTTGTAGTAGTCGCGTGTGTGGTAAATCAGAAAGCTTTACAAATAAACAACAGAAATATCACAATTTCATAACACCACTTCATACCGGATTCTTCCCTCTCATTAGGACGGTAAGCAGACGTGTTGTTATTAACCTCTGTAATGGGATGCAATGCACTCACCTTCACCCCGATGCCCGAGTTGAGCATTTAACTCGCAAAGCTACCTTAGCCTTCCTCGTCAAATGTAATAAGTCAATTGATGCCCACAGTTATTTTCATTTTTAGAAATGAACGTCGCACCTTCTTCTTTTGTTTATGATGGAGAGAAAACTACTTACATCAAACCACCTCAGAGCCAAGTTACAACATCTATGCCATTAATTGAATCTATTCACTCCTTAAACTACTTACATCAAACCACCTCAGAGCCAAGTTACAACATCTATGCCATTAATTGAATCTATTCACAGGTGTGGAAGAGGTCGCAGAGCACAAGCTAAATACAGATATACCATCCGTGCTTGTACAATCAATAATGCATGAATTGAAAAAGAAGGCTTACAATATTCTCAACAAAGATTGCACCAATTTCCAAAAGCACTGAAATTCCATTTCGCGAATACAACTTGTATGTTGTCCCAAATTCATATTGTCTTTCAGACTCCCATCATCTGTTGCATGCATGTGAGGTCCATGTAAAAAGGCATAGGCAAAGTAGTTTCTGGCTGGCACATGTACAGTGTGCGATTGTATTGCAAAGCCCCGCAGGAAAAAAAGGTTCCTCCTCGACATTTGAAAAGTCAGGTTGATTGGCATTGCCAAAGCTTGTTTTTGCACATTTGCCAATGAAGGGAATTGCCAATGCTTCCACCTCGTCATTTCTGTCAGATTGCAAAGCGCAGTGTTTTCACTGAAGCCTTATTAGTTGAATGTCCGTGACCAGCACCTCTTGGGCATGCTCCTGAAGTCAGCAACATATCATTTGCACCCCCACGAATGCCTGTTGCATGGATCAGGCACTGCAGCTCTCTTTATGACAAGACAATCAAGTTGCTCCAACAAAAGCGATGCGCAGAAAGCCACGCCACCCGCAGCAACTTGTAAAACAATTGCACTGTCTTGCAAGAGACACTCATTTGAACACACACATAATAGCTTATAGCACAATACCTGGATTTATTCCCATGTATAATTCCATCACATGGGATCTGGCAATGGTCATGAGAAATGATGGTAACTACCTAACTCACTTAATCATTTAAAGAAGAATTGCAAAAGAAGCATGAAAAATCCATCATAAAACGAATATGTCTTAACATAATGCCACTACAGATTACTGGGCCTGTCAACCTAGGTGGGAATGTCCCCCACTAGGGGAACCTGTTTAGAATATGCTGAGAGGTTTCCAGACTCAACCATATATGAGATTGACTTCTCTGGTCCAATGGTTAAGTGTTCTACAGTTGGACTCTGAATCCTAAGCAGCTGCTCGTGAATTTTAGAAATCTAATGTTCCTGTTCGCTTTAGTGAGTTTGGGAGGGTGACTATATAGTCTGCCAGTAAATAGGATTTCAATCGCGTGCAGTGAAGTGCTTGCAGTAGAGCAAACGCATGGCACGTGCGGAAGAGCAGAACAACCAATCCAGCAGCCGTAATCTGGAGCCATCGTTATTTAGTTTGGCTTTTCTGTCGAATGTCTCAATATCTCATGTCGCAGCTTTAGAGACTGCTAAATAGGAAGTAGGCGTAGACGACCAGTAGAGCTTGCATGGTCCACCTGTGGGACAAACTCGTTTTGGAGTTATCTTTTTTTTTACAAGATGCATGTTTTGGTAATGACATTTATGAACCAAAATGAAATTAAAACGTGTGGTGAAGACCAGGGTGATTTGTAGAAACAGTAAGCAATCAAGTTCAAGTAGGTGGTGCATTGACAGAGAAAACCGACCATCTAGTTAAAAGACAAATTTTAAACACAAATTAAACAAACCGATTTACATCAAAATGTTAGTTTCATGAGAAAAGACACTTCAATATATACTACCTTATTCCGAGTACTTAAAAAACGAGATAGTTAAAAATGCATTTGTATTTTCTATTATCAAAGGATCTTGGACATTATCAACATTCACATAGTTGATTTAAAAATGCCGCTTCATCCCTATTCCATATATTCAATACCTGATGCAGATCCTTTAAGTTAAACGATGTCACAGGATACACATGGCTTCATATATGAACTAGGCCTCATTAAGTATCAACATTCTTCTGAGAAGCCCATCCCTATCATGTGGAGGCAGGTGATAAGTTAGGCACAGAACTGGCGCATGTTACCTATACAGTCCCTTCCCGCTCGAGGAGATCCCAGGCTCCCGTGACCTCTCGCTTTGGAAGCTGGTTAAATGGAATTGACATGAATGTACTTCTCACGAAGTTGTCCTTTACACCAACACCACATATGGCTGTGGTCAACTTGCTGCTTAATAAGACAAACAATATTATGTTACTGTAGGTTTAAAACTTGGACTTGCTGGAGGCACAGCACCATCGTCCCGTGTTGCAACAATTCCCACTGCGGATTCAAAGTGTTTTAGGGGTTGGCTAATAGACAGCGTATGAGTTGCTGTATATGCAGACCCTTGCTCTTCGAGGGGCACGGCGATTGGGCTTCGTTCCCGCTCCCAGGTTGGTGAAGTTTGCCATTGCGCACCGTTTTTCGGGCCCATATGAAGCAGGTTTATCCTTTAGCACCAAGGGAGGGTGGGTGGGAGTGGAGTGGGTAGAGGCTCGTCTCTCGCACTAATTGCCCTACTATTGGGGCTGCATGATCTATTCTCTAATGCAATTACATGAGATCTGCCTTTCAGGCACATTTTATCTATGTCTCAGCCTGGATTCAGCACATCACCATGGGAGGGACAGCAGCCTCGGCCACAAATCACATTTTCTTTGTATGCTTTACATGTGTCTCACTGATGCTAGGATGTACATTGGGAGGAGATGTTTCTCCTTGTCCTATTCACCGGCCTGGTTTCTAGTATGTTCACTTCATGGTTTGAGATTTTTCTTCAAGAACTGCCTTAACAGGACAGTAAATTGTGTAGCAACGTTGACTATAAGGTTTGAACCTACATCTATTTCTAAGCCGCCTCCTATGGTTTATGTATCTTTTTCATATGGCACCCAACCTTTCTGCACATGGGTAGGGTCTGCCATGGCTGAACTCTTATTCTCATGCAGTTACTACAGTTCACGTTCATTTTGCTTTCATAGCAGAGCAGTCCGGCGGGCAGAATGAGCACAGGCTATCCCTTGTATTTATCTGATGCACTTGCCAGAACAAGGTACAGTAAAATACCTTTTTTTTATATTTTCCTATGGTCCCCTGAAGCTTAGGCTAAGGCTTTTCTGTTGCATACGCTTGCACTGTCATTCTCTCCCCAGCATGGGATGCTATCAGAGTATAGCTCCAGGTGGAGGAGACTCGTTTGTCATTGTGCCCTTTTGTGTCCTCCAACGTTTATTTCAGCACACAGCCAACTCTTGGCTCTGGCAGCTCTGTCGGTGGGCTTAGTAGCACCAGTTCCTCGAGGACTCCCTATAGGGGACATTATCTGATCATCCGGTGTCTAAACCTCCACAACATCCAGGAACTTTTGAGCACATCTCTAGGCCATCATGCATCCATAACCTTACTAATAATTAAACCTAAAACACATTGCACTCCTTAAAGATAATGGATGTGTCCATTATGCACAGCTCCTTTCTCTTTGCATGACCATTTGGTCTAAACCCTTACTATGGTACATGCATCCCAGCTAATGCTACCACCAACTCCTCATGTTATCCTCCCTTCCCCTTTGTCACTTTTGTCTTCGGGTCTATCGCCAACGTTATCCCACTGTTCTCAATTCCTGCTAAGACCACTACGGTGGTGAGGTGTGCAGTATAAAAACGAATTAACATAACATATTGCAGCTCAGATAGATTTGTCACAGACATAAATTCAGCAGACTAAAATCCAGCAGCCCCCTTTGAACTTGGACCACCTGGCCACATTAATGGAATCAACCATTTGTATAGCAGTCTTTGTTCTGGTCAATGGTCAGTCAGAGGAGCTCTGTCTGACCCAAATTTGTTTTACAGCATGGGTGGGGTATGTAGCCCAGAATCCCATACAAAGATAACAATTATTTTCTCAATACATGTATGGTAAAGTCCTTTGTAATTATTATTATAATTGTTCTTTTATAACGCACATCATACCAAAGAGTGGCTTGTAAGCACAGAATCAGGATTTTAATCTGTGTTGCACTGCGTTGTCTTGCTTCCAAGACAAACGCGTTGCGCCTGAGCTATCCCTTCCTCTCTGTACACTTGGCACAGCCAGAACATTATTAACTAAATAAACGTAATGGTATTTCAGAAAGAGCCTGCAAACACTCATATGTTGCTCCTGTTTTATAAAAAAATAAGGTATTTTATTACCTTCAGATCCTTGCATTATATTTTTCCTTAATAAACTGTTTTTGTTTATTTAATGTAGTTACCATGATCACGCCAAATTCTTAAGATTTCTGTTCGCTGGGAATTCACGAATAAACAAATGAATGACACCCAAAAACGACTTGCCTGTGTATTTCAGATTATTGAAAGCACGTGATATGGAGAAAGGGCAGATTCCTGACTTTGCACTCGGTCTTTCTGCCTTCCTCAAGTGCTGCGGGATATCATAAATGTTTGATTCCAATGAAACAGAATATTTTATCAGGTGCTTGTATGCATTAAATCAAATTTACATGTGAAGATTCCATAATAAGTAGTAAAATTGCATTTTGCCCCAGAACAAATTCTTGTTATTAATTTAAAGTGTTTTTCATACATTGTTGAAAAAGCTTATCAATCTATATTACTATTTCAAGAAGCACACTTTGCACAAGTTCCCTTATGTAAAGAAATAATTATCATAACACTGTTTATCAAGTGGGAAATTGTTCTTTTACATCAGCTCTTAAAGATGAATGCCGCCGTCTTTCAAAGGGTATGCTAATCTATTAAACAAATCAAGACAGGAGGGAACAATTGAGTTTAAAAAACAACCAAACACACAACAGATCCAGCTGAAACCATCTAAAATACAAACTGGTGTAAAAGAAAACACCACATGTAGTGCCTAATTTACAAAAAAAAGCACTAAGTCTGTGCAAAGTAGTTAGCACGAGAACGAACATTGTGCGGATGAAAAGAATAGCACAGGGAGACGATTTTTGGAATTAAATGCACGCAGCAACCTGCAGCACAAACAATAATGAGTAGTGCCCGGAACGCCCCCCAACCCACCCCCTTCACAAAGAGAACAAGGCGATGATGAACAACC